>NC_043002.1:48088027-48250527 GCF_006345805.1 Octopus sinensis | reverse complement strand
TCTTTTGAATATATGTTGTTATGAAATTTGCGTATATATATATATATATATAATATATATATATATATATATTATATATATATAGAGAGAGAGAGAGAGAGAGAGAGAGAGAGATACATACATACATGCATATATATAATATATATATATATATATACATGCATTCATACATACTTATATGCCTGTGTACGTATTCATGTATGTATGTATGTATGTATGTATGTATGTATGTATGTATATATATATATATATATATTATATATATTATATATATATATATATATATATATATATATATATATATATGAGTATATAGAGAGTGGGGAGGGGATCCTTTTCAGCTATTCATATTCCTACTCACAATTTTAGCATCAAGCTTTGACAATACCTCTCCACTTACCCTTTGTAATAATGTGAATAACTAAATAACTACTCCAAAAGCTCTTAATATCAAAATTACTGCGGCTTAAACTTTCGTAGATTGGAAAGTTACGAATTTTTCTTGAAATAACAAATAACGCCGACATATCTATACATATACACATATACATATTCCTTCCACATGAACGAAAAATGTTAACACAAGGTAAAATAAGACAATTAAGAGATTAACCTAGAGCTGGTTATGTAGAGCAGGTCAAGGTTAAAGCCGTAAATATCAAAAAATGTCAGAAACTAAAATCAAAAAGGTACAGTGAATGCTCTGACTTCTATAAAAGGTCAATTTTGTTTTAGAGTTTTGATAAACAACGTGTCATCTGCTCGGGGAAAAGCTATATAGAAGTAGGCCTAATCTTCTGAATATTTTACAAAACATTGTAATATCATCTGGCTTTAAGTATCTTCAAGGGATAAATGGTTGAGATCCAATATACATTGATGTTTTCAAATAGATTAAACTCATTAATCAAACCAATAATATTTTTAAAGAAATAATAAGCATAGTTTTTAAAATATAAAATTTGAGATTATATTTTTTTCTTTTTACTGCATAGCACTTCAGTATTTCATTTTATTATTTGATGGAGCAGTTTCATATTTATTTCAAATATTTTTTCCTTTTAAAGACTGATTGATTATTTCACAGTGACCTCTACGCTTATATATTACGTTTCAGACTAGTTCAAAAATGTTATCGAAACCGATTCAATTAAAACCGTCTTGATTTCAGCACACATAGACTGAAGAGAAAAATCGTAGGTAAAACTTATATCAATAGCTAAATATAATGTGATGCTAATCCTTAGTTAATACAACGGTGTAAGGCAATAGAGTTTGTATAAAACACATACTCCTTTGAGCGATATTCGCAAGTGGTAAAAGAAATATGCATTGTGTTCAGTAAGATATGTTTCAGCAAAACTAAACTGAGATAAGTCACGTTCAGAGTTCAGGAATGTATACATAAAAACAATCATTCAATAAATATTGATTTATGTTACTGATTAGTAAATATCGAATAACATATGAGTAAAATTGTATTTCGAAATGCATAGAATGTCTGAAAAATGCTGATTTCTTTTGAATAGCCGGAAATTTCCTCTGTTTTAGGGGAAAATAATAAATAAGTTGTAAAGTTCGTGTTTTATTAAGATATTAGCGAATATCAAATATTAAAAGTAAGAACTGGGGCCGATCAAATCGATCCCAATACTTATTCTTTTAAGTTCAGTACTTATTTTACCGGCTCTAATTTACTGTACCGCTAAGTTACGACAAAACCCTATTGTTAATTGATGTCTCGCAAAGACAAGTTACTGCGACATACAAACACGCAAGAAATTACACTACACATGCATACATATACATACATACATACATACATACATACATACATACATACATACATACATACATACATACATACATACATACATATATACATACATATACATACGCATGTGTTCTTATGCGTGTATATGTGTGTATTAAATTCACTCATTAGGTGTTGGTCGGAACTCGAAACCATATAACCTCCGAGTGGACTTCTTAACCATACAACCTTGTTTATTATGTGTTTACATTGGCTTATGCTAGGCAGGCTAGATATAGGGGTAGACGACAGAGTCGTACACTGTTTAAAGTTGGAGAGGATTCTGAAGAAATAAATTTGACTAAATACACAAGATAATTCAGCCTAATCATTTTACCGTCCGTCAAGCTAATCATACCTAAACACAGTACTACAAACTAAGGAAACAAACGTCAAAATACACAGTGTTTCTGTTTGTTAACCACATTGACCCTTTGGTTGACAATCGGACACCAGACAATTCTGTCAACAATAGCTCTCCTTAACTAGAATTGCGTGTTGGTGACTATTAAAACTATGTGGCATCTGTCAGTCAATGTGGGTATTACTGTTGGTATTATTTAACTTCAGGTTGGTTCTGATCGAGAAAGTATTTTAATAATTACCGACCGTTTTATATTTACATACAATGTATCTACGTGATTCTCCCTGTTTTTTAAGCGGTCAGGTAGTTTGGCTACTATTTCTTGCAAGCCGAGTAACTGCCTAAATTCGTACTAATATGAGCAACTTCATATCTTTAAAAAAGTGGTATGTTGAAAAATACAGTCCCGAATAAACTTTGAATAAAAATGGCACGGATACATATGTAAAGTCTTTGAACATAGGTCTGCTGGATCAGGCTAATGTATGATAAAGCAACCATAAAATAACCGGAAACTACTCCATTGTGTCCTTTTACTCTCAAGCAATTCTATCATGGAAATAGCTGAAAGCTCGGCAGATAATTTATATTGTCTTAACTTTGGCTCTATTTGTCAAAAACAAATATTAATACTAATGTTAGGAATCAATATTCTTTTTATGTCGCCATACGCAAGTGTTAAGCTCTAAATTGCATTACTTTCTTTTCATGAATCTTAAAATCAAATAAAATGTTTCTGTTGATTATAGGAGATGTCCAGATATCGTGAGAGCTATCGACAGTTTTTGAAATCAGCAGGACTAATCACCTTTTGATTATTGCTCTTGATAGTGACGCATCATGCAAAAACACTGATATTAGATGCTTATCTCTCTCCACCTCTATCTTCCCCTCTTCTCTCTCGCTCTCTCTCTCTCTCTTTTTCTCTTCCTCTTTCCCTTCTCCATTTTTAACATCAAATTTTTACTACAGATGTAAACATTTTCTTTGGAAACTACGCGAAGGAGACATTTTGTCATCTCATAATGTTACAAAGAATTTCTTTGGCAATGTAATAGCCACAATCTAAGCATATTTGCTCTTTATTTTTACAGTGTGAACCTGTATCTCATTTAGTTTTAAATTACTTTCAATGTGTTTCAATTATTCCTCTCGTTGCCCAAACTATTACCACAAATACCAGCTTATTATTAATGTATTTTAACATCGTTTCCAGGAAGCAAGGTGACAAACGACAATCTGTTCCTTGTGTCCTATATATGTAATCTGTGCTCGTGCAATACTACCTCCAACTTATTCAATGTCTTTAAGGTGTCTATAACGACTGAAAAACTTTTTCCCGTATTGAAAATTACAGCTTAGTCATCAATAACACATTTTATTTGATCTTTTAAACACTTGTCTTTGTTTTGTCCTTTCGCCATTTCAGCCTTAGTTGCTTTGTACTCTTTGAAAGTTATGGCATTCATTATTTCGTCAGTTCATTACGATACTGAAAATCCTCTCAAATTCAGAACTTGGCATTTTCAACTTCCTTTTCAAGTCATTGACAATATTTTCCTCTATTCTACATACTTCTGATTCTTTCAAATAGATTTTATTTTCCAATAACATGCCACTAACTTATTTATCTCCTTCTATATATCAAGAATATTCGCTACACAATTTCTTTCACTTTACCTTATTATTTGCTTGTCTGTTGAACAGGAAGCTTTCAACAAACCGTGTCCACTACTCACTTTTATTAAAGCGAGAACTACTTCCATTGTCTTACATTCTTAATGCTTTTAAGTAATGCATAAATGTCACTCAGTCCCACAATTTCTCTCAACAAAATGTAAGGCTTATGTAAGAAGCAATGTTATCGACGGTGAATTTTATGTAGACAGTGGAAAATCGATATGATGGGTTAAAGTGTTCAATTCAAGACCTCACAACCTTGCTTTTAAACGTACACATCACATAAATTCCCTCCCTTCTCGACTGGTTAAGTAAGATAATATGAATTTCAGATGTTATATAATCCCTCTTTGATATGATCATCGTCTTTCAAAGAAGTTTCTTATATTTCCTTGTTTCAAATATAACTAACTTGTTTGTTGAAAACAATTGAAATCTTTGCTTATTTGAAATGTAATCTCCGTTAAACCAAGAAATCATTGTTATTAATACCACCTTGCTGTAGTTAAATTCAGACATTTTATTTTGTATATTATCATTAATAATTTCCTTTATTTGAATAATAATTTCTTAAAACTAACTCTCGGGATCGCTTAGTCGAGATTATTAGCTTGTAACTAATGATATAACCAGATAAGTCTTTTCCCTCCCCCCTCTCTCTCTCTCATATATATAATATATATATATATATATATATATATATATATATATATATATATATATATATATTATTTCTCTACTGTTGCTTTTTCCCAGAAACAGGACTTGGAATTTTCACCACACATGTTATGCTTTCAGAATTTTTTTTATCGGTTTTCCTAAATAACACAAGACTTGCTAACGCAGACCAACACCAGAATCTTTCGTGTCGGATCATGTGTGCACATGTATGTATGTATGTATGTATGTATGTATGTATGTATGTATGTAGGTAGGTAGGTAGGTAGGTAGGTAGGTAGGTAGGTAGGTAGGTAGGTAGGTAAGTAGGTAGGTAGGTAGGTAGGTAGGTAGGTAGGTAGGTAGGTAGGTAGGTTGATAGATAGATAGATAGATAGATAGATAGATAGATAGATAGATAGATAGATAGATAGATAGATAGATAGATAGATAGAGAATTTACAAAGCTAAAACTTTTATAATTGATTAATGAAGACAATCATTACCTTGAAATTTTTTTCTCCCGACTAACAATGCTAACTTATTCAAGAAAATCTTCAGATTTAACTAAAGACAAATCAATATACAGTGTGATTCCCAAATGCCTTTAACATTAATATAGACCATCTAAAAACCGAACTCCTCTTCTTCACGTTGCTATTTACTCCCCCCTCTCTCTCTCTGTCCTTTCACATCTGCCCCTTCCTCACTACATCCTTCACCCGCTTACATTCATTTCTCACTGATCCTAGTGTTTTCGTTCCCTGCCTCATCGAAGTTATTCAGGATAACTAGTCTACTGTTCTGATGCTCATTGAAACGGCTCCGTATAGTTGAACTATGCATGCCCGGGGATTGAATGAGGTAGCCGATATATTGTCCCATCTATAGGACAATTAAATTTTTCTCATATTTCGGTGTCATGTTTCCCAAAATATGTGAAACTAGAAAAGCACTCGAAGAGCGCAGACCTCCGCCAAGCAGCTCATTTCCACCCATATACACGCATACTGAAAATCGCCCATTTTCCCAAACCAACGCCGGCAAAAGCATAACCTCCTTGGCGGGATTTTTAAAAATAACACAGCCATATGATTTTTAAAATAAAACCTTTAAAAACAGGAATAATCTGAAGCAGTTATAATACATCAATGACAACAGCGGCGGTGGAGGGAGCAAAGCCTGAGATTTTTGAGTCGATCCCAATAGTCAAGGCTTGTCATCCTCTGCAGACCTCCACCAAGCAGCTCATTTTAAGATAGATACGCGAGTAAAATTACTAATAGAGAAACGAAAATAAACTTTGGAAACAGCAACGCCACCATAGGTTAAGTGGAAACGATGAACGTGTTTTCAGGGGAGATAATCAAAGAACGTAACGTAATACTTCATGTAAAGTAAATAAAATAAATGAAAAATCCTTCAAGAATCCATAAAAATTCTCGGATTACTACCAAAAGTTCATCATAGGCGCAGAAGTGTCTATGTGGTAAGTAGATTGCTTACCAACCACATGGTTCCGGGTTCAGTCCCACTGCGTGGCAACTTGGGCAGGTGTCTTCTACTATAGCCTCCGGCCGACCAAAGACTTGTGAGTTTATTTTGTAGACGGAAACTGAAAGAAGCCCATCGTATATATGTATATATATATATATATATGTGTGTGTGTGTATTTGTGTGTCTGTGTTTGTCCCCCCAAGATCGCTTGACAACCAATGTTGGTGTGTTTACGTCCCCGTAATTTAGCGGTTCGCAAAAGAGACCGATAGAATAAGAACTAGGCTTACATATAATAAGTCCTGGGGTCGATGTGGTCGACTAAAGACGGTGCTCCAGCATGGCCGCAGTCAACTGACTGAAACACGTAAAAGAGTAAAAGAGTATCTGTTCCTTGTGTGATTACCAGCTTTTTCTTCAAGTTTCATCAAATACCGTTCACACCTTTTTGAGTTATTTTGCACAAAGACGGACAGACTGACAAACCAACGCCGGACAAACAAACGGCGGAAGTAATAATATATGCATACACACATATTTGTGTACGCATGCATAAATATACATATATGCATACACACAGGCGGACGCAAGCAGCTCTCTCTCTCTCTCTCCCACACACACACACAAAAACAAACATACATGAATTATATCGCTGTTTTGACCACACAATCGGTCATCGGGTGTCGTTACGTTGCACTGGCCACGATGCGCTTCTTTGCATTGTTTTAGTTTCCAAACGGTACCATCAAGCTGGCTAGGTGGACAAGCCAACATTCCATCTGAACAAGACGACTGTCTGTTGCAGAGTTACACGTTTACAGCTGAGTAGACTGAGAAACGTGAAATGAAGTGTTTTCCTCAAAAACACGACATACAGCTGGACTGGAAATCGAAACCATGGTCTTATGATCGAAAGTGTAACATTCAAAGCACTACGCCACGCGCATTCACACACACACACACACACACACACACACACAAAGGAAATTCACGACAAAATAGTAAGGACAGTATTAAAAACGTATAAACCTAAATGATAAATAAACAAAATAAAACCAATTATCTTATTAAACTATTAAAGAGACTTCTGAACCACTTTAGATCTGAAAATAGGCAGTCAAAAAGACGGCTGGAGTCTTCATACTGCTCAACAACTTCAATAATCCTTTTAGGCAAATATTTTCAACTCCGGTAAACAATGAAAACAAGCAAAATACCCAGGTTATTCGATTCGATATTGTGTTGATTAGACTTACTTGGCGAAATTGTCATAGAAATGGGAATCAACGAAGAAATAAGGAATTTACATTAGTTCTGAACTAAACATTGCTATTAGTTCAAATTCTCTGATTTCCATCCAATACATCTTATGTTTGAAGTAAGAAATATTTGTGTAAGTCAATTTTAGTTCCATTTGTAGTGGCTCTAGTGACTCTTTAAAAGAAATTACAACGAAACTCAATACATGCTATTAATTCCTTTTAAATTTAAATGCTTTTGAGTAGAGTTCTGCGACACTGCTTCGATTCATT
The DNA here is from genome assembly GCF_006345805.1 of Octopus sinensis. Classification (NCBI taxonomy): domain Eukaryota; kingdom Metazoa; phylum Mollusca; class Cephalopoda; order Octopoda; family Octopodidae; genus Octopus; species Octopus sinensis. The sequence continues at coordinate 48,242,984 of NC_043002.1, read as the reverse complement.
TTGCTACGATTTTCAATTACGTTGCTTCGTTCATTGAAATGGTCATAAACATATAACTCTCTTATTTTCTCTGCTCATATAAATATTGTGTTCGTGTAGGAAATTCCTTTTACATAAAATAGAAGTAGGATTCCTCATTAAGTCAGGCCTACTCGACAAATATTGTCTTTTAGTTTTGCTTCAACCAGCATTTTTCAAACTCATATAAATTTATGGCTAATCCGTTAAAGACAACTTAAACAAATCCATAAGTCATGTCAATACGATAGCTGAGATTGTATTAAGATAGTTGAGATTGTATATTTATCACGCCAGAACAAGCTATAAACTCCTGACGTAACGGTTTCAAATCACTTAGCTTACACCATAACTCATATTCGTAAAGACATTAATCATACCTTTGTCATCCTTCAAGATATAGGACCTTCTTGAAAAGAAAACACTGTTATGTTAATGCGGGAGCAAAAAGGTTGTAATCGTCGGGTTGAAAGCTTCTTTCAAAGAAAAGAGCAATATATCTAATAGATGTGTGTGTGTGCGTGTACGCGTGCGTGCATGTGTGCGTGTGTGTGTTGGTTAAATTTATTAGGAAAATCTTTCAAGGTTCTCAGATTGATGGGGAAAAATTGTATTTATATTCGGTAATAGTTGAAACTGTTACAATGAATACAAATGAAAACGTTGATGAAGATGATGACACAATGACGATGATGAGGAGGAGGAAAAAGAGAATGACGGCGATGATGATGATGACAATGAGGATGATAGTGATTCCAAATATTTTTTTATACTCTAGGCACACGGCCCAAAATTTTAGGGCAGAGGGCCAGTCGATTAGAACGACTCCAGTACATAACTGATACTTAATTTATCGACCCCGAAAGGATAAAAAGCGAAGTCGACCTCGGCAGAATTTGAACTCAGAACGTAAAGACAGACGAAATCTCTATTTCTTTACTACCCACAAGAGGCTAAACATAGAGGGGACAAACAAGTACAGACAAACGGATTAAGTCGATTATATCGACCCCAGTGCGTAACTGGTACTTAATTTATCGACCCCGAAAGGATGAAAGGGAAAGTCGACCTCGGCGGAATATGAACTCAGAACGGAGCGGCGGACGAAATACCTATTTCTTTACTACCCACAGGGGCTAAACACAGAGAGGACAAACAAGAACAGATAAACGGATTAAGTCGATTATATCGACCCCAGTGCGTAACTGGTACCTATTTAATCGACCCCGAAAGGATGAAAGGCAAAGTAGACCTCGCGGAATTTGAACTTAGAACGTAACGGCAAGCGAAATACTGCTACGCATTTCGCCCGGCGTGCTAACGTTTCTGCCAGCTCGTAACCGTAGTGATTCCAAATATTATAACGCCATAAGTCTATTTGTGCGCGATTTGAACTCAAAACCGAAGAATGCGTAACTAAATACTGTCGTTTATTTCCTTACAAAGATTTTTTTCTTTTTCTTTTTGTAATGTTTAGAGCTGCACATTTGTTAGGAAGAAATATGGAGACTGAATCGACCCTCGTACTTAACTACTAAAGGGACAAAGGAGGGAAAGAGTGAGATGGGAGAGAGAAAGCGGGAGAAAGAGAGTAGAGAGGGGGATGGAGAGGGGAGAGAGTACCAACCGAGTTCTGGTACAGCTTTCTTTCTCCCTCCAGTTGTTACAACCTGAATGGACCGCTGAGTCAAAGAGTGGGTGAGTCGAGTGGTTGCCGATGTAAGCTTGGGACTACATTGTCACCTAAAACAGCGAAAGCATAGTACATGTTAACTAAATTAAGTACCAGTTACGCACTGGGGTCGATATAATCGACTTAATCCGTGTGTCTGTCCTTGTTTGTCTCCTCTATGTTTGGCCCCTTGTGGGTAGTAAAGAAATAGGTACATGCTAACAGGCCAGATCCGTACAGGTGTAACGAGTAGTAGTAGTAGTAGTAGTAGTAGTAGTAGTATCAGCAGCGGTAACAGCAGTAGTAGTAGTAAATATTTACCATCAAACCACGTTCTGGGACAATGGTTCCCAACCGATTTTTGGCCATGCCCTACCAAATCATTTCTAAAGTCCTGATGCCCCCCCCCCCATGTAATATTTAATTTTTGTTATTCAAAATTTAGTTATTACCCGGAAACAAATATTTTTTTAAATAGTGCAACGGATGTATAAAAACGTTTAAGAAACGAATATGAAAAAAAATGCGCGGAAAGCAACGAAGGCGGGGAGGACTTTGAAAAATTCACACGATCCGAGTTTTCTCCACATAACTTAAAGAATTTTTTTTTAATGAAATTTTATGTAAATGCCTTTTATCCAGCATAGATTACGATTATAAAGATATTTGTAGGAAAATCTTTTCCGAGGTGTGGGGAGAAGACTTCGGAAAATTCAGAAGATCCGACATTTTCGCTCATAACTTGGTGACAGTTTATCGTGGATAGCGGGTATAATTCCAAATTTTAAATACTCCTCTGAATATTGACGAACTTTTTTTTATTTGCACTACTCATTTTATGTAGTTTTGAATCGGCATAACTACAGATTTTTACGCCCCCGACTGTGGATGATCATTACTTTCAGAAAAATGAATATTTTTAATGGAATTGTCTACAAATAGGTGTTATATCAAGTAGATTCCGAATATACAAAATTTGGGGAGGGAGTATTTTAGGAAAGGTTGGGGTTGGGAATTTCAGAAAATGCACCGGGGCCCACCTCAATTCGTCTTAACATTCAAGAAAATGGATATTTTTAAATGAAATTCTCTACAAATATACCGCGGACTATGTAGATTCAGAGGACCTTGGAATTTGGTGGGAAACCAATTGGGGACTATTTTTAAGAACTGTTCCCCACTCGCAAGTGTTTCTGAACCAGTCATCTATATTTTCCCCCCAAATTCCTATGTTTTCGGAATCTACATAGTCCGAGGTCTGTAGTCATGCCTGTGCATCAAACACGAAGAGATTTCAGTTCAAGCAAATTTTTTCAACAATTTCTTCAAAAATATTTCAGTATAAACTTTCCAAAAATATTCTCAAAAAGGGACAAAAAATATTCCGTGAATCTTCTCAGCTCCAAAAGCCTTTGTATCAATGATGGAAGTTTTTTCTTACCTTTTTGCTGAATTCACAAACTGACTGGTGGGAATAAAATGACCTGTTAATTTTCATCTCTGTTCATATATATACGTGTGTGTGTGTGTGTGTGTGTGTGTGTGCGTTACCACTACCATAAATCTCTTTCTCCCTCTCTCTCTCTTTATATATCTATCTATCTATCTGTCTGTCTCCCTCTCTCTCCTCTCTTTTTCTCTCTCTTTATGCCTCTTTCTCTTCCTTCACTGACTTCCACTCCATTTCAACCCATTTCACACCGTTCAGCTCTTTTACCCCTCACCCCCAACACTCTGCAGCACCACATTTTTCTTGTGTTCCTAGATTTTTTTATCGCCAGAGATAAAAGAGTCAATACTTTTAGACACACCCGCTCACATAGGTCTGTCTCCAGTTTATTTTTCCATGGAAATTAAGATGGTATTGCTTTCAGTACTGACCAGTACTATACTACATACATGCACACACACACACACACACACACACACACACACACACACACACACACACACACAAACACATATACACACACCACACACGCACATGCGCGTTTGCAATTACCTACATGTTTTCACATACCACTAAATCGAAGGAAATAATCTATTCCTTCTTAGGTAACATCAGATCTTATGAATAAGATTAAAACGACCTATTGTCTCTATAGTGTCCAAAATTTGATAAAATAGTCCACAGAAGGGACGACATTTTTTTTTAATAACTCATTCCCGAATTGTCTCCTTTCTCTATTGGTATACTAAATTTCGTCTGCCGTTACGTTCTGAGTTCAAATTCCGCCGAGGTCGACTTTGCCTTTCATCCTTTCGGGGTCGATAAATTAAGTACCAGTTACGCACTGGGTCGATGTAATCGACTTAATCCGTTTGTCTGTCCTTGTTTGTCCCCTCTGTGTTTAGCCCCTTGTGGGTAGTAAAGAAATAGGTATACTAAACATTGTGTACAAACGGTATAAAAATTCAGCATAACCCTACGCTTGCCTCACCAAAATATTACCGTACCTCACCGGTGGGGCATGCACCCCACGTTGGGAATCACGTTTCTAGAAGATTTCGTGGATAATTCTTTTCAGAACATTTTCATAAGCCTTTAAGAAGCCTGTTCGAACTGTTAGAAATAGTAATCAAATTTACTTTAAATTATTGTCTACCGTATTAAAATACAGAAGGCACCCATGTGATCACTGAACACTGAACACACTAACTGGAAAAAGAAAAGAAAAAAGCAAAAAGGCTTAAGATGTTCAAGGATTGAACGATTTTGATCATGGTTTCTCTTGATCAGAGCTGACCGGAAACTACACCATGTCTTTTTTTCTGTACAATACTGGCTTTATAGCAAGACCAAAGAAGTCGGCTTAAGGAGCCGGAATAATGAGTTATAATTTATATGAACGACAGCGTTGTTACAATCTGTGTAACTATTTAATTTTATTAATCTCTTTTCTGAAATTTCTAATGCTCCTTTGATGCTATTTGTTTCAGTAATTACTACACCACCAGCCTATTATTTTAGTTGAGATGAAAATTGTCAGTTGTGTTTCTTCAAACCAATCGTAATTATAAATTAACTCGGATCCCTAATATAAGTTTAATGTATTTGGATTTCAGGAAAGAAGAGACCTAAAATTTAAAAAGAAATTAAAAAATGAATTCAATTTAAATACTATGGTGATAAAAGAAACGATTTAAGACTGTAATGAATGTGGTGATGATAAAATAAATGACTGATTAAGTGATCTGAATCCATTATTAATTGAATAAGCGATTAATTTAGATTTGAATAACGCCAGTTATTTAAATCTTAAGTGGTAACTGGTTTCGTCAAATCTAACTTCTAGCATTAAATGAATAAATTCGTAAAGATTATCATGTTCTCTTAAAATAATCTGAACGTTCAATAGATAGGTGTTTAATTATAACTACAAAAGTCAATGTTTATTACATTTTACATTTTATTTTCCTTCTTGTATTGTCATCAAGCGATTGAGCTCAATAGTTTCGCAATTTTTTTTCACAGTCACTGAACGTAAAATATATCAAGCGAAAAGAAGGAAATGATTGAATGCTATAAAAGAATAAAATTGATGAAGGAAACATGTTTTGCAAAAAAAAATACAACTTTATTCTATAACAAATTGCTATATCCAAATTATCTTTGTTTTCTAATCATTCATGGTTGTTAATATTCTGTATGTTATAACGGGAATATTTGTAGCCTTATGGGTATAATAAAGTGAGCTCTGTCTCATAGAATCAAGAAACAAATTATTCTCCTGCATTAATCCTAGTTATGAAATAATAGGCCGACAGCTGCTATGATTGAAAAAGTGTATTTCAGAGTATGTGCGTCATGAATGGATAGTATATGTATAAATATTAATATATTTCAGCTAAGATCGTTTATAGTATCATCAAGCAAATTAAGCAAAAGATAATTAAATTCTCATATTTCCTGTATTCAATACCAAGATTTATCATTGAATAAGCCTATTATATGCAATTATTGGCAATCTGGAACTTGATTCAAATTCAATGAAAGCTTAGTTGGATCCATAAGTTCTGGATATCTAAAAATTCTCATAGCTAGACAATATTCTCGCTGGTTATTGAGAATACTTCAGTCACAAAGGTCACTTGTTATGCAGTTACAGTTTAAACTAAAAGTGAGTTTCCGAATCGAAGTAGTTCTGGAACTGAAAATAATGCTATTTTTATTGCTGTAATTGTTCAAAACTTCCTGGAAATTATTTTGTGAACTAAAAACTAACGAATATCTGTTTTTACCATATTCCTTGTATGTATGTATGTATGTATGTATGTATGTATGTATGTATGTATGCATGTATGTATGTATAGATGGATTTATAATCCAAAATGTGTCCTCGTGAAGCACGCTTGCACATTCCAGTAATCAAATTATATATTTAGTTATGTTTAATGAAAGTCATATATAATGCTGAATCGTTACTTATTTTATCGACTTTGAAAGGATGAAACACAAAGTCAGTCTCGACAGAATTTGAACCCAGAACGTAAAGATGGAGGAAATGCTGCTAAGTATTTTTCCCGCCGTGGTAACGATTCTGCCACACAACACCATCTTGATAACAACAACAACAACAACAATAGTAATAGTAATAATAATTATTACAATAGTAATAATAATAATAATAATAATAATAATAATAATAATAATAATAATAATAGACCAGATATTGAATACCAACTCAGTGAAAAAGAATATATACCACACAAGTGCAAATATGTGGGAAGAGGGTCGAAGGCGTAACTTACATTGTTAGAGCTTGTGAAAGTCTTGCGCAGAAAGAGTACAAGCGTAGACACGACAAGGTAGCCCAAAACTTCCACCGGCTACTATGCCGTAAGTATGGACTTGAGGTTAAGAGTGCTTGATACCAACATACACCGGAAAAGATAATGGACGAAAAGGGGGTGGGCAAAAGTCCTCTGGAACTTTGACTTCCAAAGAGAGAAAGTATTAGAGCTCCGAAAGCCGGATATAGCAACCTTTAGGAGGGACAAACACGAGAGCCTAATAATTGACGTGACAGTGTCAGGAGATCAACATATCATCAGGAAAGAAAGAGAAAAAGTTGATAAATATGGAGACTTGAGAATTGAGATCGCTAAGAAATGGCAGCTACGAGAGTGAAACATAAAGATTATCCCTATTGTCATCGGAGCATTGGGTTCAGTACCACCCAATCTGCATAATCATCTGAAAACTTTAGAAATACCCTACGATCTAGGTGTATTGCAAAAGTCGTCATTACTTGGAACTGCAGGCATATTGCGAAAAGTACTGTCTGAGGTCCTTGTTGTGACTTGACAAACAGTACAACCTCCCGGAAGACACAACATCTTCAATCAGCAACCTCACCATATTGTATAGTGTGCGATGTCTATAGTAGTAATAGTAGTAGTAGTAATAGTAGTAGTCCTTTCTACTATATGCACAAGGCCTGGAATTTGTGGGAGGAGGGGACTTGGTGATTACATCGAACCCAGTGCTTCATGAGTACTTAATTTATCGATCCCGAAAGGATGAAAGGCAAAGTCGATCTCGACGGAAGGTTACTAAGAAGAAGAAGAAGAAGAAGAAGAAGAAGAAGAAGAAGAAGAAGAAGAAGAATATATATATATATATAATATATATATATATTCATAGTGCATATCCTATACTGTTGTGAAACATGTGTAATATGAAATAAAAAATATACAAATTTTCCAGTTTTTTTAATGTGTGTGTGTGTGTTGTGTGTGTGTGTGTGTGTGTGTGTGTGTGTGTGTATGCGTGTGTGTGTGTGTGTGTGTGTACGTGCGTGCGTGCGTGCATGCGTGTATGTGTGTTTGGTAATACTCTCTAAAACTCATGATGCTCATTCTGGTATTCAGAATGTAAAAGTAGCTTTGCATTTCCCTAAATACATCACAAATGATGAGCATAAATTTAATACTTAAGAATTCGATTCGGTTATGCAAGTTCTTCATTTTATTGATATTTTGTCTTTTCACAGGCATTAAATTATACAACCAATTACATAAAATATTGCTTAACGCCGGTTCTAGATGCTGGATCGGCTGACTGTAATTATTCTTCTTTTCAACGGCTTTCGTGTAGCATTCAAATTAGAAGAGGAGACGTGCAAAAGTATAAATTATGTTTCCAAGTGATTGATGTTCTAATTTCAATATCCCTATAATATTAAGTTTCCAGAGGTAGATTTATACAACTTAATTGGTATTTTGCCCACTTACACCAGAACAAGACTTCCAGCCCGTAGTGTTAGTAAAACATTCGTGCTATGATGTTATATTATACTCCATTGATTACATTATATTTCATTGACTCAATAAACAGCTATTAACACAACATAAAGGCCTTGAATCATGACTATAATATAGTATGTAGATAACTGTAGGCTGTTGACGATGACGGCATACTCTGTAAAGGTCATTATGATATACTGATCATTCTTACGAAATTATGTAACACTATGATGTAAACTTCTATGTATTGACATTTCTTGATTAGAAACATATTTCTCAAGACATACCAATTATTTCCTCATCATCCCATTTGTAGTACGGTTTTCTCTTTGTTTCACTGTTATATAAAATGTCCTTAATTTGATTATTTTTTACAAATTAACTTCCAAAATTATTTGCTTCAAACAGAAATTGTGTCCCCATGACACTCGATGACATCTATGCTAATTGTCTAAGTAATAGTTTTCAAAATGTATCGTTGATAGAAGTTTTTACACCTGTTTATGAATAATTCATCTCAAATCATCACTCAAATATAGTATTCCAAATACTTATACCCCAACTCACCCAGTGTCTGTTAAAAGTTTATTTTCTCTTGAAGAGATTTTCCACACATCCAGGGACATACTTAGACTTAAGCTAAACATTCTACAATATGCAGGTCAATAGGAGTCTCTCAAAATCTTCTAATTCCTTTCATTCATTACAATTTATATTTTAGTAATGGCTTAAACCAATTAGCTTATAATTAAGATTAGCAAATTAGGAAATATTATTTACACAACTTTGAATGGTTTAGCTGTTTTGTAATTATGCTAATTATCGATTCTTATTAGATTTAATATTCTTGATTTCGTTACTTTGGCCAGAATTAGTATGTTTACCATGGGGACACTTGTTCTATGTTACTTGGAAATAGGTTTTCAATTTTATTATTTTACCATACAATTAACAGTATTTAAAGTTCACAGGAGTAACTTTTCCCCCACTACAGCCCGCACAGTTTGTTATGTATCTTGGTCACATTCTGTGCAAGTTGGGCTGTTTCCCAGCCTCATTTTTTATTAAAAGCTATCAGATATAACCTACACAAAATTCTATTGGGTAAGGCATTACCATGTCTATATACGGCCTTATACATTATCCAAGTTATTTTTATTTTCTTTGTCTGAGACATGAATGATATAAAATCTTTTGATAGTCGTTCTTCTGTCAGGTATGTAGTCCACCCATGATTTATTGTTCAAATGAATATTTATCTTGGCTAAATTATGTTCTGTTGTCACGTGATTGTATTGCTTTTAGGTCAAGATTCTTTTAAAGTGACTGGCATAGATTGTCTTATCACTAACAAAATAATTTGGGACAGGGCAATAATATAATTTGCGATCGTGGCTCCGAGGATGTATTCATTCAATATATTAAGACAAATAATCATAGACGTTGGAGAGAAATAAACGACCGAATATAAAATATTCTCGGCAGCGATTGCTTTGCTTTCTTATCAAAGGAAAGTATTTGCTCTCATTTTTTATAAGGAAGGAAGCAACATTTAATGGGTAACCTACAAATGATGCAGGTTGTAAATCGTTTTGTAGTTGATACTGTTGTAGAATGTTTGTACGTCGATACAAAAGTAACCGTTGCATTTGCTGTTGTTTGCTTGTTCACCATATACTGAGAATGATTCTGAGCTAGTTTCTGTATAATTTGGTGCGCAAAATTAATCTGAAAACTGTTCAAACCTTCCTGTTTTTATAACTTTCTCTGTTCATGCCGAAATCAACAAGAAATAACAACAAATTCTTTCACTCTTGGTTTTAAATACACATATCTTATAACTTTTGTCTCAGTGATTGGACTGCGACCATACTGGGGGACCTCCTTGAAGGGTTTAGTTAAACAAATCGCGCCGAAGACTTATTTTTAAGTGTAGTACTTATTACATTGGTCTCCTTTGCTGGACAACTTAGGTACGGGAGCGGAAACAAACCAACACCGAATGTCCAGTGATGGTGCGGTACAAACATAAATACAAAGACACACACACATACATACATACATACATACATACATACATACATACATACATACATACATACATACATACATACATACATACATACATACATACATACATACATACATACATACATACATACATACATACATACATACATACATGTGGGAGCATAGAGGGAACCTAGTTTCAATGTGGATAGACTACAAGAAGGCCTTTAACTCTGTCCCCCACTCATGAACGTTAGAAGCCTTTCGACTTGCTAAAGTTCTAGTGAGCATAGCTGACCTGATTTCATCGTGGGCCACCATCTTGAAGTTAAATACAAGAAGTAATTGTATTATCACTGATAGAATAAAGTATCGCAGAGGTATATTCCAAGTGGAAAGCCTCTCTGTGATGGTGTTTATACTTTCTGAAAATTCCTTGTCATTCACATTAAGGAAACCTGGAGGGTGTCTTACTGAATCAAAAGGAAACAGAACTACAAACATTTCTCCATAGATGACTTGAAACTATAGGCCAAGAATATGCATGAGATGAAAAAGAGTTTTGACCTGGTTACAGCATTCTCAAAGGATATAGGATTGGAGTTTGATTAGGATAAATGTTGCTATATGGTTGTGAAAAGTAGGAAAACTGTAAACCAGACCAGCAGCATCTCCATCAATGACTTAACTGTTTCCCATATATCCGATGAGGAAAGTTACAGGTACCTAGAGGTGGATGAAAACATATCTTTCGGTCACTTAAGAATATTACAGCTGAATGAAGAAAATATGGACTTCGGAATTCTTTGCATTCAATAAAACAGTGGCTGACAATGTCTTTGCAGTGCAAGTACTCATGCCAATATTTAGGCTACTTGATAGGACATTTGATGGGATCCGAGCCATTGATGTGAAAACCTGGAAGATATTAACTAGCAGACATAATTTCTACATCAACACCAACGTAGATAGCCTCTACCTAAAACAAAAAGGTGAAAGAAGCTGAACATCGATCCAACTGCCTTTGAATATCGTATCATATCCCTTCAGCAACATCATCAAAACTACCAAGTGTCGAAGTGCATCCCTTGACAAAGTTTGGACACATGAGGCTGATAACATCATGAGACTTGGAAAGCAGCTCCTTGAGCAGCATTCCTTGTCGGATAACCTTAAATACATTCCGAAAGAAGTCGTACGACTCTACCGCAACGTATCATCAGATGAAAGAATGAGCGTAAATCAACAGAAGACCATGCATAGATATGTTAGTAGAAAGCTCCGGGATGATAGTAACGTAGATCATCAAATCAATCTATCATGGACCAACAACCGGATAACTAACTCCCACTTTGAAGAGTATGCGTTTGCAATCCAGGAACAAAAAAATTTCAACCAAATATTTGACACTCAAAAGGACAGAGACGCAGAAAAAAACAGACTTTGTGAAGTTAACACCAAAGATATCACCCACATCATAAGCAGTTGTACGAAAATGCATGACGTTATTATCTACCGATGAGATATAATGTCATATCTAAGACACTGTGTAATAAAATCCGTCGGAAGAATAACCCCGAGAACAGAAAAATAAGAACCAACAGTATGGTAGAAGCCATAGCCACTCATAATAAGGAGTACTGGTGGAATGCCCCAGTGAAAACCTCAATAAGATGTAAACATAATAGACCTGACATAGTGATTTGGGATAGAGAAGAGAAACTGTACACAGTTGTGGAAATTAGCTACCCAGCGGATATTAACTTAAAGCTAAAGATCAGCGAGTAAGAAAATACGTACGCTGTACTATTAAGAAATCTACAGTCATTCTATACAGATAACAAGTTCAGATTTATACCGGTAATTAACGGAGCACTGGGATATGTAACTCACTGCCCAAGTACCAATCTAGAGAAATTAGGCTTCTCGAAAACAAAAAGGAGAAAGCTGATTTGAAGACTACAGATCCAATCCATCACTGGAACTGTAAAAATTCTGTAAAACTTTCCAGAGGTTTTTCATTTAAGTATATATGAGCATGTCTAGATATACAACTATATGCATGAGCATGCATACATAAAACAAAACATGCAAATCTGCACATGCACTGACTCCACATACTGCACATATAAGTACATACATACATGCAAAATACCCTGTTAGTGTTGTTAAAATTCCACAGAATGTTCCTTGGATCTGGGTTAGAAACCAGCTCTTTCTCTATTGACAAGAAATCTTGAAATAAAATTGAATAATGATATTATGTGTGACTGTGTGTACGATAGGCTTCAACACAGTTTCTGCCTACCACATTCACTCATAAGGCATTGATCAGCTCGGGGCTATAACAAAGATATTTGCCCAAAGTATCAACTGAGGGACTAAACTCCAAACAACTGCTTAAGCAGACAGCTATGCCTGCGCCTATAAATCATAGATCGTCCAGAAGATTGTAAATGTTATGTTAGCATCTTATACCACTTATCTATATTCTAGTCCTTTTCTTACTTCTTTTCAATTTATTTTCCTCTCAGCTGCCGTCTTTGGTGTGCTTTGCTGTTGTCGTTAGGGAGCTCTTAAGTAAGAGCACGCACTATGTCAGCGTTGTAATTGTTAATTCGGCCAAAAAAGGCCCTGGTATTTCTATATCAGAGTTAATGGAATATATCTGTAGTTATAAGCTTCTATCGTGGCTTAGTGGTTAAGGTGTTGGACTCATTATCGTAAGATTGTGCTTTCGATTCCTGGACCGGGCGACACGTTGTGTTCTTGAGCAAAACACTTCACTTCATGTTGGTCCAGTCCAGTCAGCTGGCAAAAATGAGTAATCCTGCGACGGACTGGGTAAGAGAATATATACGCCAGAAAACCGGGAAATTGGCCCTATGAGACGGTATGACTCGAGAAGGTAACTTTACCTTTACCTTCTATAAGCTTCCATTGAACATTTTAAAAAATGTTATTGTTTTCGAGACAAATTCATAACTATCGTATTCATTTCAATTTTTAAGAAATAGTGTTTTCGCCGAAACAAATACTATTTTTCCCTGTAACTGCTTAATGTTGAAAATGAATAAACCTACAGAAGGTTTCCAAGTTGTTTTAATTACAAAGGCGCTGAATCTCAAGAATTTAATGGTTACATCGAAGCACATAAAACTTCGCTCATAAACCCCGGTAAAATGAGTCTTACTTAAAGTAATATGGTTGCTAATGTTAACACCCTAAGGAAACAACGCGATTGTTAGCGTTTCAACGAGTATTTACTTTATTGGTGATAAGGTTACAGGAAATGTTTTTACAAATGTTACTCCAGTATTGTGAACAATACATTTCTTATGCATTTATCGAAAGGAGCACTTGGCTTCTCTACTAACATAACAGAAGCAACAAGCAATCTCATTAATCAAAGATATTCATGAAAGCATGCAAAAGCATTATGAATAATATAAGAGATTAAATATATTCTTGCGTGGGGCAATTTCTTACAATAATTATATAACTAACACACGGGAAATACAAATTTGACGTTTTTCATTTAACAATAATGAGAAATATTCTTAGAATTAAATTTTATATTTAACGGAATGAGAGAGACGTAAAACAATTGAAATTATATACATTCATACAAACATACATGCACATACATAAATACGATGTGCACAACTGTTTATATATATATATATAATATATATATATATATACGTAAACTTCATGGAAATATAGGTAAAATTACACACACATACATACACACACACACGTATGTATATATATATATATATAGAAATTCGGGGTGAGTACTTGATAATTATAAGCACCTGTGTATACCGTTTGGTGGTGTAGGTGGTGGAGTAAATTGATCAAAATAAAATAAAAACATGATGCGAAGGATTCAGCGGTACATATGTTTCGGGCCTTTATTAGACAGATTTATAACAATGCATAATGTATGTCTGTGGCCTTCTTCAGCCGCGCACAACAGCTTCCACAAGGACATGTGTTACATCAAAAATTCTTGGTTGGGGATGCAAATCCTCTCATTCACGTACGACATAATGCGGCAGCAGCATAGAATTGAGGCGTCCATCTCTTTCTTCTCTCAATGTAGAATGAGGAAAATTGGATGTTGAGGTAATGTAAATAAATAAATACATATATAGAGGTGAAGATGGAGGGGCGAGAGTTCGGGACGAGGGATAAAAAATGTATAAAAAGTGTAAGTATAGAATAATATAAAAATGTAGAGGATAAAGATATAAAGAGTTGTAAGGAGATGTAAAGGGGGTATAAAGAAATATAAAGAAATATAAATAAATGTAAAGGCATAAGGTTATAAAGTAAAAATAGAAATAGAAATAAAAGTAAAAAAACCTGATAAAAACATGATAAAAGTGTAAAAGAATGTAAAGATAAGGGATGTATAGAGGTTACGGACCAAGCATGGTGGTCAGGAGATTGATAAAATTTAGTTGTAGAATTGTCAGTAAATCAAGTTTCGTCTGGGGACCTAATGCGTTGTAAATCAGAGCTGATGAGCATTTAATCTGGTTCCTTGAATTAAATGGACTTCTAGTACATACATATCATCATGGATACATACACCCACATACACGCGTACATATACGCCTCCAAGCCTATAAGCATACACACGCACTCGCGTGTAAACACGTACATAAACACACACGCACCCACACGCACGCGCGTACACACACATACATACAACAGAATATCCGCATGTATACACGGACATTATACGCGTACACACTCACATGTATATACGCGCGCCCATCACTACATACACACACGCATATGCCCACGCCTCTAGGTCTAGGTATAAGATATTAAAGGATGTGTATAAGAACGTATGTAAAGAATCCCGTACTCATGTCTATACGTGCACGCACACACGGCTGTGTGTCCGTATGTGCGTGCACATATACACTCATATACACACACAGAGACACACGCGCACATGGGTCTAGCTATAAGATATCGAAGTATGCATGTACATATATACGCGTGCATATGTATGTATGCGCATACACACGTACGCGGACGCTCGTATAGTCAAAAAGTGGATCCATAGGTAAGTAAATAAACATATATAGAGGTGTAAAGCGATAAGTTATGGGTAAGAATGAGGGTAAGGGTGAAGATTAGAAATAAAAAATACAGTATAAAATAAGAAATACAATGTAATAGTTAGAAATGAAATATAAGAGTTATAAAAATTATAAGAGTTAAGGTAAGGGATGAAAATAAAAATGAGAATAAATGGAAGTAGAATAAAAGTAAAAATAAAATTAAAAATAAAAATAAATGGAAGTAGGATAAAAGTAAAAATAAAAGTAAAAATAAAAATAAAAATAAAATAAAATAAGATAAAAGTATAATTTGGTAAAGTTTAACATGAGATGAAGGTGGTTGAAAGTTAGAGGTGTGTGTTAAACGTAGGGGCGGGCGGGGGGAACTGAAAATTGGAAGGGTGGGAAGTGGAGTTTGGCGGTGTACGTTCAACATCCGAGTTAGAAATGTGAAAGGGTATAGATATAGGGAATTAAAGAGACTACATAGGGAGGATATGGGTGTAGGAGAAGAAATATTTAGGGAAAAGAAGTCATATATGGGAGACAAAATTTGTATATATAGGAGGAAAATGCAGAGAACCGTATATGCACATACACACACCCACACACACACACACACACGCACATGTACATGTATATATATATGTACACATACGTACACGTATGTGCACATACATACGCACACACACACACACACACATACACACGCACATATAGGAAAGCGGGATGTGCTGGAGCCGACAGGTTGCACCGGGTGGGAGGAAATTGCATGGGGGAGTTGGTATAAGACCTAAGCATTGTAGTATTTGAAAGTATTAATAAGTTTATGTATACAGGATGGTTTGAACTCTGACCTTTTGTTAATAAGATTGTGTTTGTCTTTGAATTTCAAGATGTTCAGGAGTTCAGGAGTTGTGCGCGGCTGAAGAAGGCCACAGACATACATTATGCATTGTTATAAATCTGTCTAATAAAGGCCCGAAACATATGTACCGCTGAATCCTTCGCATCATGTTTTTATTTTATTTTGATCAATTTATATATATATATATATATATAATACAAAATGGGGCAAGAACGCAAAACATCCGGACAGTTAGGTGATACAAAAATGGGACAACAAAACATCCAGATAGACGATACAAAGAAAACCAGGACGGGTCATTCGAAGTATTCTTTCCTCAGTCAAGTACCATATTATCTTCGCAATTTCGGCAGGTTTAGTTCCACTGCGTGGCAACTTGGGCTAGTGTTTTCTACTATAGCCTTGAACCGACTAAAGCTTTGTAAATGGATTTGATAGACGAAAAGTGAAAGCAGCTGGTCATTTATATATATATACGAATGTTGACTGCAAGCTTCATAGCTTACCAAAATACTCTCATGGGCCGTGAGTAAATGAGGTTTATTTTTCATGGATCCCATTGGTGAAGAAGCTTTCATATAAAAGTCATCAACAGCAGATATGACGTCATCATCACTACGATACTGTTTCCCAAATGATATTAAGATGGACCCAAATTAGGAATACTGGAGTGTGATCAACCAGTCCAAAGCAGTTATGCACAACAGTCCTTGAAATCAAGAATTTGTGCGCTGGAGCATTGTCCTGATGAAACAAGACCCCTATTGTCAATTTTCTTGGCCGTTTGGACTTGATAGCCTTTCGTAACTGTCACAGTATATTGGTATAGTACTCTTTATTGATGATGTAGCTTTTGCATCCCATACAACTGAAACCGTTACCTTTTCTGCAAATGAAACGAATTTAACCTTCTTTGGAGTAGGTGGGGAGAGATGTTTCCACAGCATAGATTGTCTCTGGCTCAAAATGATTGGTCCAGCATTCGCCCTAGCTTAGGAAATGCTCAAGGAAACCATGTATGAATAATGTAGCTATTAATAAGAAGATGTGAAATTAACGCATGCAAGATTTCACGACGCAAGCATCACTCCTTCGTTGTCAGCCTATGAACATTTCAGCTCACCGTCGTGTGTGTGTGTGTGTGTGTATGTATACACATATGTATGTGTTTGTATATGTATGTATATATATATATATATATGTCTGTGTGTGTGTGTGTGTGTATGTGCGTGCGTGTGTACGTATGTTGTGTGTGTGTGTATGAGTGTGTGCGTGCATGTGTGTGTGTGTGTGTCGCGTGTGTGAGTGTTTATGTGTGTATGTGTGGTAAGAAATACGCAAAGATTTATATGCAAGACGTAAACTGTTATCGTTGACACTATCTTTACCTCAAAGTGACTGTTTTTTAAGGAGCCTGTTTAATATATATATGCTATGCTTTTGTCCTAACCGTATGGTAATGATATACTTTTAACAAAGTATTAATCATATATACTAACGACCGTTTGAGCAGAATATAACTGAAATAAGCTTAACGAAACCAAGAGCGTTTCAAAACGTACAATATGAATATGTCTCTTGAGACGACTGTGCATTTTCAAATACAGTTTACTCTTTTATTCACTTCTTTTCTGTTTATCGGAACCTACTATATAACTACATAGTGTATGTGTTTGTACGTGTATACGTGCATACATTTGCCAAATTACAAATGTATTTTATATTGACATGAACATTATATTTAATCAAAGGTCAACTTTCGGAAGTTGATCAGACTACCGTACAATCACCAATACCTCTCGAGTTAGTTATAGCTTTGAACATAAGTGGTTTGTTCAACTTCCGGAAGAATGCCTTAGTTCATGTTAAGAGATACAGTCTCGTTCTTTTCTAAATTAGAAACATTATTCGGAAATCGTATCTCTCGGAAGCTCCTAGACTAGTTTTAATTAACTTTTCACTTGGACTAACATTTGTAAACGAATGAAATGGGACATTTTGATTCCTGGTTTTCAGACTAGCTTTAATGATGTAGGTGAAGTAGTTAAATTGCCTCAATTAGAACTGAAAGCGGAATGTAGAGTTCAGTCACCGAGCATTAAGTTTATATTTTCCAGCAAGTGCTGGAGTTCTGTAAATTGATAATCGTTCTTAATTCAAATGAACATTCAGTACTTCAGTCATAATCAAGTACTAATTTCACATTTATATTCTGGTTATGAAAATTTGTTTAAATGAAACATTTACCTTCATTATGTTCAACCAGTGTAATATAACTTTGTCAAACGAATCAGGGTAAGTCAAACATAAATGCGAAGTAATAAGAACACAATAAAGGCTGTTGTATCCAGGTAAGTATATGAGAGGTTCGATATTCAGTTAAAGTTGCTGAGAAAAATGAATATCACATAATCTTATCTCTTTTTTCTTCATATATATAAAGATATATATATTTCTTTATTGCCCACAAGGGGCTAAACACAGAGGGGACAAACAAGGACAGACAAAGGGATTAAGTCGATTACATCGACCCCAGTGCGTAACTGGTTGCGTTTCTGCGTTTCTGCCAGCTCACCACCTTTAAATATAAAGATATATATTCAAACTGTCAAGGAAGCAATGATTTCTAGATGTTCACGGCTGATTTGGGTTCAAATCCAACTAGATTTCAGTTTTTGCTATTCATTTCTTTGCAAACACTCAAAAAGCTGAATCAACAATGACTTTCTTATTCACAATTCATCTTAAGTCTATCACACTCTTAGTATTCATGAGACAGGTTTCAGTGCCATCATATATTTGTGAATTTGTATACCAGTAAGAAATTTCTTTAATAATATATATTTCACTGTTACTATTATACGCTACAAAGTTTTGTCTAGAAGGATGTAATACATCATTTTATACTCAGCTTCTTTCTCTCCTATATTTTCTATTGTGCACTCAATGTTCTCTGATTAATAAGTTTCAGCTTCCTATTCTATTCATGTTTAACATAGGCTAGTGTTTTGGTGACTCCTTTATTCAAGACAAATGGTCTCAATTAGCAAGGGTGGTGGGGAATAATACGTTGATACGATAGAAACATTGACTTTCAGTCTTTTCTCTCGAGGAGAGTATCACGAATAGCATCATTCATTCCATTTTCTTATAAATGCTTTATCATCACAGAATTCTGTCTACGGAACCGATGAAATCGGATTAAACATACATACTTCATGATCAACTTGATTAGTATGACTAAGTCGGAAAAGAGCCTGTTGCTTGTGAAAGTATATAAATGGGAAATTCATCGATTATACTATCACTATTGGAAAGAGAAGAAAAAAAAATCATTGCAAATTAAAAATAATCTGATAACTCTATTCTCAAGATGTAACAGATTGATCGTTAGTAACACTACGGAAATTTAGCATTTATATATTAGAAAATACAATCTACTGTGATTTTATGAAATAACTTTTCTTGGTTTAACAAACTTTCAGTTTGCATCAAATTAAAGAAACAAAAAAAAAAAGACATCGACAAAGATGACAAATAGAAGTGAGTCTTTGACAGCAGTGACAATAGCAATGGAATTTCTTGCAGCAGTAACGACAACGATGGATTAGAGGAAGAACTGTAAAAGCATGAAAATCTAAGAATATCGCAGTTATTGATAATGGGATTTAAAAGAAAACCAAGGTGAAACAACATTAGTAAATTAATATCATTTTTCTTTTCTTAATCTCCTGAATGTGAATTTCTATTTTCGATACAAAACTCATTAATAGTCCGATCGTGTCAGTGTAACCTTATTTGATTGTTTCTTGCAATCCGATGGAGAGTTCCTAAAGCATGGAAGTTTGACTGATTAAAAAATAGCGAACAGGAAAGGAAAATGGAGAAAACAAAAATAAGTAAATGAAAAAATATATATATTTCTAAATGGAATACATTCATATTGTTGCTCTGAAATAGTAAATATTTTCAAAACATTATATCATAGTCCCTGCCCGACTTCGTTAGATTAATATTGATTTCTTTTGACAAGGAACAATGTTGTCCCTTGAGGATTCGATGTACAATACCCGCTGCCTTTCTTTTAACGTTATATTCGTGGCGTTACAATTATTTTTCTAGAAATGCGTCGAGGTAGAAAGGGTCTAAGTTACTTATAGTATTTAGTTACGAATTATTGCATGCTAGGTTCAAATTTCAACTAATTTGGTTTCGTCTTTTATCCTTGTGGAGGTGAATAATATAATTACTACTAGAATAGCTTTCGACTTTTCCTATCCAAAAGGATTTCTCAAGCCAATTCATTTCCCGCTGTCTCCGCCTGCGACAGAAGGAACACTACCATAACATAGTTACCTCCAGCATACTGCATGTTAGTTTCATCAACCATACTCTTCTGTACTGGGTATTAATTTTGTAATTTTCTTTCTTTCTAGATTGATTATTTTCACCACAACTAAGGAACTCAATCTATCCTTAGAAATATCTAGTCAGCTCATAGATGATTACATGCTATTATTTATAGCTTTATGTGCTTCGAGATTCACTGTTCAAAAGAGAATTATTTCACGTTCTCTCGAAATTTATAAATTCTTATGATATCAATAAATACTAGGAATAAATGGGTAGATTCTATTCAATTAATACTTTCTCTCCTTAAATTAGACTAGCGTTTAAGTAATAAGCCAATATAATTCATTTGTTCGGTCTCCTGTGACTGTTGGTGGTTCTAAACTGGGTGACTGATATATTCTGCTACACAGTATAAGGGCGGTCGTGACAACATGTGAAACAATAGTACTGCTTTTATACTTAAATAAATGAAAATACCTAAACATTGCATCAAAATTGGTTTCGTGTATTGCCAAAACAATCATACAGTGATATTGTAGAGCGCCATAGAACAAGATGCGAGTCAAGTCATTAACTTTCCTGATTAATGCAACCTAACAAACGTAGTGAATAGACTTGGAAAGAGCAGTAACGGTGTAACTTCCAGTACCATTTCATTACATATATATGTGGGGTAGGTATGTCTATCTGAGTGTGTGTGCGTGTGTGGATTTTTTTTCCCTACAACCACTTGATAATCGGTGTTGGTGTGTTTACACCCCTGCAACTCAGCGGTTCGGCAAAAGAAAACAATGCAATAAGTACCTGACTTAACTAGAATAATACAGTCGATTCGTTCGACTAAAATTCTTTAACACTGTGCCTCAACATGGCCGTAGTCTAATGACAGGAATAAAATAAAATCTGATATATATATATATATATATATATATATATACAGTGTACATTTAAACACATGAATAATATATAGTCTCGTTGACTAAATTTTTACACGCTAGGCCACTGGTAAGGGAAATTTCCAATATTTCTGATTCCCCTTTGATATGATATATATATATATATATATATATAATATATATATATATATAATATCAAAGGGGAGGCTCTCTCTTGGTTTTGTTTTTCTGAAAGTCTAGATGATTTTGTTTCACATGCACACGCGCTTATATATATTGACATATGTGTGTGTGTGTGTGTGTACGTATGTTATCTTTCTTTTTATTTTATAATTTTGCATTATTTTACAGCTTGTATATATGTATGTGTGCGTATATATATATATATATATATATATATATACATGCACACACACACACACATATATATATATATATATATATATATATATATATATATATATGCGAATGTGTGTGTGTGTGTTTATGTCTCTGTGTTTGTCCACCTAACATCGATTGACAACCGATGCTGGTGTGTTTACGTCCCTATAACTCAGCGGTTCGGCAAAAGAACCGATAGAATAAGTACTAGGCTTACAAAGAATAAGTCCTGAGGTCGATTTGCTCTTCCGGACTCACTTTACGAGAGCTTTTCGGTTCGAATCGCACTTGTTTCGAGGTGTGCTAGAGAGTTTCCATTTTGGATATATTTGGGGTACTTAATTGTGCTCGTGGCTTAGTGCTCGCTTCTTCCATGGGTATAAGTAAGTATTTCACTTATTTTTTTTACCGCATTTATCACTGATGAAGAGAAGGTTCTGATGAACTAACTCTGGAATCGGTTCCAATATAGTAATAACGGAAATTTTTAGAAATTTCTGACGACATTCTTCAAAGCACGTGCTTGTAGTGATAAATTGCATGGATATTGACGTTGTATCTATTTTCGGCATATTTTGGCATTAGAATTTTTTTTCTGTCCTTACTTATAAATTGTTTATAAATTTAACCTTTAAAGGTATTTTTTAATATGCTATCCTATATTATATATATATAATATATATATATATATATATGTATGTATGTATGTATGTATGTATGAATATATATATATATATATATATACATGCGTATACACACACACATACATACAAGCTGTAAAATAATGCAAAATTACAATTATAATACAGATAACATACGTATATATATATATATATATATATATATATATTATATATATATATATATATAATATTAATTCGAGACAAAACCACTATTTTGCAAAACAAACAAGGAAAGACTTAATCAATACATAAAATTTTAATATAAATTAAATAAACCGCCACTACAATCGTTTCATGTCTTCAAATGACATTCGTCAGGTGGATTTCCGATTTTCAAATCAGTTTCATAAATTGAAACTGATTTGAAAATCGGAAATCCACCTGACGAATGTCATTTGAAGACATGAAACGATTGTAGTGGCGGTTTATTTAATTTATATTAAAATTTTATGTATTGATTAAGTCTTTCCTTGTTTGTTTTGCAAAATAGTGGTTTTGTCTCGAATTAATATTATATAATATTTTACTATAAAATTGGATTTAATCCTAAATCTGATTTTTTCCCTGTAAATTTGGATTTATTCCCTAATATTTATTATTATATATATATATATATACATATATGAATATATGTGCGTGTGTATGTATGTGGGAAAGAATATCATCTAGACTTTTAGAAGAAACCAAGCGAGAGCTGTAGAATACTATTCTTATTCTCCATTTGCTATATATATATATATATATATATATATATATATGAATAATGACTATCAAAACCGTATTTTTTTTTATCTTAGAGTCTTTTTTTGCATGTATTATTCATATAAACACCGTTCATTTGGGAGAAAATACCTTCAAGTAAGAGCTATATCCCACTCAACTAATATAGAAACAGATTTTCCTGGTAATAATTTTTTTTCTCTTTGGAATACGAGCCATACATTCTAGAATTCTAAGTTGTATATCCTAAGGCGACAATTCTCCTATAAGATGGGAAAGCCACACCCAATTCATCATATCTACACATCATATACTCTTAAACATTCGGTTGCTGCCTTTGAAGCACAGCTTTGCTCAATAAATGCTGGAGGGCGGGCTGCTATAGCCAGCAAATAGGCTTCTAGTATGCATTAGCTTTTAACTCGATTTCAATTCTCGGTTGAAACCATTTATTTCCATGACCAATGCTCCTGGAAAATACACGCAGATAACGACTTACCATTTCTCGTTCCATTCAAAATAAAGGGCCTTTGTGCCTAGAATAAACTAACATGCAACCTAATTTAGATTCTTGATTGAAGCCATTTCACTTCACTTAACTCTTATGCTTTACTTAATTAACTTAAAGGCATGAATGTCACACAGTCAATTTCTAATCTTCTTCAAATGTTTAAAGAAGAAATCAATATATGTTCTTGTTCTCTTTCTAAATCATTTGCTTTCGGATCACATTTATTATCCCTAAGGTCAATATAATCAACAGTGATAATCATTCTTTATCGTTCTTTATTTCATTATCTTTTCATTCATTTCTTGCTTACAGTTCACCCTCCACTCACATCATTCTCTACTTCACCCTCTCTATCCACGCTTTCTCTCTCTCTATCTCTCGATTACTAGTAATCTGAACGTTTTTTTTTTTTTCTAAATGCTTGTAACAAATTCTTTGTAGGCTATCAGAAAAGGGAGATAGCCTACGGTTTATGTTATTGAAATATCTAATCGTAGATCGTGATTTCGAATGCATTGTGAAATTTTCGCCGTTTTGCTGGACAGAATGCTAAACATTTCATTGCCTCACTTCAGCTATCCTTTGGTAGTAAGTACAAAATTAACTGAGAGAGATCGGTTGTGGAATAGATCCCGGTGGTAGCCTTATATATACCTTCATTTGTTCAAGAATCTGGTTATGATTATTAGCCGTTGTTAACAGCTTATCTTACACAATATTCATTTTACAAATGACATCAATTAGTATGACATTTTCTCCCGCAAGAAGATGTCCATATGCGTTGACAGATCATCGATATAACAATTTTCGCTTTTGTTATAAAGCAATGTATCTACCTTCTCAATATTAGTTGTGAAGAGTGATGTATCTTTCTTTTTACTGTTCCGGTATGATTTTCAGAAAAATACTTCAACTGACCGATAAAAATCAGTATTTTGTTCTCAAGACAAACATCATGGCTGTACAGATAAACATAGAATCTAATTATTATTGTTTTTTCCTTTAAGCGGGTGGCCGACCACAAGTGGAATCACTGAGAACTTGTTTTATGTGATACATGAAATTAGTTTCAATCATACCGTTGGAGTACTTTACCAGACCAAAAATGTCTCAAAATTGTTCAAGTACCTATTTTCAATCTGCTCATCACAGATGTCTGCATCTGCACATTGTCGTTTGGCTTATAGATAACTCCGTTTTTGTCCATGTTTGTACTTCTATATTCAGTATTTTTAATTCAATATTGTTGATCCATCGGGGACTCGGTTTTATTATCTTTAAAAGAAGTTTGGAATAGTAAGTTATTGAACGTAATGCGAGTTTTAACAATTTTCTTTTCTTTTTTTTTTTTTGTTTTAGATTAAACCTCCAGTAGACTAATTCCGTTGTTCTATCCAGAACCCCGAACCAGTTTTGATTTGAAAATCTGTCTGAAAACACAAAACTTAGTGTTTAATAAACTACCCTTCGATAATATATATTTGAAGCATGGGGTTCTTTCTCATAATGACTGGCAATGTTATGTTTAAGATTACCATAAATGATAATCAAGGGTTGCTAGTCCTAACATTTATAGAATTTAGTTGTGTTACATATATACACAAACACACACACACACACACACATACACCCACACCCACACACGTTTATATATATGTGTGTGTGTATATATATATAAAGTAAAAATTTGTCCCCTTCATATGAATAATGATTGTATATCGGTACAAATTTATCTTTCACTCTCCTGGTTCATTAGAGAAAAACATATCTACTTAGAATGTGTTTAATTAACGTTTGTATTCAGTTGGTTAGATATGAGTGTTTGAGCATGGTATCATCTGCATAGGAGCATGTTTTGCAAAAAGTGTGTGTGTATGCGAGTGTGCGTGTGTGTGTGTGTGAGTGTGTGTGTATGTGTGCGTGTGTATTTGAGAGGGAGAAAGAGAAAGAGAGAGAGAAAGCATTAAGGTGCAGCTTTATGCCTTTGCTCAGCAGATGGAGATTATCCTCTGAATTTTTTTCCCGAAACAGAACGTCTGTATTAAATTCCCGATTTCCCATAAGACAACTACCAGATATTTTTGCAAAACTTTTGTTACCATGTTCAGATCAATAATCGGAGTTATTTAGCCAAAATGTTTTCAATAACTCCTCCCCATTGCTCACATATTTAAACAAACGTATTTAAACAATCATGTGACGAGTCTCTGTGGAAGAAACGGGATGCTCTTCTTTTCCCAGTAGTCTTGGTACATTGTTGCCAAGTTTGGCGCGAACACGTCTAGAAATTCTTTACAGATTTCTTGAAGAGAGGCTGTCAAGACGGAGAGAATACTTTCTTCTTACCGCTTTGATTGCAAAAAGGAATTGATCTCCCACCTCTGTTTGAAAACTTCAATATACTGCATGGTTACTAAACACATCTATGAATTGGAAACATTCAATGAATTGCTTCAAAAATCATCAGAGACGTTATGAAGATATTGACACTTTTATACAGTAAAAAAATATAAAAACTCTCAGATGGTTTTGTATTATATACCTTAACTCTAAGTTGTCTTATAGCTATTAAAGAATGATTTAATGTCCCAATTCGTATAAAAAGTACAAGTCTGTTCAGGTTGTGTGTAATTGATGTCTGCATTCAGATAACTGTGTATATATATGCACGCGCGCGCGATTGTCTGTGGTTTCATCTGCATAGGATAATGTATTGCTATTCACCCATTCAACTTACAACTATACAACCTTCCTTCTTGCTATTCTGCAGCTGTTTTCCTTACTACTGCATTTGCTGTATTATCCCTTGAGTAAAAAAAAAATTCCAGTTTAATAACTGCTGCCAAACGAACTGTAATTATTAAAACTACGTCCCATACCCACCAATTATTTTTAATTAGAGTGATCGCTTTGCCTCTGAATATTTTCCAAGTCTAAACTGCCTCTTTAAATTTTCAATACCGAGGCTATCTATCGCTGTTATTCAATCTGACTTCACCAATTAGTATTTCGTGGTCGGTATACGCTATCTTGAAACATAAACAGCTGGCTCATTTCCTGTTTCATGAACTATATAATACATTATATTATGACCTATATTGCCACGCTTATTGGATTGAGATCACACATATTCCGTGGGAAAAATCTAGTCTAAATCTATGAACGTGTACCAAGTGGAGATAGTTGATTAGTATTAAGAGTAGTGGTCATCATATCGAATGTAAGCTGACTCATACACTGTTTGGATTTGCACCCGCGGTGCATTCTAGTCTTCGCTTAACAATAGAGCACAAATCGGAACCATAAACTATTCCTTCAAACTAATGGTAGCGAGACTTCCATTACAATGAATCCTCTTGTAGCAGAAGTGATTTATACTGTCATTGTGTGAGGTGTTATCGTTTTGACTCATCTAGGCTTAAATACCAGAATATCGGCTCCAGAGCCCTTTTCGTTCCAGCAGGTTACACGAGCCCGTGATTAAATGAACCTGTTGTTTGTATTGGTCGGCTTCCAGCTGTCCAATCGCGTTGGCGCAACAGTTTATTTTTCCTTACGCGAGAAATTAATCACCAGTTCTGGGAGTCTACTGATCTCTGTAAGAACGACAGTTCTCGACTGCTCTAGATCTTAGGCACTCGTCACTGACCACACGCAACTCGTCTCCGGCAACGATGTATCTGATACCAGCCAGTCTCCGCTTTCATCTTCTCCACCAGACACCTGTCTACATCATTCCTACATGAACATCACGCGACCAACAGACCCACAGCTGCCTCTACACACCAGTACTTCAACTATGTCTACCAGATCAGTCCATCCTAACCACGAAGTTATGTTATCTTATTTCATGTATGGCAATCATTGTATTTTATAACGGAAAATAAATCGTCGCCAACCTATTTTGAATTGCATCAAATTATTTGTGAAGTTTATGAAAGGCTCTTTCGTTATTTCTATACAAATGTAACAGTGTTAACTTTTAGTAGTTGTGGCATCTACTCACTATGTATAATGGTAAAAGAAACCCACAGCTATACTCACATCTCATTATCAATATCAGTTATAACTCCTACTCGGGGAAACTAAATATCAGCAAAACGGGATACTTAATAATCCAACTTACTATCACAGAGCCTATTCTTAAAATTCAACCAACAATACAAGCCAAGCATAACAGGACATAGTTGATCCATAATAATTGTAGGTCACAGGGTTACACGATTTTTCTGTCTAACAACACCCATTTGTAAGGTCCTAACGTTGTTCAAAAAAACTTCCTTTCTTACAACAGGAACTTAATCTTCTTACAACTAAATACTGAATTCCCTGGATCATATTTCTACCTATGATAATAGTGCATAAAGGATACGTGATTTACCTCTTTTTTCCAATATTAGAGACATTTGGTACAACATATGACCGCGCCACCAGATATCTTTGTCGAACAGGTTTCCTTTCGGTCTTTTTGTTATTTTTTAGGAAGGGAGATATGTTTGCGTGTGTATCAATATGCGTGTTTGAAAAGGAGGAAAGAGAGAGAGGTGGGGGTAATGCAAAGAGAGATAAGTTGGATGCTTTCTAGGGTGGCATACTTTTGGTTCTGTTGTTGTAGGTGTTGTTGTTGCTATTGCTGATTTGCTGGTGTTACTGTTGTTGGTATTGATGATACTGCTGCAACTACTGTACGCTGTTGTTGGTGTTGGAGTTGTAGTGTTGGCAGTAATCTGGTGGGTTTCCTCTCTCCTGCTCTTCGATGAGGCCAGAATGCACTGAAATGGCCTTCCGTACCACACAACTGGCATGATGATGGTGTGGCACGGTTAAGGGGCTGGTATTTGCTCATTTATTGATAATACTGGGAATAAAATTATTTCACTCGCTATCCCCAGAGCTTAGGCTCTGGAAACTAGGACTAGTTGTTTCTCTTTACTGTTGCAGTTAACTTTTTTGCTTAGTTATTCCAGTTCTTCCAGGCATTCGGATATGAGGTAAGTTTTATTACGACAAATAGACAATTAGGATTTCTGTCCTCTATCAGTATTCGATACCATCGACCCCAGCACTTCACTGGTACTCTGTTTTATGACTCCAGTTGGGTGAAAGACAAAGTTGACCCCGGCAACATATGCACGCGGCCTGAAATTTGTGGTTTAGTCGATTAGACTGACCCCCAATACTTGAGTGATACTTTGTTTTAACGACGCTGGAGGATAAAAGACGAAGTTAACTTCAAAAATGTTTGAACTCAGAACGCAAAGGCCGTCACTAATTACCCGCAAAACATTCGAAGACGATGCTTTTGCTTGATGCTTAAACGATTCAGCTCCTCCACCAACATTTCTAAAATTCTTCTTTAACTACAAGGCCATCTGTTTTGAGCGTAGGGGTTAGTCGATGAAAAGATACTAATACTTGACTAATACCTTATTCTATCGATCCTGAGAGAATTAAGGCGAAGTTGACCTTAGAAGGATTTTAACCCAGAACGTAAAGAACTAGGGAAATACTGCATAGCATTTTAAACGTCCCTCCACTCTTAAAATTATTACTGAAAGAGACAAGACTATTATATCCATAGTGAGGTTGACGACCGTTCATAGAAGCACTGCATGACTGGCGTTACAGTTGGGTATACATCTTATATATAATGACCACAACTATTTATATATGTAATGAAAGCTCTAAACTAGTGCTACAGAAAGTGGTGGTCCGCGGACCGGTGCCGGTCCGCGAGCCATCAGCTGCCGGTACATGGCGAGTTTTCAGAAAAGAAAGAAATATTATAAAATGCTTATGTAATATTGTATTATTTGTTTACAAAATAAATATAAGATAAAAAAATTTGTCAACTTTTATTTTCTTCATTATATATATTGTTTCCGGTTAAATTAATATTACTAATAAATATTACGGGTCTGTGGCACATTGAACAGAAAACAGCCGGTACGCCACATTAGATAGTTTGAGAAGCACTGCTCTAAACCACATTAAAATCAATCTAAAATGGCAAAAAATGAAAAGTTTAAATTTTAATGAATATTTGACAATTTATTGCTTAGTTATAATATTAATCCAATTTTTGCTCAAAACTCAAAGCCCACACTCTACAGCTCCGATTCACTTCGACCACTTCCTTCCCTACTGTTCCTTACACTCGCCAATTTAAATTATTCTGTCATAGTTTACATTTTAAAGGAAAAAAGGAAATACTGTTTGATTGTAGCAAGGAGAACATATCAAAGTACGCTATTTTATAATTTTTGATATTTCTATATTTCACTATTTTGTAAGGTTCAGATCTTTATTTAAAATTTAGTCTATGATACAGCGCACACTGTAATCCAGTATATATATAAAAAGAATATATCTTGGATAACCTTGGAGAAAGCAGCTCAGAAACTGTTTTGCGTATTTTAATTATATGTTTTCTACGTGAATAAAAATTGTTCTTATTGCACACTACTAATATCGTTTAGCATCCAACGTACCAAACCGTCAAGCACTTACATCTGTGTTACTGAAGTTGTTCGCCCGATTGCTTACGTGTCCACTCTTCAATCTCAAAAAAGAAAGTATAAATTACTTATCAATAATTAATGAACAGCACTCATATTATGCTAAGATGTTTGTGTTTTTCCCTAAAAAGTTTTATTTTCTAGCAAGCTATTTGTGTAAAAAAAAAACCCACCTCTTCTCTATTCATATATAAGAGGAAGAGCTGTATGTAATACGGTAAAAGACATGAATAAGAAATGTATTTGCACTTATAAATAAACACATAGTAATATAATTTGTTTCCGATTCTATTAGTAGCTCACAATACATTTAAATAATGATCACGCGTAGGGTAGAAAAATTTCTTTGTATTTCATTGCTAAAATTTTGCTTATGCATGATACATATATCCAACACTGTTCTGTGTATTTTTTTTTTTTTTGTCCCCACTTTTATTCGTTGCATTGTATAGATTGTCTACTGAAGTCACATTCTCATAACTTCACTGTTTCAATATTTGATAATTATATTGATTCTAATAATCCGCTACCTTCCTTCCTTTTGTCCTATCGAAATATCTTACAATATAAACGACGCCGAGTTATATTTATAACATATACTCCTATGCACACACAACTATAGAAAGAAAAAATAAGACATACAGAGGGACAGGGGCAGCGTGTGTATGTGTGTGTGTGTGTGAACGTGTCGTGCGTGCTCACGCATGTCGTTGTGCGTTGCAAGAACACTGAACTCACTCATATATGAGAGAGAACTGTATGTAATGTTGATCCTGAACTCTTGATTTCGGAAGATCTTATGCCATTATAAATAGCAAGTCTACGGAATTTACTACTCGGTTCTATGATCTCTGTTCAGAAATGCCGAGAATATTCGTTCAAACCTTAGTCAGTGTACAAGTAGCAAGTCATGAATAACCATGGGATTGCACCTAGAAAGTTACCCTCCGAGGTACAAGTCCGGGCAAGGTTGTTTATGGAAGGCCAGCAGTCGCCCATGCATACCAGCCTCCCCTCTCCACACCACTGATGTTATCCGAGGAAAAGGCAGCAGCCGATACAGCCTGGCACCAGTAATGTCGCAAATCATATCTACAGCTGAGTTAACAGGAGCAACGTGAAATAAAGTGTCTTGCTCAAGAACACAACACCCAGCCCGGTCCGGGAATCGAACTCACAACCTCACGATCGTAAGCTCGACGACGCTCTTACCACTGAGCCATGCGCCTTCACACAAATAGCAAAATACTAGGGGTATTCCCAGCTGCCTTAGCAACCGAGAATTTACATAATTAATGCAGGATATGAGCGAAACAGATTTTTAATTTAAATTCCTGTCTATGGGCGCAGACATAGCTGTGTGGCAAGAAGCTTGCTTCGTAATCACGTGGCTCTGTGTTTGGTCCCACTGCGTTGCATCTTAGGCATGTGTCTTCTACTATAGCCGCGGGCTAACCAAAGCCTTGTGAGTAAATTTGGTACAAGGAAACTGAAAGAGGTCCGTCGTATATGAGTATGTATGTGTGTGTGTGTCTTTGTGTCTGTGTTTGTCTCCGACCACCACTTGCCAACTGGTGTTGGTGTGTTTACTTTCCCCGTAACTTAGCGCTTCGGTTAAAAAGACCGATAGAATAAGTACCAGGTTTTTAAAAATTAAGTACTGGGGTTGATTCATTCGACAAAAAATTTTTGAAGGCGGTACCCCAGCGTGGCCGCAGTCTAATGACTGAAGCAATTAATTTATAAAAAATAACCCTTATTTTAGAAATTCAACCAATATGGTAGCTAGATTTTGATATATGTCGGCAGAATTACTGGACTCACATAAACTTGAGCGCTGTCAGTTAAGATATATTTTATTTATCAAAGTTTCCATTAAAGAAACAGACCATACCGGTATCTATGAATAAAGCGATAGTGATTATTAATTGGGTATATGACTAAAAGTCTAAAATAGGTTCAACAGCGGGCTTCCGGAGTTATCTTCCAAACAATTATATTCAAATTCGTGAACTAAAACATCTGTACACATTCCTGTACTGTAAACCTGTGTAATGTGTGAGGCAATCTTTCATGTAGACAACTTTATAATACAGTTAAAATCAAGGACTAGATATCATTTGGTAAAAGATTAATTTTTTTTTAAATTCCTATCAGGGCCGGCTCAAGGTACCGGCAACTCGGCCAGTGATCCAGGGCGCTATATGCTTTTTAGTCCGCATTTTCAGTTTTCCTTCTTGTGAAAGTTAAAAAAAATTATACTTATAAGGGCAGCGAAATTCAGTTTGTCCACCGGGACGCCAGCAACCCTACGCCGGCCCTGATTCCTCTCATATAATGTCTTCATTACGATCTTGAATCCACAGCTAGTGAGAATATCACTACTACTACTTTTCTTCAGAAGAGTAATATGATAGGTGTTGATGACTACTAAGGTTGATTTTAGACGAAATATGTTGTTTTCGTTATTGGTGGTGGTGGTGGTGATGGTAGTGGTGGTTGTGAGGTGTGGGCGTAGTGGTGATATAGTAGTGGTAGTTGTGGTGTGGTAGTTGTGTGATGATGTGGTACTGAGGGACTAATGTGTTCTTGGATGGAGGTGATCATATTCCATACAGTGTGACTTGATTTTGATTCTCTCTAGAAGCTTTTTCATTTCAGTTAAATCTTTAATCTCCATGAAGAAGACACGAAGGTATCAATCTGTCACATATAAAATTATTAAGCTTCGTGCCTCTGTAAGAAGCAATTACTTCTTGAATATTGTAGGTTTTTAGAGAATGCAATCCGCAAGCAATTTTGATTTATAGCTATAACCAATTTCCTTGATTTACGTTGCTAATGCTCAAGGCAATGCAGAAATATTATAATTTCTCATTTAATTAAAGAATATTAACGTACGTGACAAAAGTTTGCGGATAATAACCTTTAGTTGTTTCCATTTTCCCGTAAGACTAAATTATAATAGAAACAAATTTGTAGTTGTTTGTTAATAAATGGAAAGAAACACAATCCAATATAATTTATAAAGCATTAGGAAGACTTCAAATATGTATGCAAAGTACTGTCTTTTCAAATTGCATCAATAATGAATTAAACACGAATGTATATCGGAACGTGTTTCGTGTGTTGAAAATGTTATTAAAGTATTTGTATTGAAAGTTAAGCTGAGGTGACACATTCTCTGTTTAAAATGTCTAATCTTTCGAAATGACGCGAATAGTACCACAAAGAAAGAAAAGAAAGAATGTGATTGGTTATATTTAGACATGTTTCACCTGGCAACTAGACTTATCAGTAGGAACATTGACATTTTTCTCTCTATCAGTGCATAGTATATTCATTCTATCCGTTTGTGAATAAACTAACAGTAATAGTTATTTGTCACAACAAATAACTATTGTTGTTATGAGCAAATATTTAGGAAGTGTTACCAGTAATAGTGGTGACCTATTGATCGTTAGCAGTGATCATTGTGTCAATACCATCCACGCTCTTTACATTTCGTTTCATTTAAGCCGCCGATACTTTTAAAACAGTCGTGGTTATCGTATCATCCTTTTTATCACTCCCTACTGGCAACGTAATGCCTTAGCCTCAACTCGCGGCAGGATGAACAAGTTTACATCTAAGCAGATCTTAATCATTTACCATATACAATTGCTGACATATTTTCATGGAAGAACGCCCACTCAGCCAGCCACTAAATATTTGCATTCTAAGTTAGGCAGAGATGACACATTCACGTCGTAAAATATCTGATGCTCCAAAGAGATGTAAATGGTACGACAAAAAGAATGAAAATGAGATAGCTGATACAACTGCCTTCTCTTGGACTGCCTTCTCTTGAGATAAGACAGGAAATGACGTGGCTCAAACAGTTACAAAAGCACACAGACATCAGGTTCAGCATGAGGTATATAATTTTCCGTGTTGATTCATCCTGCGATCTCAACTATACCATGAACACGTATGCAATTCCTACTATACACAACAAAAGGCCGTTTGAGTGAAAGAACGCGTGTTGGGTCAATATCCAGATTAAAGAATTTATGTGTATGTGTCCTCTGTGTGTGTACATGCATGCATACATACATACATACATACATACATACATACATACATACATACATACATACATACATACATGCATACATCATAGCAAAGATAGTTTACATAAGACATGACACTGTCGCAAAGCAGTTCACTGTGCTATGCAAAGGAAGGGCTGTATTGACGGCCGTACCAAATGTACAACAGAATTTGAATCCATTCATATTTATGAAAACAAAGAATGTTGGTGGAACATCCCGAGACATTCCAACTCAGTGTTTTATAGGACAGAGAGCACAAGACCTGTGCTGTAGTAGAGGTTAGCTGCTCAGTTGATGAGAATATTGCATCAAAGACTATAGAAAAAGAGAACATTTATGAGGAACTACTAAAAAAACTTGTAACTCTTATACTCAGAATACGAATTCTCATCTGTCCCCCCTTATCATAGGCACACTGGTCTACCTAACGGATCAATATAAAGAACTAGAAAACTGGGATTGCCAAAAGAGAACATACCAAACTAATCTGCGTTCTCTAAATACAATCAGTCAGTAGTACACTTTTAAATTTTCAAAATATTCCAGAGATTTTCTAGGTGAGTTTTCCAAACTAAACGTATGAAAAATGTGTATAATATTTCAGAGGCCTCATCCAATTGAATTTTCAGGGTCAAACATAAGCACATATCCACGTATACATTTGGAATGCATCAACATACACACACACACACACACACACACACACATATATATATATATATATATATACGCACACACACATATAAAAGTGAAGCACAAACACTTGTACGATGGGGTGTTGAAAAGTTACTTGCTTTGATAAAAGAAAATACAGGAGAATCAGTTAATCATGATTTTATTTAACATATTCCCCTCTCAGATTCACACACTTATTGCAGCGGTCCTTCAGGTTTTCTAAGCCCTGTAAAAAGAACTCGGAAAGTTGGGCCTCCAACCAGGGCTACACCTTTAAAGCCAGGAACTTTTCAGGACACCCTCGGAAATTGGTTTCAAATTTTGGGACAAGGCCAGCAGGTTTGGGGAAGGGGATAAGTCGATTGAAGTGTCCCCGGTGTTCAACAAGTACACATTTTATCGCACTCAAAAGGATGGAAGTTAAAGTCGAGCCCAATGGAATTTGAACTCGGAACCTCATGACGGACGAAATGCTGCTAAGCATTCCGCCAGGTGAAAGGTATAAAATACAAATACTCGTACAATAAAGTGAAACGCATATCCACCACAAAGTTACAAATTATCCATGAACACAAACATGCATATGTACACACATCAACCAATTCAAATGACCATAAACCTATCTTAATTGAAACAAACGGAAAAACTTAAATAAATATATATATATACATCAAGGAGTCACCCTGCTTCGTCAGGGATTATAGAGAACAGGATGTATTTAATCTGTTAGTATATCGTCTTCCGTTCGAGAACATTTTCTGCTGTGATTGTAATTGCCCATACAACAAAGCTGTCTGTGTATGAAAATGCTCTGTTACATTCGTGTCACGTGATACTGGAATCTGCTAGAATCATCGAACATAGAAAAACCTCAAATCTTCTTTACTACGCTCCTGTCACATGATGTGGCAAACTACTAAAACCATATAATTTCTCCAGTAATATTTCAACTCACAAAGAAAAAGCTCACCATCAAATTTAAATTCAAACCGAAATAGAGGTTCTCTAATTTTATAAATATCGAATAAAATAGTCATAATTTACTGGTGCATTTACAGTGTTTTGTTTCAAAGTTTTAGTGTTATACTGTATTACAGAACATATCGATAGATTTTATTCAGCGCTATATTTAACAGACTGATGTATACAGTTTGTTATAAGCAATATACGAGAGGACAAAAGAAAGTTGAAATTAGTCCGGATTATTTCTCTTTTTCCCTTTGCGAAGATATTATCTATAAAGTTATAATATTTACACCTGAGTACGAATACCATACCTTTATAGAGTTCATGGAGTGCTAGCTAAAATTTATAGATATGCTCTGTAATATAATTTTTTTAAATGTCCTGTAGTCCGACATATATCATCTGTAACACTATAAACGAAGTGCTCAATGCAATATGTGAATTGACATACATCTGAAGTCTGATAAATAGAATTCGTTATTCAAAGTGTCGTACAATCGCAAATCAATACCCGAGTCACATTAATGTAAATATTTATAAATTGGATTTATCTATTACTCAAGCCTGAATTTCAGCAGGAAGTCATTCTGCCTCATTAGAGATAATGAAGAATTGACGGAATTTAACATATGAATGTATAGGTTTTCTTTCGGAAAAATATTGTACCACGATCGAAAGAAATTCATGATGCGGAAAAGCTTCCAATTTATAAAAATGTTTGGCTACCGTTGTGTCATGGGACGTGAAAAGCCGCCAAAATAATCTATATATTATTCAGTTGGGCATCAGAGAGTTTCCATTCTACGACCTTAAGTAATTTAACTCCAGCATAACGAACGATTGCTTAACGCATGTTCTGAGTAAGCTGCAGTAGATCGGATACAACACTTAAAAACTGAAGACTTGCCTTTAGAAAACAAACTTTATCCTATCTGTTCACAGAATATGAGGTCAGCTGGAGCAGAAGCAGTGAATCATTCCGAAGCGACAGCAATACTTACAACGAGACTAGAAATAAACAATAACAGCAATAAGAAAGAGAATAAATAAATTGCACAGCAATTTTCTTTCCTCCACCCAAGAGAGAGAGACAAGAAATCTAGTGCTGCATCGAAACTCTGACACGCATTAGCTCTAAGCTTACAATCACAGAAAGTAGAAAATTGTCTGAATATCATCACAAAATTGTTCTACAACACTATACCACATTATACATCACTGTACTAAATCAACGACTTCCACTATATAAACTGTAAGACCTTAATATTTCATATGGATAAAGCGGTGAGCTGGCAGATTCGTTAACACGCCATGGAAAATGCTTAGCGGCATTTCTTCCGACTTTATGTTCTGAGTTCAAATGCCGCCGGGGTCGACTCTCCCGTTCATCCTTTCGGAGTCGATAAAATAAACACCAGTTGAGCACTGGAGTCGATATTGTGCCCTCGACCTAATATTACTGGCCTTGTGCCATAATTTGAAATCAATATTTCATGTAAAAAAGTTTTATATAATCATTCCCGACAACACCAAAGAGCAAGAAAAATGCAGCATCTATGAGCTACACGACTCGCCACCTATCTCACCTCCAAAACTGCGGTCGACCTTTTGGTCTCCTTACTAAAAGGATCACTACTAATTTGGGGAATCCTCCTTTCCTGTACTTCTTAACCATGATGTTTTGTGAGCAATATTCCCGTGGAGGAATCCTCTACATTAGCTGTCCATTTATGCACCTAAGTAAATCACCTTCAAAATTTTTTCTCATTCTTCCTACTCCGCCATGCTCATCACCATACTCGTAATGTTTAGAGTACCTCCTGTTGTTTCAAACCAACAAGACAACCGGCTCTGACAATGACCCATCACTCTCAAGCAGTGCACCCTAAAGTTAGCTCTTCTCATCAAGTTTTTCGATCTCTTTCGCTTTACCGGGATATATCACGATCTTTCGAAATATACTATAGTGTATCCCATTCACAAGAAAGGCAACCCCTCGACTGTACCCACTGCTGAGCAATCACACTCGTTTTACTCATTTTCCTTATCATAAACGTGATGTAAACAGCTATTAACAATAATCTTGTTCGATACCTTGACTGTTTCACTCTCTTTTCTTTCTCTCTTTCTTTCTTTTTTTTCTTTGTTTCTTTCACCTCTTCTTCCTCTCTATAACTATTATTGCAGTTTTCATAAAGCCAAGTCAACTGGAAGCTTGTGTTCTTATGTTACTGCCTGTGGACTCTCAACCTGGAGAAATTTAGTGAACCTAGTTTCATTGAACTCAACATTAGTAAAAATGTTGACTACTTCTGAATGCAAAACTGTCTGCAAAAATTATCTGTCAATGAGCATAAATAGTCCTTTGTTTATTCGATTGGTGGCTTCTTTCCAGACCTCACTTTCGTGGTATGTACTCCTATGGTCTCTTGGGGTTAGATTTTGTTTCCACACTTTTTTGTCTATATATCAATGGCCTACTTGTGGTCACCTCCATCAGTAAATACACACGCCCACAGATGATATAACCCTTCATTCCTCCCTATTCTACCCACCACAAATACCGTCCATATGAAATCTAGTCATCTCACGCCAAATCTGTACTGACCCTATGAACAAGGATATCCAGAACATGGTGCCATGCTAGTTTTGTCTCTATAACAATACGAAGAGAAAATCACTAAATGTATCAAGAAACATAATCGCATCCCATTCTACTTAAATCGAACAGCACGCAACTTATAACAGTCAATGCCTCATTGTAAGTAGAAAATTTCACACATCCAAAACTACATCACAAAGTCTGGCCTTTAACTTCGGAAACGAGAAATACTTCGATTACAAGTAATAAACAACTCTACAAAGCTGAAATGAGAACTACAATGGAGTCATATTTTGACGGTTCAGTTACGTACAGAGATATCCTAGACTGCATCCGGTTAAAAGCCGACTGATTACCATTAAGTCGTGCAGCAGCACATCCCAATCTCTGGCCAACAGATATGTTATCTCTTTGCTGTTATAGTGGTCCCCGCCCCTCAGAGCTAACCAGTATCATACCACCTCCACTCAAGCTGTATTGGCTCATTCGGCTCTCCTCTTTCGTTATCCATATTATGCTCTCGACTCTGAGGTGGCTCTTTGCTGGATATTCTACTACAAAGTTTTAATAATGAATGTTATAGATGTCACCATTCACTTACTATCACCATCACAGCTATCACCACCAAAACCACCACTACCATCGATTTACATAAACCATAGGAATATTTTGACTAAAATCAGATACAATGCTGTTGCCTCTAAGACAAACAAAGAAAATTCTTTAAACTACGTACATGTGCATATCAGAAGACCTAACTATTTCGCCTACAGCAAAGACGTTTTCTTTTTCTTATTAAGATTTAGAATGTTAGATATTTTAAAGATATTCTTTGCGTAACAAGTTTATGGAGGTACTTTGAATATAAGAAACCAATTGTTGACATTGCTGTTCAACAAGATTGCATCTCCCTACTGAGGTAGGAATCAGAAATCCTGCTTCTGTCAAAGTTATGCGGATTCTTACAGAATTATTTGTTGATTCAGCTGTGTGATCGGCTGTATTTTTACGAAAGAACAGCCGAGTATTTTCGTGTTCTTGGTTTGCAGCTGCAAAAAAGGCTTGCATAGTCGACAGTGTTGGAAAGTGGAGCCCATGTATGGAAAAGACTATAACAGAGTTTTCACATGAAAAGGAATACAAGGCGTCTGAAACTAGTATCGTCACCGGGAAATCTTGCAAAATTTGTATGGTGTGGCGAACATTGATAAACAATCGAAATCAGTTCTATACACTGTATGTAAATTCCAAAATCATCGCAAAAGTTAGATTCTTAGAAAACAATGTAAATTACGGAATCTACGATAATTCCGGATTCTTATCAACTTCCTGATTCAGTCGACAATACAACTTGTATTGTTATAATACAAATGTTCTCAATTCTAAATACGTCTCTTGACTAATTATAACTTTATTTTTATCTTCTATTTTCCGTCATAGTTTACAAATATCTGGTTTAACGCGCTGTGCCAGTGCTATATAGAGACATCCGTTGACTAATCTTAAACGCTTCATTTTGCTATTAGTTCTCTTCAACTAAGAAACTGTTTCAATTATTGATAATAATCACTGAAATAGTTCTATGGTTGAAGGAGCTTTTGATAATGATTATGATGATAACAACGATAACACTTAAAAGTAGATATTTCTTACGTAACCATGTAACCGGGCCTTTTCGAGGAGAAATAGGCAGTAATGGTCATTCATGTCTTTCTTCGGGTCTTAGGTGGAGTAAGTGAAGTGAAGTAGTTTTAACAGAGATTTGTCGCCAGGCTAAAATCTTACTTGTTACGGTACTTGCAATCGCCTCAAAACAATAACTATCATTCATAAGAGCAGGAAATTAAAATCGATGCTGTTGTTT
This sequence comes from Octopus sinensis, assembly GCF_006345805.1. Lineage (NCBI taxonomy): Eukaryota > Metazoa > Mollusca > Cephalopoda > Octopoda > Octopodidae > Octopus > Octopus sinensis. Next base: position 48,202,820 of record NC_043002.1, on the reverse strand, counting down.
ATAGCATGCTTTTATTTTATCAACGTTGGTTTCAGAATTTGAATGCAGTAATAAGATGCCATAAAATTACGTACCTAATTAGACTCACAGCTATTTTTACCAACTCACTGCTGCATAAACAAATCAGCTCTAATCATGAAGCTAGGATGTGCACCACTAATGAGAACTGCAGAGGAATAGCAACTGTTGCATTATAATTGCGTCAACATTGCAGAGTTTATTGCCGTACAGATATTGACTGGGCAGTAAAGAAAATTTATATCTCCACTATTACATCGTACAGATTCATCACTGCACATCTAAGTGTACAGTATGATTCTCTGTTAGGTGGAAGTTATGGTATATCTGGACTGACAGATCTGTGGATCGTCGCTAGATGTTTGGCCATCTACATGCGTCCAGAAGACCACCTGATCAGAACTGATTTGAGACTACAAAACAGCAAAAGTGACTACAATTATAATATATATATATATATGTGTGTGTGTGTGTGTGTGTGTGTGTGTGTGTGTATAATTATCCGCATCATCGTCATTGTCATCGTCGTCGTCGTCATCAGCATCACTGTCATCATCAATATCCTCATCATTTCTATGCTAACATGGACTGGACATGAACCAACGGATCCGAGGATTGCATCGTGCTCTAATATCTACTCTGGTATGATTTCAACGGCTGGCTACCCTTCCTAGCACCAACAACTTTATAAAATGTATTGTTTGTGTGTGTGTGTGTGTGTGTGTGGTACAAGCACATGTGAATCCCCATGCAGCCTGTAACACTAAGGTGCCCTTCGAGTGAATCGAGCTACAACAGAGAGAGAAGTGGCTTTAAACTAGGAAATAAGATAAACTAGGAGATGAGTAAAGGGTTCAGAAAAGAACAGCTTCTTTGGTGTAAAGAAACTATATAGCTATTCTCCTCATGGAAAATTAGGAGGCAATAGAAAGAGAAATAAAGATGGTGATAATAAGTAGCGAGGAAGATCCTGCAGATACCAGAAGGTGAATAGGAATGATAGGCAACAAAAGAACAAAAAGTGAGGGCATATCTTTATTTCATAATGGACTATGTAAATGGGTCTTCGTCGACTTCATCGTATGTAGAGTGGGGAAAGATTAAAAGAGAGATACAGAGAGAATTAACATAAGAGGAATAGGATGAATGCACATACTAGACTTGGGTGCTACGCAATGAGTAAAAGAATGCTACACAAAAAATAAAAGGAAAGAATCATAGAAGCAGGACGAGAAGGAGTAAATGATAGAATGGCATAATTAATTTATGAAGGTAGCATTGTAGAAAATAAGGTATTTATTACACATAAACACACACACATACATAATTGCCAATTGGTATTTATTTTCTAATTTCTCTTTGATAAACATTTTAAATAATACTTTTGCCAGCATTTCGATATGTGTTGTCAATTTGCTAATTACTTTTACAGGCGCAGGAGTGGCTGTGTGGTAAGTAGCTTGCTAACCAACCACATGGTTCCGGGTTCAGTCCCATTGCGTGGCATCTTGGGCAAGTGTCTTCTGCTATAGCCCCGGGTCGACCAATGCCTTGTGAGTGGATTTGGTAGACGGAAACTGAAAGAAGCCTGTCGTATATATATATATATATATATATATATATATATATATATATGTAAGTGTGTGTGTATGTGTGTGTGTTTGTGTGTTTGTCCCCCTAGCATTGCTTGACAACCGATGCTGGTGTGTTTATGTCCCCGTCACTTAGCGGTTCGGCAAATGAGACCGATAGAATAAGTACTGGGCTTACAAAGAATAAGTCCCGGGGTCGATTTGCTCGACTAAAGGCGGTGCTCCGGCATGGCCGCAGTCAAATGACTGAAACAAGTAAAAGAGTAAAGAGAGAGTATCTTTTTGTGTGTGGTGAAGGGAGACAGACAGACAGGATACAGAGAGAGACACAGAGAAAGGTGGGGACATAACCCTAGATGCTTCTTATAACAATCTGAATAATACACGTTTTTATTTCGAAATTTTGCTGAGATAGGTTCTTGAGGAGGAAGACTGCAATTATGTCGATAAATTTTGTTAGAAATAATAACATATTTATTGCAAAGATACAACTGAGAAATTTGCTAAGTTGAATTATATTTGCGTCTATTCATCTCTTTTCTCACTACTCTTGGAAGAGTCGTGGGAGTACAGTCCTTGGGCATCTCCGCTTATCAGAAGCAGCCGTTATTAAACTTTCCGGCCGGATTCCCAAGGAAGACCAACCGAGACTATGGATATTTTCGAACCATCTCTCTCTTGATTTCCCGTTAGGCTACCTGCTGGTTGGCTTAGCTTGAAGAATCTGTCTTGCGAATCTTCCCTGTGACATTCTAATCGCGTATCCGTAGAACCGAACTGTGACCTCTCAAAGCAGAGAAGTGGAAGTTTGGAGAGAGGCTCTCTGATATCCGAGCTACATATCCTGGTAACTACCGTTAACCTTGATATCCTAAGGAGGAACGTCATTTCGTCCGCTTGTATTCGCGATCATGCTTTGTCCGTCGTTACCTAATATTCATAACCATAGGTGAGAATAAGCACAAAAACCGAACTGAAGAGAGTGAATTTAGATGTTTTTTCTTAACCTCTCCTCTTCTGTGTATCGAATGCCGGTGTTGGCGCATTGCTGTGCCAGTACTTGCTGTTCTAGCGTCCAGTTCTACATCCTGTCGTTCGTCACTCGTGAATGCGACCCCGAGATACCTAAACTTCTACTTGTCTTAGTGATGCTCCACAAACATGCACAGTGCTCTGAGAAAATTTTCTTGGGATAACCAATGTCTCTGTCTTCACAACACTAATTCTCGTCTCTGCCTTGAAGCACTTGGTAATGATACCATTCAGTGCTTGCTGGAGAACACATAGTGAGCCAAAATAGCACCATGCTGTCTTCAAATAACAGTCGACCGATTCTGCAATGACTGATTATGGCACCGCTCCCATAATGGCTGCGCATGTCGATAACATTCATAAAAATTATATAAATGAGAGTTGACAATACATACCCTGCCAAAGTTCAACACCCATGCTAAAAGATTTCGACTTGAACATAACTGGGCATTCGCACAGGGATTTCTCGGGAACCAAAAGTTGCCCATTAATCCCGAACTACTACAAAACCCTCCACATCGTGTCCCGGTATACGTGGTCACATAACTTTTGGAGGCCTACAAAGCAAGCATACACCTCTTGGTAATATTCCTACAATTTCTCGAAGACTACCGTGGAGTGGAATATCTTCCAGTACAGAAGCCACATTATTTATCAGCTAGCTTGGGCTTCTCAATATCCATACATCGCTTCCCCAGGCACCAAGCGTAGACTTTACTGGGGAGGTTCAACGAGAAAATTCCTCTATAATTAAAGCATTTGTTCTTATCTCCTTTCTTGTCACCCCGAAGTGCCATTGCTTTAGTATCTTTCCAAGGGTCCAAGCCACCTGGCATACATGAGGCAGCTAGAGAATATCTTCTCTATTTGAGGCTTTTCAAATCTCAGGCCGAATTTCATCCTCTCCACCGGCCTTATCACTTCAGCCTCAACGAGGTTAGTCATCACTCCTAGAAGTACCTTGTATCCATCAGATTTTATCATGATCAGATTTAGGATATCAACAAAGTGTTCTCATCATTTCCCAAGAATGCTCTTCGCTGTAGAGAGAAGAATTCCAGCTGAGTTCTTAATGGCATATGTGGAAGAGAGCTTCTAGTTACGAAGTCAGCGGGTGATCTGCAAGAATACTTTATTGGCCAATAAGTCAGAGTCCTGCCTGACTCCTGAATCATCCCATGACTTATCCTTGAATATTTCTACTACCTCTCCTGCAATTTTTCACGTCTCACTGTACTGCCTGAACAAAAAGAAGGAGACCTGTTTCCAATCTAAACTTTATAAGACTCTTTGCTGGCTCAACAGCATTTTTATCTTCCTTGTTAAACCAGGGATTCTTTTATCACCTGGCACTACACCAAACTGCTTTCTTTTACGTCATTGAACAGCCTAAGAAACTGCCGAACAAAATCTCCACTCGTTTCGACTTTCTCCATAACTTCAGGAATGTTCCTGAATTTGGATGCAATAGTGTCTGCATATTTGTTTCTGACCCTATCCGTCCACTTTATCCTGTAAGGTAATTAAACACGTTTGTTTTGCAAATAATTTAAATTTCATCAGATTGTATAATAACCAAGAAATTTGATATAAGTTAAGTTATAATCATTGTATAAGTTACCCACAGCGGCAAAAGTATATTTCCAAAGTTATCCGTCATATGACGGCTAACATTTTAAGTATGTATGTATGTATGTATGTATGTATGTATGTATGTATGTATGTATGTATGTATGTGTGTATGTATGTGTGTGTGTGTGAGTGTGTGTGTGTGTATGCATGCTTAAAATATTTTATCTTATCTATCATATATGCAGTCTTTTTAATTTCTCATGTTCCTTCATAAACTATTGTTCGCACCCTTTCAAAATTGATTCAGCTATCAACATATTTTTATCTTGTTTCTTCTGTACGTAATTTTGAAATATATATTTCTACATTAGCTTTGCCAAAGATTATAGCATAGTTTGGCTACTTGGAAAACACTGAAGCATTGTTAATAGCTCACTTGTAGGCTACACATTACACATTTTACAATGGCCTTTTTAGTGTTTGGCTATGAATATATAAAGGAGTTTTGGACGAAAATAGGAGTGAAGGGAGAATTGATGACAACAGAAGCGGATCACAGAGTATTATATTAAAGTCTGTGCACAAGAAGTTGCAAGAAGAAGCGGGGTACTGGGGGGCGAATTAAATTGGGGAAATTTATGTATGAATGTGAACCAATGTACATATGTGTTTGTAATTGCATGGGTCGGTCAGTATGTGTGTGTATGTGTGTGTGTGTGTGTGAAAGAGACAGAGAGTGACATACGCGCATAGCTGTACACCCGTTCACGCACACACTATATACGTACATATATGCAAACAGAAATTGTGTGTGCTTGTGTGATATGTATCGGTATGTGCGTGTGTGTCATTGTATGCTAAGTGCGTGAACGAACAGATAACTGTAATTATATAAAACTATGGGTGAGAATATTTTACCTCACACTCATTATTATCGTTGGCAATCAACGCCGTAAACATACGTAGGCATTTAATGAGACAAGCGAGTTGAGTAGAAATGTAAATATTTTAATAGCGAGGATGAGAGTAAAGGTGATGGTGTCAGTTTAAACGTTGCGAAAAAGAGGGGGAAAAGGAAGCAAACTTGGGAAAGGCAAGGATAGAAGATAGAGAGACGAGGTGATTCCGGTACATTTATGGGAGGAGTGAACAGGTAGACAGACAAGTTCATAAAAAAATAGAAAAAATATTTACTAAACAACAGAAGGCAACACATAATCTAGGCTGACTATCAATTGGCCGATGACACAGATTGTCGACTTTTTCCAACGTTTTATGTATTCGTCGGCTGATTTGACTGCCAGACTACTTTATACTTGGTGAAAGGAAAAAGAAAGAAAAAGATTGGCGCGACTGCACAGCGACAATAGACGAATAGTAACTTTTTTTTTTATTCTGTTAATCACTCCAGGATTATTTCATTCACTTTCCTGTTGTATTCTACCTTTCTTCTCACAACTTAATACACACGTGTGAATAGAAGAAGTAGTTATGCTAGTTGGAACGAACTTTGAAAAAGTTTGTTACCTTAATACTGTATAAGCAAAAAAAAAAAAGAAGAACCATACAAGAAATATATGTATGAAGTTATTCTAAAGTAAGTTTACACAAATTTCTTTTCTAATAACAGCGGAGGAATTTTTAATCATTTCAACGGCAATATGGGGTTGATATCGTTAAAGTTCTTCTGTTCTCTCTCTCAGAATGTTCTTTTACTATATCTATTGTATATTATATCATTTGACTGTGTAGTCGCTGGTTTAATGGATTCGGATTCTTGCAAAGACAATGTGAATATCAAAACCAAAATTGATATGTCCAATTTAGTGATCAGTGGCACAATTGAAAAGATGGACCAGAGATCTGCAAAGAATGGAATGTACGACTGTGAAGTTTTGGTGGGACAAGTTTTTAAAGAAGATGATAGAGTACCTCCTAACCTGATGGTAGATTCTGACAGCATGGTCAAAATCAAAGGATTTGGAAGCACCAAATTCTGCAATAGTGAAGTGGAACCAAAAGATACCAAACTGTTCTTCTTAAAAACTAACTCTAAAGCCTACAAACTTATTGCTGGGATCCTGCCTATTACCTTTTCTAACCTTAAACATATTACCGCTGTTTCAAAAGGTAAATATTTTTATATATATTTTTCTTTTTTTTTTAATTACAAATCCTTGAATAACAAATTAATATATTTAAAGTTAAAGTCGGTGCTGTTAATTTAAAATAAACTCTTGTCGTACCAATTCTCAGCTGAGATTATTTCTTTTTCATTTATGTAGTAAATTACGCTAGGAATTATACTTGTCCCACATCTTGTTATAGATCTGACGTATAGTGTTTGCACATAAAATCATTTTATTTTCATTCATTTTTCTCCTCTTTCTCACCCGTTCTTTTTCTATATTGTATCGTCCTCTTTCCCCTTCTCTCTATCTCCCGACAATACCTCTCTTATTCTTATTTTATACTATTCTATTAATATTTACTTTCATTCATTCTATTTCGCGTTTTCCTTATATTTTCTCATAGTTTTCTGTCTCACTTTCAGATTTTTTCGTCTTCATTCTTCAACTTCTTTCTAATTCTCTCTTATTTCCTATGTTCCTGCCTCATCTTTGACAATCTTTTTACGACTCTTTTTTTTTTCTTTTTTACTTTATTTTTTCCTACACATGTTTTTCAATATTTACGCCTCTCCACCACAGTTTCTTGTCTCACATCGAACTGAATATATAGACCTGTTGCAAAATTTGGTATAATACTCATATTTTCCTTTTTATAGCAATAGCTAGTTAGTTTGTCAAGGATGCTGAAATGATAGTGGCATTTAAATTCTATTTTAAAATTATAGTGGCATTTAAATTATATATATGGAGTGACCACAGACAAAATCAGCCGTGGCTAGACTTAAACTCAGAATGCACAAGGAAGGAAGGAGAAAATATTGGTTTCCAATTTTGGCAAAGGCCAGCAAGTCCGAGGGAGGGGGTAAATAGATTACATTCACCCCAGTACTTAACTGGCACTTATGTTATCGATCTCGAAAGGATGGAAGGTAAAGTCGACCTCAACAATATTTGAACTCAGAATTTAAATTCGGACGAAATGTCGTTAAGTATTTTTACCCGGCGTGCTAACGATTCTGCCAGCTAGCATTTTAACAGTGGATGTTCTATCATTGTGATTAGCCCTAGCTTAACCCGTTTAAGTAGACTAATGATCAAATGTATTTCAATTGCAACCAATCCATTCTTCTAGAAGCATCTAAAATTACATTATTTGATGTACATTTCCTTTTTTTTTTTAAGGTGTTAGGGTATGAATTGATGGAATTTAACGGCTGTTTATAGCCAGTCGAACAGTTTCGTAGGGGCTCCTTCGTCGATTCTTTACAGTGCATGCCATTCTAAGTATTTCATTCCATAGTTTTCGTGATTTTCTCTATCATATTCAATTATTTAAGACAAAACCTTCGTTAAATTCTACTAGCATTCAATGTATGAATGAAAGAATGAATAAATAAGTTTTATTTCTAGAATTCATAAGATGGTAAATTAAGGGAAAAAACTTAGTTCAGGAAATTTTATCCTCTGAAGTTTTGAGCTGTTATCTTAACGAGTTAAATTTTACATTACTCTATGAGTAAGTACCAAAATTTATTTAGTTAAATAATATAAAATACAATAATATAATATTATTTATTAATCAGGAATATTTTTCGAAAGCTACATAGCACGAGTTTTCAAAAATCTTGTTTCCATCACAGTGCCCAAATTCCTTTAAAAATCCAACTCTAGTTGGAGTTGATCTTAAGCGTCTGCATCCTTACTATAATACAAATATTAGCCTTCTACTTGCTTAGTTAAAAAAAAAAGAATTTATACAAAAGTTACAATCGCTTGAAAGGAGACAAAAACATCTTAGAGTAGTTCTGTTAAGAAGCAAACCTTAAATATATGGAATTGAACAAAGGGGCACAATGCTTTCAATTTTAAAAATCTAACAGCATTTTCTACTCATGACATCTGATATGGTTTAGAAATACATCTACGTTCTGCGACAGCATTACTGTTAAGAAATTAAGCCCATGCATACATAAGCATTTAAGTGAGACCTCTCATGTCACCCTGGTGACCATTTTAATTTCTTTATCAACTAGTCGCACTAGCCGGCCTTGGTCAGATTTTAAAGAAACTATCGAGAAAATTAACGCGGTGTATGATCTCCATGAAAAGAGATGCCGCTGTGTAAAATTTCAGTTACTTAGATTCAAAACAGTTACCAATAATTTGTAACTCATATGCATTCACTTTTATATAATTAAGAAGATATGAAATTCAAAGGCATGGTTAAGAAAGTTTAAGGAGTTTTTTTTTTAAAATCAGAAGACGAAAGTTTTGAATGAAAACATTATGAAATCGAAGTGTAGAATAATAAAAGTATTACAGAGCCGAGGTATGCAATCGAAAAACATTCATTTCTTACTTATCGATCCTCAAAGTCAGAGAATACTGACTAAAGGCATGTTAACAATAGTTACTAAATCTCCTTCAAGTCCCACCCACCCCAACATCTTAGAAAAGGATGCATTGAATAATGTTGTGCTAGGTTCTTTGCACACAGAGAAAAGACGGGATGGCCATAGCTTAAGAACCTTTGATCATTGGCCAGCTAGATAAAACAAAATAACAACTGGTATCTTTGATATGAGCTGTCAAGACTAAGAATTACATTAATCAAACAGCAGAAACGGCAGAAGCTGTTTCAATCCATCAAAATGAAGTCGTTTTGTATACAAAAATTTTCATATCTTAACGCTTTCAAAAGTGTGTGTTTTCGTCTCTAATCGGTCCATTTTGTCGAATTTTTATGGGGACGTTAACAAACCCAAACTGGTTGTCAGAAGTGGGTAGTGAACAAATATAGACACAAAGATACACATAGAGAGCATGAGTTTCGGCCTACAAAATTCGATCGCAAGACATTGGTTAGCCCGTAGCTATGGTAGAAGACACTTATCCAGGGTGACAAGCAATGAGACAGAAACCGAAATCACTTGATTGCAAAGTGAGCATCTTAACCACACAGCCATGCCTGTACCTATATAGATAGCCACGAAATTTATTTAGTTGAAGTAACTATATAATTGACGGTTTAAAAACATATACTAACATATACTATTTTTTAAATTTCTCTGCTCATTGATTTTGTTACTTTCCATAAAAATAAAGTATTATTGGGCATTTTTAAATGATCTGGAAGATCGTAACTCAACAGACTTCTCTAGATTTTGTTGGCTCTTCGTATACCAGATACTATGTCAACCTTAGAGATCTAGATAAAAATTATGGCAACGTCCATTTTTCTCATTATGAACAATAGAGCAAAATCGAAGATAGTGTGTAGCAATCCAAATAATTGGAACTGTTCACTGACTCTCTGATTCTACAAATATTTGCGTTCGTATGTTTCTTGTACACTTAGCATCTTGCGAGCGTAAAATTGTGAGATTACAAACATGAATGAAGTAGAGTTTTTGATAATAAATAGATCTGAAAAATTATGTAGTAAAAGGTAACTAGAGAAAACTCGGTTCAAATTTTTATCAAACTTTTCTGTGTTAAAGGTTTCCACTCGATATTATCCATAACATTCAATATAATTAGTCATTTTTTTTCTTTCTTTATACTTGGACATTATATAATCCTTAAGCTTAATGTCAGTAGCTATCCCCTAGTTTATGAAAAATATACAAAAATCCTTGTATAGAACTTTGCGCTTCACAGTTCCAGCGACGCAGTGTTTGGCTGTTGTGTGCATGCTCACATGTCCGAGATAGGAAGCTTCATGCTAGGGAAAGAGAAGGCACTGCGTGAACGATAGTGCCGACACCGGTATTCCGGTTGACTCCGCATGTGTTGTGCTTAAAAACATGTTTATATTCTTGGATTTGATCAAGTGTATGATTAGATTATTATCCTGCTTCCAGCTACAGGGTGTTGCTGCCATGATTTGAAAAATAGGATACATTTACACCCAGCTCCTTTATTTTATGATTTAGTGGGGATGGATTTTGAAAATTAAGTGGGTATTTGCGGTTATGTTCTGTAAACAAATTAAACACACACCCGGCAGTGGCTAAAACGCGAACCGATCAAGTTTATGAATAAATTTTCTTTTTATATGTTTGTTTCCTTTTACACAATATTAAAACAAAGGCTAAAAATTTTCTGAAGCAGCACCCCCACTAATTTTATCTACCAGCCACCAATGATTTTGATTTAGTTTTTTTTTTCTATCCAATATATTTACACATACAAGGCGGCGAGTTTGCAGAATCGTTTGCACTCCGGGCAAGATGCTTTGCGGCATTTCGTCCATCTTTATGATCTAAGTTCAAATTCCATCGAGGTCGATTTTGCCCTTCATCCATTTGGGGCCGATAAAATAAGTATTAGCTGGGCACTGGAGTCGATGCAATCGAATTATCCCCACCCTCGAAATTGCTGGCCTTGTGCCAAAATTGGAAACTAATATAGTTACACACTCACATATAAACACACGCACACACGCTAGTAGCCTAGAGTAACATAGATAGGCCACTTAAAATAAATAGCTCGAAGCATGAAGGCAGAGTGTTAGCATGTTCTTCTTCTAAAGCAATGAGTCCGACAAAGATCATTTAGCAAGAGAAGTGTGGCACCTTATATAGATCTTAGCATAAAATAGCTATGTAAACCCACCCCACTTTGCTTATTAAATTGTCTCTAAGTATATTCGGCCTAAATAAAATCCCTTTCGTTGGACTCGGTTTAAATGAAACACACACATACACGTGAGAGAGAGAGAGGTAGATAGTTAGGGTCTCTGTCACTTTCGGCAACATCGATTCAGTTGTACGATCAAATGATTTACATTTGATCACGATAAACAAAGCATCTGTGCAGGTTGTTCGGTAAGAAGTTGCCGAACCTTCAACTGTCGTCTACGGCAAGAGAGTCCACTGCCGTGCGCGTGCACACACACATATGTACGTACGTGTGTGTGTGTGCTTATAGAGTTCAGGTAATATTCCGTCTAATGACATACAATTGATTTACCACCTAAAATTTCGAATTGAACTGTGACTAAAGCAAAAAGAGTAATGTTATAGCTGCCTAGCAATGAGTGGCTATTGGCAATTTATCATTGAGCAGATTATTACATCTATATATTTAAACATAACTACTGAGTTGTTACAAGAGAGAATAAAAACAAAAGAAAATGAGAGGTGTGCAGATAGTCTCTTACAGCTGTTTCAGGAATAGGTGCACACATATTGCATTTCCCTGCAAACGAATGGTAGTTATCTATTTAAGAACTCTTTATTCCTTCATCGGAAAGAAAATGAGGTAGATCCTTGGTAGAGGATTCTAGTAGCAAACAATACCATCGTCGGAGAGAGAATAAGATAGATCATTAATGGAAGCCATTGGTCTATAACTGGTGTGAGGTATAAAAAGTGCAGTAGAAATCAAAGACAGGGTCAAGAGAATAAGAGGATAGATAGAAACTAGCGTCCATAGTAAGTGATAGACATACATATCTTAAGAGTAAGAGGAGAATATATTGAAAGAAACGGCCAACGACAATATGGGCAGGGAAGGCGAGATTGTAAATGGTAAGGTATGGAGATGACCATAAGTATAATGGCAACGTCAAGGGTGTCGAACGTATTAGAATTATCAGACTGCCAACGTATATTTATATGTGTGTATGTGTATACATGCATTATGTGTGTGTGTGTGTGTGACCAATTTTCGGTGTGACCAATTTTCGGTGTGACCAATTTTCTTCATATAAACCTGTGTAAGTTTTGGGCTTGATATTTTAAAGGAAGTTTAAGAATAACAACAGAACTTTTTACATATGGAGGAAGTAAAGTATAAAAATAGAGACAAATATATCATCAAATTGATTTCCTAGCTTGCAACTTTTCAAAACATCAGGTTTTTGCCTAATGGCTTGTTCAACTGTTGAAAAACCTGTTATGTGAAACTTGAAATTCCATTCTAAATTACCTTGATAACGCATGCATACATATATATATATATATATATATATATATATATATATATATATATATATATATATGTGTGTGTGTGTGTGTGTGTGTGTGTGTGTGTGTGTATTTATGCGTTACATAGATAGAGATACATACATATATGCACGTGAGGGACCCAAAAGGAACCAGAATTTCGCAATGTTATTTTATTCACTTAGTTTTACGTGTTTACACTTTTATGTTCTTCAAAGTATTCTTTATTTGAAGCATTGCATCGGTCCAGGTGGGTTTTTCCACAATTCGAAGCAGTGCTGGAATTCTAGCGAAGTGAATGTCTTTTAACGCCTCTGTCTTTTTTTCTCTTTTATTTTTTCTTCCACTCTTTCCACATCTGCAAATTCCGTAGCACCTGCTTTCGTCACCAGTGATGACCTTCGCTAAAAGGTCCGGATCAACATCCAACTGTTGTTTCAGTTCATGACAATGCATATGTGTGTATATATACATATATATATATATATATATATTATATATATATATATATATATATATATATATATACATATATATATATATATAGAGAGAGAGAGAGAGAGAGCGGTAGATAAGTAGCTAAATATCTTCATAAACACAGACATAGATTAGTATAGTTTCATGAAGCATTGTCTGATATATATATGTATATATATATATAACGGGAAGCTTTATGAAAATAGACAAAAGACGAAGGCAGGTTTACGGAAATAAACAAAAGACGAAGGCAGGTGGAATACAAACAAACAATTGTATTAGTATGGCGCTCAGGAAATATAAATAAAACAAGTCTTTAATATTTCGAGCCTACGCTCTTCAACAGAAAGATACACAGAGAAAAAAAAACACAGAAAGAAGGAGAGAAAAAACAAAATGCGTGCAGAGGCTAGCGAATCAACATGGCGATCCTATATATATATATAGGCGATATATATATATATATATATATATAAATGTTTTTAATTATTTCATGAAGCCAAATCAGTGCAAGCTGTAAGAAATAATACAAGTCTATAGTTTGTAATTTTACCTTCAATTTCAACATTGCGGTGTTAGGACCTATTCTTAAGAAACAACCCTGAAATATTGAAATACAAGCCATTGACTTGTATTATTTGTTACAAATTGCATTGTTCTGGCTTCATAGAAAATATTAAAAACATTTAGATGTATAAGTGTATGTACACACAAACACGTTTGTGTGGGGGAGGGAGTGAGTCTGTGTGTGTATAAGACGATAACTACGTTAACGGTACACGTGTCTGTGGAGTGCTCAGACATTTGCACGTTAATTTCGAAATGACTTTAATGACGAAATATTTTGTTGTCTTAATTATATAGGTGCAGGACTAGTTGTGTGTAGGCGCAGGAGTGGTTGTGCGGGTTCAAGTATCTAACCAGAGGCGGTAAATTCGCCACAATAGAAGCAAGGTTCGAGTCAACGGAGTGTGCAAGGGAGTACTCGACTCAAACCTTGCAAAGTGGAAATATTTTATTTTTACCTTTATATCTGGGACGTAGGACGTCACAGATAAAAATTAAAAATGTTCCCCCAGAAGTAGAGGTAGGCTGGATTGTAGCCACACTTCTATACAAGAGGGAGGATAAGATACAATTGATCGAAATTGCAAGAGACGGGCCTACAATTCCAGTCTGTTATATATTTTGAGTATTGTTATCACTAGCGATATCAAGATATAACTTTGTATTTTGTATTTTATGCGTAGATGTATATATATATAGATAGATGTACACATATATACATGCACTAGCACTATGACCCGGCAACGCCGGGTCATAATGCTAGTATATATATATGTGTGTGTGTGTGTGTGTGTATATATATGTGTATATGTTTGTGTGTCTGTGTTTGTCCCCCCAACATCACTTGACAACCGATGCTGGTGTGTTTACGTCCCTGTACCTTAGCAGTTCGGCAAAAGTGACTGATAGAATAAGTACTTGTCTCACAAAGAATAAGTCCTTGGGTCGATTTACTTGACTAAAGGCATTGATCCACATGGCCACAGTCAAATGACTGAATCAAGTAAAAGAGTAAACAGATAAATGAATAGAAAGATAAAAATAAAAAGTATATATAAAAATAATAAATAGAAAGTAAATAAATAAATAAATTTAATATAAGAAGCTAAATTCTATAGATGATTCTTACTGGATTAGTGAGAGATGCATATGTTATGTTTTAGGGTGAATAGAAATTTGAAAAAAAAGCCGTTGTAATGCTTGATCAGTTGGTGCTTACTTATCAACCTTTATTGATTAGGATATGTAGGTCCATATTTGAATACAGTTGATGAGAATAGGAAAAAATAGGAAAAACGTCAAGTATATAGTGGCTCTTATGTATTTTAATTGAGCACATATGTGCAGAAGATAAATAAAATGAATATATAGATAAACATGCATATGAATACATGTATATCTGTGCACATAGATGCATGTGTACAGATAAACATAAACACATACATGCACATATATAAAAGAATTATATAGAAAAGAAATTCTATAAAAGAATTTTTTTTATATTCAGTTGTATGCATATAGGGGCAGGGTTATAGGGAAAAAACAAAAAAGTGGGGGAGTTCTTATGGGTATTTAACCTATTGGTAGATTATTAGGCTAAGTGAAATAGTTGGTGCTTAAAAACCATATTAGATTAAATATTAGTAATACTAGGCAGAAGGAAGGCCTATGAACGACAGATTAACTAAAAATATATGCTTATATATGTAGATAGACACATACATATATACATATACATGTGTGTGTATGCACACACACACACATATACACATAGATGCATGTACACATATTGATAAGTAAATAGATACATAGATGATTGATGAGAACTGCTGTGTAACACATGCATTCACACATACACATATTCCCTTCTCTATGTGTATGTGTAGCAAGCATAGCAAGACTTCTATATACACATATATTGCTCCATACATTTATACATGTACACTTGCATAAATTTCACACAGATTCACATATTCAGTTTTTAATTGATTATTTGTTATCATTAGGATCATCGTAAATAACATTCTCTGTAGGATAAATGGATTATATTTTCAAGGAAGCTATCTCTGCCAATCATCAGGAAGAATATCCGACAGTTCATAAATGGTATTGATTATTTTGTTAATCATTTACTTTGTTCAAAAGATTATTACATGCTAATTTTTATTTGTTTACAGTTTATCTATATACACAAATTTATGAACCTATAAGATGCCATAATATATTTACCTCTACTGATTGCTCTTAGAGTACTTTTAAACTAATCTGCTAAAAGTACAGTTGAAGTAGAGTACTTTTCGCAGGTTAGTTTTAACCTCTATAATCTCTAAATTACTAATATGAAGACTAAAACTATTTATTAGTCCCTTTAAGCTTATCTAAGGGCAAGCCATCAGTCTGATATAAAGAAAATGAGTTATACTTTCAAGAAGCTTGCTTTCCAACCATGTGGTCTGCTTGGCACTTCAGGTAGATGTTTTCCACCGTAGCTCCAGAAAAACCAAAGCCTTATGAGAGGATTTGGTAAACAAAAACTGAAAGATACTCTTTGTATATATCTCACACACACATGCACACATGTATATGTATGTGTGTATTTGTGTGTACCCTTGACATTACCTGATGGTTGTAAACAAGCATTACCATTAAAAAAGTGCTGATCATTTTCAGTATTCCAAGGAAAACATATCTAACTATGGGTAATATTACCATGCTGAAAAATAGGTGGGAGTTGGCAACTGGAAGGACATCTGTCTATAGAAAATTTTCCTCAACAAATTCCATCTGATTCATGCAAGCATGGAAATCATCATCATCGTTTAGCGTCCGTTTTCCATGCTAGCATGGGTTGGACGGTTCTACTGGGGTCTGTGAAGCCAGAAGGCTTCATCAGGCCCAGTCAAATCTGGCAGTGTTTCTACGGCTGGATGCCCTTCCTAACACCAACCACTCCGTGAGTGTAGTGGGTGCTTTTTACGTGCCACCCGCACTGGTGCCAGACAGAGCTGGCAAACGGCCACGAACGGATGGTGCTTTTTATGTGCCACCGGCACGAGGGCCAGGCGAGGCTGGCAACGGACACGAACGGGGCGGTGCTGGCAACGGTCGCGAAACGGAAAGTTCTCTTACATGCCACCGGCACTGGTAACACATCTGCAATTTCCATTGATCGATTTCATTGATCGATTTCGATTCTGATCGTCACTTGCCTCAACGGGTCTTCACAAGCAGAGTTTTGACATGCCACCGGCACTGTAGCACATCCGCAATTTCCATTGATCGATTTCGATTCTGATCCTCACTTGCCTCATCACGTCTTCACAAGTAGAGTTTTGTGTCCCAAGAAGGGAAGGTATGCATACGTAGGCTGGCTCCATCCCATGTAGAAGGCCACGGGTTATGGACTCACTTGTCCTGCCGGGTCTTCTCGCGCCACAGCACACTTCCAGAGGTCTCGGTCTCTAGTCATTTCCTCAGTGAGACCTAAAGTTCGAAGGTCGTGCTTCACCACCTCGTCCCAGGTTTTCCTGGATCTGCCTCTTCCACAGGTTCCCTCAACCGCTAGGGTGTGGCACTTTTTCACAACACTATCTTCATCTATTCTCGCCACATGACCATACCAGCGCAAACGTCTCTCTTGCACACCACAACTGATGCTTCTTAGGTCCAGCTTTTCTCTCAGGTACTTACACTCTGCCGAGTGTGAGTACCGGCATTACACATCCATCGGAGCATACTGGCTTCATTTCTAGCAAGCTTACGCATATCCTCAGCAGTCACGGCCCATGTTTCACTGCCATGTAGCATGGCTGTTCGTACACACGCATCATACAGTCTGCCTTCACTCTGTGCGAGAGGCCTTTTGTCACCAGCAGAGGTAAGAGCTCTCTGAACTTTGCCCAAGCTATTCTTACTCTAGCAGTTACACTTTCAGCACACCCGCCCCCGCTGCTGACTTGGTCACCTAGGTAACGGAAACTATAACTATTTCTAGTTTTTCTCCCTGGAAAGTGACGGAAGTTGGTCTCAGAGCATTTTCAGTGTTTATTGTTCCTGAGCATCTGCCACATACAAAAACCATCTTCCTAGTTAGCCTTCCTTTGACATTGCTGCGGGGGGGGTGGGTGGGGGGGGGAGACGGGGTGCATCTTATAGAGTTTCTACCTACACCTTTTCTACAGATCGAGCAGGGCCATCTACCTGAAGGTGTTTGTGATTTGTCTACCTTCCTACTGATTACGACTTTGGTTTTAGCTAGATTGACTCTGAGGCCCTTCGATTCTAATCCTTGTTTCCACACCTGAAACTTCTCCTCCAGTTCTGATAGCGACTCAGCAATTAGAGCAAGGTCATCAGCATAGAGGAGCTCCCAAGGGCATCCTGTCTTGAATTCCTCCGTTATTGCCTGGAGGACTATGATAAATAGGAAGGGGCTGAGTACTGAGCCTTGGTGGACTCCTACCTCTACCCGGAATTCTTCACTGTACACATTTCCAACCCTCACCCTACTAGCGGGGTCCCTGTACATGGCCCGCACAGCTCTCACTAACCATTCATCTATCCCTAGTTTCCTCATTGCCCACCAGATAAGGGATCGGGGGACCCTGTCGAAGGCTTTCTCCATGTCAACAAAAGCCAGGTACAGGGGCTTATCTTTGGCTAGGTATTCTCCTGCAGCTGCCTTACCAGGAATATAGCATCAGTAGTACTTTTCCCTGGCACAAACCCAAACTGCATCTCATCTAAACTAACTCTCTCTCTAATTAGTTGGGCTATGACCCTCTCCGTAACCTTCATCACCTGGTCCAACAGCTTGATACCTCTGTAGTTATTTGTATCTAGGGCATCACCTTTACCTTTGTAGCAGTTGACTATTATACTGCTACACCAGTCATTGGGTATGACCCCTTTGTGTATCACCTGATTAACTATACGGGTGACTAGGCTATAGCCGACACTACCAGACATTTTGAGCATCTCTGCAGTGATTCCTGATGGGCCTGGGGCTTTCCCTGTCTTCATGCTTCTAATTGCCTTAGCTACCACGGAACTATCAACTCGGATAGCTGGTCCCTCTGTTGGGTCAACATTCGGCAGACTCTCTTTATCCCATTCATTTTCTTCATTCAGCAACCTTTCATAGTGGCATCTCCAAACCTCTCTCTTTGCATCCTCATTTAGCGCAAGTGAACCATCTTCCATGCGAACACACTTCTCTCCTACCACATCACGATTCTCTCTCACACACTGTCTTGCAACACGAAACACCTCCAGTCTTTGGTCCTCACGGCGCAGAACATTGGCAAATTTTTTCTTATCTGCTTCCCCTCTGGCTAAATAAACCTGTCTCCTAGCTTCTCTTTTGGCAGTCTGATACAATCCCCTGCTACCCCCATTTTTCCAGACCTTCCAAGCCTGTCTCTTTTCTCTAATAGCCCTGTCTACAATATTGTTCCACCACCACGTTATTCTAGGTCGAGAGGGGACTTTGCACCAGCCACAGATCTGGTCAGTGGCTCTCAGCAGGTTGTCCCTTAGAAACGTCCAGCTGTCTTCTACCCCCTGTGATGCTCTATCCCCTTCTACTTCGTCAGAGGCTTCAAGTAGTATATGTCCCTAAATCTCTGTCCATTTGCAGGATCTTTAAGCTTCCAGATCCTTCTTCTCCATATTTGTCGTCTTCTGGTTGTCCTCCTAGTCCTGATCCTAAAGTCACTAACTACCAGTCTATGTTGTGGGGTACATTCTTCACCTGGGAAGGTTTTGGCATTTATAAGCAGCCATCTCTCCCTTTGCCTTGTAAGGATGTAGTCAATTTGGCTGGTATGTTGGCCCGATTGGTAAGTGACTAGGTGGCTGGTAGGTTTCCTGAAGTTGCAAATCATAAGATTATTTGCATCGCAGAACTCCAGCAGCCTGGTTCCCTCCTCGTTGCAGGAGCCATAGCCATAGCCTCCATGTACGCCATGGAAGCCCCCAGCATGTCGTCCAACGTGACCATTGAAGTCACCAGCCACAAAGATAAGGTCTCTGTCGTTCGTCAACGAGGTAGTCTGCAGTAGAGTGTCATAGAATCGGTCTTTCTGTCCATCGGGTAGCCCCGACTGAGGAGCATAGGCTGATATAATGGTTGCTAAACTATGATGAAGCACTAATCTAATCTTAAGTATTCTGTCACATACTCTGATTACCTCAATTACTTTATCTACCCATTTCTCAGCGATAAGTATACCCACGCCACCAACCCCGTCAGTGTTTCCCCCAGAAAATCTTGTACCTGCGTTCCTTGTGTGAGGAACCTAGCTGATCCTCCTCTCCACCTTATTTCTGGCATGCAACATATATCCACACATCTCCGTTCAAGCATCTCGACTATCTCACCAGACCTACCTTTCAGAGTGCCAACGTTGAGGGTGCCAACCCTGAGGGTGTGGGAGGCATGGGCTCTAGAGACCTGGGACGGTGGACAGTAGCTTCGTGTACCTGAAAAGAAAGCTCGCATTTGGCAGAATTCATGTGCAAGAAATGAAGTAGTAAAGTAGCTTCAGTACAACCTGCATAACGCTAGCCTTTCATATTTTGCACTGTATGAACATTACCTTACATAGTCGTCGAGACTAGGGGTAGGGAGGGGTAGGGATGGTGAGAACATTTGCAGTCTTCATGGGAAGCAACCCCGGAATGGCAGAGAATAGGAACTTCCGGCATGCGTGGTGGGGGTGGGAGGGCGGGTGCACCGTGTCTGAGTAAAGAGGTTCTGTTAATCGTATGAGCTAGCAAATGGGTTGTATGAATCGGGAGACAACACTAAGCGAAAAATTGAAAAATCAGAGTGGCTATGAACCTGTAGACAAGTCTAAACGAAAAAAAAAAAAAAAAAATGTTTGAGCTAGACAGGGTAATGAGGGAATACTGAAAGAATGAGGGACAATACAATGAGATGGAAATTGAAGAATAGAGAAAGAATAAGAATAAGTGCAAGAAAGAAGGTAGTCGTAGCGAGGTTGGACGATTCACTTAACTTTTAGCCATTCATGATCTGTGCGTATTCTTTAGATATTTTGAAGCGAGTGGGGTTAACGATAAATGCGATCGCTCTTTTATATATGGCGATGATGGTTTTGGGAAGGGGGGGGGTCATAGAGAACCATGGCGATGATGGTTATGGGAAGGGGGGACATAGAGAGAGAGAGATAGGGTTAGTTAGAGAGAGAGGTCAAGGGACACGTGACAATAAGCGGTGTGAGGGAATTTGACTGGGGACGGCATTGTCGATAAATAAACATTAGATAAATAGGTTTGAAAATCAGAAAAATCAGAGGGAATATCATTATTGATAGCTAATATAACACCACCAGTTACGCACTGGGGTAGATATAGCCGACTTAATCCGTTTGTCTGCCTTGTTTGTCCCCTCTGTGTTTAGTCCCTTGTGGGTTGACCACACACACACTAACAACTCACTGACTAACACATATAAGTTCATATATATGTATATATATTTGTATCCTTCATTTTGGGGATCCTCCAGTTTTAATGATGTCAGAGAAATGCTATTATGATATATTTGTATGTCTTGGTCATTTTAAATGTTTAGCAGAACCCCATCCACCCTGGTCCAGGTCTGAAAACAGATAATTTATTCCATAGGAAAAGAGTGGAAGTGAGAAAGAGAAGAATGAAACTTTGTACAATGCTAGTAAAATAGATATTGACTCGGAAAGATTAAAAAGCTAAATTGACCTTGGCAGGATTTGCATTCAGGGCCCAAAGAAAATGCAGCAAAGCATTCTGACATACTAACAAATCTGCCTGTTCAACACTCTATATATCGCCATCGTCATTTAATATCCATGTTCCATGTTGACATAGATTAGATAGTTTAATAGGGTCTGTGCTCCAGTGTCTGCTTTGGCATGGTCTCTAGTGTTGGATGCCTTTTCTAATGCCAACCACTTTAAAGAACCCCTTTGGTCATGAATGAGCATGGAATTGCACCTAGAAAGTTACCCTCCAAGGCACTAGTCCAGGAAAAGTTGCTTATGGAAGACCAGCAGTCGTCCATGCATGCCAGCCTCTCTTCTTCATGCCACCAATGTTATCCAAGGAAAAGGCAAAGGCTGATACAGCTTGGCATCCGTAACATTGCAACTCATTTCAACAGCTGAGTGAACTGGAGCAATCTGAAATAAAGTGTCTTGTTTGAGAACACAACACACAGCCTGGTCTGGAAATCGAACTCACTACCTCATGATTGTGAACCTGATGCTCTAACCATTGAATCATGCACCTTCACACTTTACTGGGGTTTTTTTTTCTTCGAGGATTACCAACACTTATGTGGCCATCATGCAGTTTGCAAGACTACAAGCCTCAAGGGAACAACTTTGTGCTAGGAGATGAGAAGCAAAAATGGATAAAAGTATGAGATAGAGTGGACCATAGCAGAACAGGTTTCTTGTTGCAGAGCAGCTACATAACTACTCTCGTTTTAGAAGAAGTGAGAGAGATTGAGAGAAGTCAGAGAGTGGTGAATGAGAGAGTAGAAGATGACTAAGCGTCATATGTAAATTATCCCAATGACAGTAATTATACAATAACTGTTAGCTATTGTAATTGCTTGCATGTAATAATACTGTTCAAACATGAAGAAACATTTGAGTTCACCCATGGTTATTAGCATTAAGCATTATAGAGTTAACTTTTAATGTAATTATCATGTCTCTTCCTCTATTCATTTGCTTGTTTAATGCCTGTTTTTCATTCTTTGGGGATGTATTTTGAAGGAAGATTTTATGGCCTGAAGTACCTTTTTTTTCCATCCCTTATTTGTTTCCAGTAAAAGGTTTTGGTTTTTCTTTTTTTTTTTATTCTAAAGGCCTTTGAAATCACAATCTCAACAAAGAATGTAAATCTCATTCACCATTACATTTTAGCAAAGCCATGAGATATCAATATTCATGTACATTTGTATGCACATGCATATATGAAAGGCTTCTTGCAGTTTCCTTCTATCAAATTTATCCTCAAGGCATAGGAGATACTTGCTTAAAGTGATGTACATTGGGACTGAATCAAATCAATGTAGTTGTAAAGTAAACTTGTAATCATAGAGCCATTCCTTTAACTGTATATCATGGATCATTCAGTATTTACTCAGATCTTAACATTCGGTATTTACTTAGTCAACAAATTTCTCTATCTTTCTAAGCACTACATACTTTTAGTATTAGTATGACCATCAATCTTGGGACCATTTCACTCTATGTATTTATATCTTCTAACACCCCTAATAGATGACATCCACAGTGGTAACTTGTGCCCATGTGCTTCTAGCAGTGTGGGAAAAAAATAAACATGATGATGATGGAAGTGTTGAGTTTTCAGCTCAGTTAAGCTTTTCAAAAAATATAGGTCAACACAATATTTTTTTCTCACAGACACATACACATAAGCACTAATATACAAACACATACACACACACACACACACACATACATACATACATACATATGCACGCTCATACACATGCACACTCATACATGTATTATTTAGTTACATGGTAATATTCAGTTTTTTCTTTCTTCTCTCTCAAAGCAGTTAATCTGTTTATAAAGCATGACTTAGTTGAGTCAGAGAACAGGCTTCTAAACTGTTGACTCGCAGTTTTATCAATATTGTATCTATGTCTATCTCAAGCAAATTCCAGTGAGAAATGGAGCTACAGGCTTCTAAACTGTTGACTCGCAGTTTTATCAATATTGTATCTATGTCTATCTCAAGCAAATTCCAGTGAGAAATGGAGCTACAGGTTGTGAGAATATGTTTGTAATATACAGTGAACGATCCTAACTATATTATTCAATGGATTAGCTGTTTTAACCAAGGTCCAGGTATGGCTGTATGGTTAAGAAGTTTACTTCTCAATGTCGTGGTTTCAGATTCACTCCTACTGCATAGCTTCTTAGGCAAGTGTCTTCTACTGTGGCCCCAGGTTAACCTAAAGCCTTTTAAATGGATTTGGTAAACAGAAATTTAAAGAAGCCATCGTATATGTGCATGTGTGTGTGTGTGTTTGTGGTGGGGATTGTGTTAGTGTTTCCTGTCTCTTTGGCTTGACATTGTTTAATAGATGCAAAAACAAAGCAGCACTATCATACAAGTGGTGTCCTTTGTTTCCAATCTTTTATGAAAACATGTTCAGCCATGGAGAAATATTACTTTGCTTGGAAATAGTCAAGGGTTGGCAACAAGAAGTGCCTCCAACCATAGGAAATCCGCCTCAATGAATTCCCACTGACCCATGCAGACATTGAAAACTGGATGTTAGACTATCTATGATGATGATGATGATGATGATGATAGCCATTCAACTTGTTTTGATAGTAAAACTTCTCTCCTTTAAAAATAATCTCGTTCCTTTCGAAATAAATGATAGCATATGACTCTAAGTACCATTGCTTAAATACTAATCAAAATGGCAAAGTATAATATATAATAATTCAATGCAAGACAATGACTTCATTGTATTCCCAGGCCAGACTGGAGCATAGTTTATTCAAACAGCTACTTCCATGTCATAAATTTACTTGCGTTACAGATTTTTAACAACAATCACGTATATTTATTGTGCCAACAACTTGTGCA
This sequence comes from Octopus sinensis, assembly GCF_006345805.1. Taxonomy (NCBI): domain Eukaryota; kingdom Metazoa; phylum Mollusca; class Cephalopoda; order Octopoda; family Octopodidae; genus Octopus; species Octopus sinensis. Next base: position 48,178,832 of record NC_043002.1, on the reverse strand, counting down.
ATGACATTATTAATAGCCACTTTCCAAAAAAGAGTTACATTTAGCATAACCTGAGTTGTCATATTTCTTATTTATCAAAGGAAGTGCAAGAGATACTGACTGAAAATTAAGAAGTTAGGAGAATATTGCAGCAGAATAGTGAACTGAAAAGAACTGATATATCAATAAATATGGATGGTAAAATACAAGAGGAACTAGAGATTGTGATAATAAATGAAAGGAGAGTATATGTAGAGATTAATTGTAACTTAGATGTTTAATGTTATATGATCAATAAAAAGTTATTTAGATTTAAATAAGGAATATATAAAAGCAGCATTCATCTAAATACAGAAATGCACAACTTTAGAAAGTAATATTTTGATGAGAAAATGGTCTAAGTAAAAGGAAGCAAGATAAAGTGAAAGACCTTTCATCTTCACTTTCTCTTCGTCTCAGTGTATTCAAAATGTTGCCATGAAGTTAGCATATATAAAAAATGCCTGCAGGGAAAATAAAGGTAAAAAGGGGTCAAAGATACAACCATCAAATTGAAAATTCTGTAATCTTGGAGTTACTGAATGAGAATGATGTAGTAACTAATGTGGGCCAGAAAGGTAATCTTCACCTCTTGCTTCCATTGACTGTTTATATTGTATTACTCAGCTGTAAGTTTCCATTAGAGTAGAATACTTTAGTTATAATTCTTTTATCTTTTACTTGCTTCAGTCATTGGACTGCAGCCATGCAGGGGCACTGCCTTGAAGGTTTTAGTTGAACAAATCGACATTAGTACTCGTTTATAAGTCTGGTACTTATTCTATTGTTCTCTTTGGCTGAACTGCTAAGTTACAGGAACATAAAAAAATGCAGCACCAGTTGTCAAGCAGTGGTGGGGTTTCAAACACAAGCTCAAAGACATACACACTATACATAGATATATATAAATATACATACATATACACTTACAAAGTATTGGTCTGCCCAGGGCTATAGTACAAGATATTTGTCCAAGATGCCAGGCAGTGGGACTGAACCTATAACCACGTGGTTACAGTGCAAGCCTCTTAACCAAACTATTTTATTTAAAAAGCTTTGCTATTGCTTGTGTAATATGAACATCAACATCACCCTCATCATTAACATTCATTTTCAGTGCTGGCATTGGCTGGGCTGAGAGCATTTAATATATCACTTAGGAGGTGAATGTAAAAATGAATTTGTCTAGTAACTCCATACCAACGTTTTTGGATATTTATTGTAATCATTTACCAAGCCTAAATTTATATATTTTAAACGAGAAACTGCTGCATTTAATTCTGTATTTCACTGTCTCCTGCTCCATAAAGAAAAATACCTCCTTAACATTGTATGCAGTAGCAGAAGGAATAGCTGCATAGTTAGAATGGCTGCTTTGCCATTATATAATTTCAGGTTCAGTCCATCTTTATAGCACCTTGGGCTAGTGTCTTATACTATAGCCTCGAGTCAGCCAAAGCCTAGAATGACCGTTCCTGCTTTGCTTTTTGATGATAGACTTAATTTTTTGCCTTGTTTTATATCACCGCCTGCCTCTAGTGGATGTTTTGCTGAATCTGCCTTAGTACAAATATTCACACCAGGTCTCCACTCTGTGGATAACTTCCTCCCTTCCTCTTGTTAAGTCATGGAGGCCTTTCAAATATCATAGGAACTGCCAATCCTCCTCTGGCTAAGTCATTAAATATTGAAATAACACAATAAAAATATGACCTGGTAACCAGTAACATATTGAAGTCAATTTAGTTATGCATCTGTAGGACATTTTCTTATTTCTATTAATCACACCATTTAACATAATTCATCATAAATATATTTTCTTTATCCATTACAGCCAATAACTTCTCTATTTCCTTTCTTCTATTTCTCTTTTAATCTTTAATGTCTATTTATTCATTCCTTTATTTATGAAAACATTTTAATTATCAGTGTAGCCCATCCCAAAGAATTATAATTTTTCACTTCATAATTACAATAGTTAATTGCAGAGATAAATATTTACATTGCACTAGAAGCTTATAAAAATTCCATTTCCTTTGTAACAAAATAAGTGTATTATAATGAGAAATAAGTAATTATTTGAGCTAATACCATGTATAAATACAAATATGCTACATTTTGATGTGTATGCTTTGAAATTGTATTTGCAGTCATTTCTTTGAAACTGAATAATATATATGCAGTAACTTAATGTATTTATTTAAACAAGAATATGCTGTTCTTTTCATACTTTTAATAATCCTTATTCACCCAAACTGGTCAGAACAGGAAAAATTCTACTGACAGATGTATTCAATCAAATTTAGATAAAACTTTTGTTTGAGTATGATTTTTAATCAAGTTAACCTAAATCTCTTATCTTGGGAGAAGAGAAAAGAGGATTATTTTCTATTTTTGTTTAGAATTACATATAATATTTCATTAATGTCTTGATTATAAAGAAATGACAAGTGACCTTTAATCTTTACAAAGATAAAACTGACTTTAGACAGGAATCAGATCATATTAGTTAAGTGGTTTGAATTAGTAAAGAACTTCAGTTACATTTTCAATTCTATATACATCAATATTGTGCCATACAGTATAAACAGAAGTATAAAATATTAATGATGTTTAAGTATCGATGTTGTGTTGTTGATAGTCTGTTTTTATTCACTTTATGCAGTTATTGGTCTCTGACAAAACATATTGAACATACAAATATTTTATCAGTTGCTTGATGGAGTTCTTACACTTAAAAACATCACCCTTACACACACACCATCAAAGGAGCATCATTAAGCAATCCACACCATATGTTAATAGGTTGAGGAGGTGCAGGCTTTGTATAGCTGAAAGGACTCATATCTTCAAATCTAAGAACTTCTTTGATCTATTTCATTCAAGATCACAGATTTTCATAAAATGCAAATATCTTAACAGGTTTCAACTATTGCACTGGAGAATACAACCCTCTCCATGTTAGGCATATAGTCATACAAGCTTTAACATTTCCATATCAAATTAACCCCATGAACCATGGTTAATTCCCCTTCTAATGGGCCAGTGGGTCACAACTCTTATCTCCCTTTCCTCCAAGCTTTCTTTGTCATCTTTCTTTCTTTCTTCCCCATTCTTTGCCGCATTTTCTCAGAGTAGCCATGCTTATTTTGAGCTAGAAGGATTGCAGGATAGGTCACAGCATACCATACAAGCTCATCTACCTTCTATATTATATAGAAACATGAAATTTATAGTAGCTCATGTTTAAATCCTGTATATATATATATATATATATATATATATATATATACATATATACACATTTTGTGTATGTGTGTGTATACACACATGCATACATACAGACATATAAATGGATGAATGTAAAAGAAGTTTATTAGTTCGGATAAGTTGGCATTAAGTGGTCACTGAAGAATTTAAACATTTAAATGTTTACTTTAGTTCTTATAAACTAATATAATAACTGAAGTGATACAGCTTTGTTTTAGTAATAGGCAATTAATATTTAATAGACAGATGCAATATGTAGCTGTTTTGTGGAAATCTAGGCAGATAGAGAACAAAGGAAAGCCAGGTCATGGGGCTAAGAGGAAAGCATGTTAACAATAAAATGAAACAAATATCTTATCTGACAGATCAATCTGGTTGGCCCTAATAAGCACTGATCAAGCAAATGTATAACCAATAGCATTCTAGCTTTGACTTTCCCATCTTTTTCAACTTTAGTGCATCCAGACTTACATTCAGAAGTACATTATCCAATGTGTCCTAAAATCTCTGTTTACAAATAATTTCAGTAACAGACTTCATTGATGAAAGTTTTTCTTTTTCTATTTGTTTTCACAGTATTTTTATATTGTTAGATACTTCTGCAAATTCAGATAATTTCAGGAATTATTAAGTGAGCTTTTGGCAGCAAGATAACATATGATGCATCTGAATGCCTTTGATTCCAAAGTAAGAATAGAATATATTTTAAATATCATTATTTTCGTAAATTATATTCCTTTACATGGATAATGATAGTAAGCAATCTAATCATTTCTGTCCAAGTATTTCATTCATTTACAATTTGCTTGATCTTGAGTAAGAACATGTAAAAAAATTAGTGCTTAAAACTTTGCAGCATATTGGGAGAGATGCTTCTCACTTTATATTAATTATCTGTGCATTGGGCAGTTGACTGTACATTGATTGATTAAACTGGAGTGTGAATATTGAAGCAGTGTCTGGGAATTGAAGGTAATCATTTTTGATTTGAACCAAAGGTATTACAAATCATTGTAATGTAATAATTATCTACACTGCAAACTTATTTTCTGACCATAACCCGTTATGAAAAAATACTGAAAATATCTCTTTTACTCTTTTACATGTTTCAGTCATTTTGACTGTGGCCATGCTGGAGCACTGCCTTTAGTCGAGCAAATCGACCCCAGGATTTATTCTTTGTAAGCCTAGTACTTATTCTATTGGTCTCTTTTGCCGAACCGCTAAGTTACTGGGACGTAAACACCAGCATTGGTTGTCAAGTATTGTTGGTGGGGACAAACACAGACACACAATCATTTACACACACACATACATATTTATACATATATACAACAAGCTTCTTTCAGTTTCCATCTGCTAAATCTACTCACAAGTCTCTGGTCGGCCCGAGGCTATAGTAGAAACATTTGCCCAAGGTGCCATGCAGTCGGACTGAACCCGCAACCATGTGGTTCATAAGCAAGCTACTTACCACACAGCCACTCCTACACCTATATTCAACTAAAGTGCATAATTCTTTTAGAATTTAAGTTAGACAACCTCAAAACCGTTATAAGACATAAATACCATATGTGTATGACTTGCAACACCATCACCATCATCATTGTTACTGTTGTCGTCATAATTATCATCATCTTCCATGTGAACATGGGTGGGATGGTTCAACAGGATCCACTGAGTTTGTGGACTGCATCAAGCTCTGGCAAAGTTTTCTATGACTGGATGTCCTTCCTATAATACCATCCATTTTACTAGAAACAGTATTAATGGAGTCACCAAATAACTCACAAGATGGAAAAAGACCCCACAGCTGGTTTTTCTCTGCTTTTTATCAGCCTAGATTACCACAAATCAGTACATATTGCATCTGTCTATTAGATATTCATTACCTGTAACCAAAACAAAACTGCATGATTGATTGGGTTTGTACTAGAAAGGGAAATGGTTTTTATGCCCAGTGCAAAAATATCACCTAATTCACACTGAGCCTGTGGAAAGAACTTCAGAACCTTTGAAAAAAAGTTGATATTTAAAAGAGTACTGGAGATAACCTCCAGTAAAAAGGTACTTCATATAGAAAGCAGAATTTTCTTTTTTTTTTGTGGATCAATAATTGGGAATTCAAGATCTGCACACAACATCATTGAATAAGCTGAAATATTGTTGTACACTATGCCAACTGTCTGCGATCTTAAACATCCATGTCCTGTTTTAATACAAAGGCTACTCTATGCAATTAGAAAATTGAATCTTGTAATGGTACTCTACTAGACAACTAATTATTCATTAGTTGCAGATACATTTTCATACTAAACTGAAATAATCAAATAGCAGAAACACTAATATAATTATTAGAATTTGTAAGTTTATAGAAAATTTTCATAAAGAGATTCTCTTCACACATTGACAAGAAGCAGTTCAGATTATTTGTTTGAATTACAAATTTAATTCTGTAATAGTTAAGCAATTAGTTTAGTGAAAGTTGCAAATCTGAATGAGACAATAAATAGCTTTGATTCACCGGGTATGTAACCTTTCTGTTTATTCTACTTTTACATGATAAAAAGGTAATTGACAAAGTTCCGCATAACACCTAGGGTTGTTTGTTGCAGGAGTTTAGTATCCTCAGCCCATTATAACATTCAATAAGTTTCTAGAACCTTCACCAGAACTATTTTGGTGCAAAAATTCACAAAACTTACTTTCAAGTCTGCCTCAACAGGTCTTGCCTCAACAGATCTTCGCAAGTAGAGTTTAGTCCAATGAAAGAAAAGTGGGTTACCCCAATGGCATAGGCCACAGGTTATGTCCCACTTGACTTGCTGGGTCTTCTCAAGCACAGTATATTTCCAAAGGTCTCAGTCACTAGTCATTGCATCAGTGAGGCCTAATGTTCGAAGGTTGTACTTTACCCACCTCATCCGAGCTCTTCCTGGGTCTACCTCTTCCACAGGTTCCCTCAACTGCTAGGGTGTGACAGTTACTCAAATTCATTCCCACTACTTTGTGCGAAACTACTTTTATATGCATGTAGGCATCTTTCAGAAATTCTATTAATAATCTCATTGGTTAACAGAATAGACAGGGATTCCTTGGAGCAGAGTTGGTACCTCCTGGAAATGATACTATATGGCTTTGTGTGCCTTACTATGGACCAAGTTATGTTATAATTAATTTTATCTTCCTTAAGTCACCACACAGATGGCCAAAGATGTTGAGTGTCTTTATAAATTCTCTTGATTATGCATGTGTATGTGTGTGTGTACAAGGTATTTGGACTAAATTTGACAGTTTGCATAAAAGAAAATAAGACAATATCTCATTCAAAGATAAAAGTATTTTAAAAAATAAAAAAATAACTAGATTATGGCTAAGAGGCTGGGAGATAATAGTTTATTCAAAGTAAGAGCCCTCAACTTCCACCATCACCTCATGATAGCTCCAGAAACTGGCACATGTGTTCCTCACTGTGTCCCTTGGTTATCAGCTTAGCCTTACTATGGCAAGTAGAGTGGTTAGGTCTTTCTCAACTGCACCTCATAGATAGTAATCCAGGGGATTACAAATGGAGGAATTAGGAGGCCAGAAACTGGAACTTGTGAAATCAAAAGAATTCTCCAACAGCCACTTTTGATTCTTTTTCGAGTTACAAGAAGGAGTCAGATCCTACTGTAACACATGGCCTTCCAGCAACACTCCTCTCCACCCAGGAATTGACCACAATCTCCAACAGCTCCATGTAGCCATCTGAACTGAGCCCTGTTCAACGATTTGGGAATGGGTTCCAGGTTACAGACACAACCAGAATGCTTTTTGTGGCCTCCCTGATAGCCACAGGTTTGGGGTCTACATTACAGATATTCATATCACATCTTCTAGCCTTTGCAATGTGTACAGAACCTTGAGAAGCAATCATGGTGTTGGCATTTTGATAGCTGCCAAATATCATCATCATACAGGTAACTCTTTTCCAGTATTCAGATGGCTTCCACTCCTTTATGCTCTCCAATACCATTGACTGTTCACCAACATATCAAGCTGTTCCTAAATAAGGAGATGTAAGATATTGTCAAATTTATCCTGAACACTCTGTGTATAAATGTGTGTGTGAGTGAGAGAGAGAGAGAGAGGGAGAGGGAGAGAGAGCATTTGTGTGTTTATATATATGTGAATACTTAAGTTCACCATTGTATGAATGACTGTATATGAGTACAGTATAGAGGACTTTAATGCATGCATGTGGTAAGGCAAGGGATGTATGGTGTACATCTCCCTCACTAATGAGCAAAGAAATTCTTATACATTGCTGAGTGGTTGAGAATTTTGATTCTCAACTATGTGATTTTGCATTCAGTCCCATTGCATCATATCTTGCAGTATCTTTTATGTAAATTAATTCATAAGGCATTGGTCAGCCTTAAGCATGTGTGTATTTACATTCTGCACTTCTTATTAAAAGATACTTAGCTACAAATATTGAAGCCTGTTGTTATTCCCCAACAACAAATCATCTTCAGGCTCTATACTTTTCAAGATATGATGCATTCAACAGTAAAGGTTTCAGCAATTATATATTCATCTAACCCATACTAGCATGGAAAAGAATTTATGCAAAATGAACAAACAGCTACAATGATGCTTAAATTTTTACCTTGTGTGCTCATTAGGAAGAAATTATTTATCAGATGAAGCAAGTAAATTTATAAATGCTTCTTAAAAATTTCCAACTTTTGAATATGTAAAAAATAGATACTAAATATATGTATTAAATACAGTTATCAAATACATAATTATAATACTGCTTATATGTTTAATTTGATGAAAAGTAGATTTTTCAATGTATCGTGTAGAAAACTTAAACAGAAAAGTTTGTATAGAAATTATTTTCTCATAAAAATTGTGCTTGTGAGAGAATATCCTTCAAATAAATATTGGCTCATATTAAAAAGAATGTAAATTTTTCATTAAAAATGTATAGATTACATGACTTAGATTAAAAAATTATCTCACTGGTTTACACGAAATTTACGAATCAAATATAAATCAAAAATGTTTTTTCAATTGCACAGGTATGCTTTCTCCTGATATTTTCTTCTATAAAAATGGATTTTCTTCTGTCAACTGTATAATTTAGGTGAAATGAAATTGTAGCCACTGTTTATGCTCTAATCAATTAAAAACAATAATAACAATAATTCAATGGGAAAACAGATTTCAGAAAGTAATAAACATTTTCCATATTTTCTTTTTATTTGTTGTTGAATGTTTAATTTAACAAATAGTTAAAAATTTCTCTTCAATCATAATATTGTCACGTCTCGCATTCCAATTTTCCAGATGGCTAATTGCTTTTTTTATAAATTGAAATACTATTCCAGGAAATATGAATTTTTTCATCCTTATTTTTTTTAATATATTGAAATAATTTTTAGACTTTCTTTTACAAAATCATTTTCAAATTTCTCTAGCATTTTAATAAACAGGTTTTCACAAAACAAAACCATTTTCATAGTTTTATTGTTTTATGTAATCTTTTTATATTTCAATATATTGTATTTTTATTGAATTTTTGTCACATATATCTAATTTAAATCCAATTTCTCGTGTAAGATTTCATCTGGCATCATGATTTGTATTCCTTAAATGGCTTTAACTAGTAAAAGAAAATGGCTGAGATAGTAAGCAAATCAAATCTAAAGTGTTGTCATGTGATATATTTTTTTTTTTTTGTTTAGTAGTTTATTCACTTTTGCTTCAAAGAGTTTACTTGATCAAATTCCAAGTGTGATTTCTGGATTTTTGGTATCTTAACATTTAAAGTGGTACTTGAGATTATTTTAAAATATTGAATCAACGAAGTTGAACAAAAATTTGGAAGACATAATCGATACAATGACAGACTATCAGCGAAGGCTATTGAAAGCTATGCTGACACACTAGTGGGAATTATTATCAAATTGTTTCAATTAAAAATTGTCCTGCTTGGTCTTATGCTTCAACAGACTGTAGTTCCCATTGTAATTTTTAAGAAGACCCCTAAGATCAAAAAATTAAAGGAAGAAATAAGAAAATTCTGCTATAGTTCAAATTTTTGTTCGTCTTTATTTTCATCATTATTTCAATATTCATTTTTCCATGTTTGCATGGATCAGATGACATGTTCATGCATATATATATATGATAGGCTTCTTTCAGTTTTCATCTACCAATTCCACTCACAAGGTTTTAGTTGGCCTAGGGATATATTAGAAGATACTTGTCCAAGATGCTACACAATGGGATTGAATCTGCAACCACAATGTTGAGAAGCAAACTTCTTAACCACATATCTATAAATATTTCTAAAATATTCATTTTATTTCATTAGATTTGAAAATGATTATATGCATTGCATTATGGTTGAATATTTTAGAACAAAAAATATTAGATAATTACACTAATATATTTCTTAAATGCTTGTGAGAAATACTTTTTAAAAAAGCTGGAATAAAATTGATAGGATACAATTTTATATTAATTACACAGTCGTTTGTTTTAATCATACATTGTAAATAGAATTCAATATGCTGATAAGACCCAGATGTATTAACTTAAAAAACTGTTGCTGTTTTAATATTGATCAGTATAGTAATCTCACTTTAATTGTATTCAAATAACAGTCTTTGATATATAATTAATTGTTTCTTTCACACAACACACTGAAGATATGTGACATTCATGTTGCTGTTTTTTTTTGAGGGGGAGGGGGTTATGTTAGAAAAGTAAATGAAAGGCTTATGATGATTACAATAAAGAAGTGAAACTACTCATACACCTTGCCTTTCTTATCACTTGTTCCAAGGTGATTCCTGTATTCTGCAATATAGCTTATTTAAATAATCCTTTAGAAAGTGAGCTTTCAAACTTTTACTTTGGATATTTACTAAATAAGTCAACTGCTCTCATTATACTAAAGTTTGTAGAATACTGCCGCTAAAGAAAAATATCTGTTAATGCTTCTTGAGCTTGAAAATATAGGTTGCATGAGAAGTTTTATATATTGCATGTGAAAAATGTTAAACCATATGATTATCAGTAAAGTGCATTCATTAGCAACACAGATCTTTTAAAACTATATTTTCATTAATTTTTTGGCATTTGCTGGATAGTTTTGCTGTTGTTCCTGCTTAGATTCTAAGTTTTGGTATTTTATACTACATTACTGGATTAACCTTGTTTCCAAAATGCTAATCTAATCAGACCATTTAGTTTGTCGTAAACAAAGATTAACTGAAGCCATTAAGGTATTTTGTAGCTCATTTGCCAAATATTGAATTTCCTTCTGTTAATCTAAAAGCCATTTGCTGTTTAAATTCGTGAAGCATCACAAACAATTTAGAAAGATTAACTGCTACTGACATATGCACAAATTACTGTCTACTCACAGTAAACATTTAGGAAGCAAATATTGTCTCCCTGATAATAACTGAAATCTTCCTTTCACATTATCTTATTCTTACTCCACTTAACACTTTATGTGCTGTTCCAGAGGGAAAAAGACAGGGATGACAGCTGATGAAGTAACTCTAGACAAACAGTATTGCTGGGCCCATTGTCAACTTCAAATTCTATAAAAAAAAGAGAAAAAGAAAAAGCAAGCATAAGTTTCCTCAAAAGAGCTGATATACTGGTTGCTGATGACACACATTCTCTTTGCTAGGTCATGCATTATGTCAATATCCATAAGTTTCTGTTCATAGTAATGTAACGTCTGATACCCATATTAAATGAGTGGTTTGCTTCAGCAGAAGTAGCTTCTATTTCTTATCCATATATAGTGTCATCTTATACAAGGTTATTTATAATGAACTGGATATAGACAGTGGAATTTCAATAAAAGTTTTCTTTTCTTTTCTAGAATGCACACAGAATTGACTAGTAAATGGTTGGGTAATCTTCGTTGTTAGTTAATTACTAAACACAGAATGTATCAAGAAAAGAATCTTGCAAAATCTTTCCTCTTATAATTTAGATAAAAATTTATATTTAAACTTATAATAATTTCTTAACCATTAAAGTTATGGGTTTGTGTGTGTTCCTTATTACATATACACTTGATTTTTTTTCTCTTCATGTTTATAAAATAAGATCATGGTGGTGTAATGAAGAACCTCACTTGGAATCACATAGTTCAATCACAATTCATGTTACTTTGGGCAAGTGTTTCTTTCTACCACAGCCCAAAGATTAATCAATGTCATATGAATGTAATTTGGTTGACAAAAATTGTGAGGAAGTTCGTTTTATTGTTGTTGTTGTGTGTGCATGTTTATGTAAAATGTCAGTGAATTTCAAACAAATACCTTCTGGTATTCAGATATAGTGCTAGATCATTTTAAGCCAAAAAATTAAACACGTCCACTCAAAAGAGACCCTTAAAATAAGTAACAAACTAAAAAACAAATAAATCTAATTAAGTAAAAATTTTGAAAGTGGTGCCCCAGCATAGCCTTAGTTTAATGGTTGAAGCTGATAAGAGAATAAAAGGTAAAAAGCCAAGTTTCTATCAATTTCTTTCTCCTGTAAATTTAATCTTAAATCTTATCTTAAGATGAGGAAAAATATTTTAAATGCAAATAGCAATTGTGTCAACACATTACTAATGCAAAAATGCTGTTAAAGTGCTTTTGATTGCTTTTTGTTATTGCCTACACTCCACCGCTTGCTTTAATATTGAATTATTTCAGTTTTATTTTTGCTTCAAATCCTGTTGATGTTCAACACATTACAGTTGCATATCTTATATGGCTACTAATTACAAAAGACTACAAAGTAACATTAGAGTTCACATCCCAAGTATAAAATTCTGCTAGCATTTATGTGTGTGAGAGTGAATACCTGTGCATGTGTATGTGTGTGTGTGTGTATATATATATATATGTATAAACACATACACTTTTAGAAGTAATTAATGTAATGGATTAAACTATTGATAATATGAGTTAGGTACACAGTTTACCTGCATCATAGGCAAAATTGGAATTAGTGTAGAAGTGAACACAAGAGCGCAATTATCTTGTAAAAGAAGAAAAATTAAGTATTGGATCTATTCTTAGTAAATTATACATCTTAAAGTAATCTACAAGAAATATTTTAGTGACTGGGAAGCATTTTGTCACGTTGGCTATTGAGTGAATCTTGTGATTTTCTGTGCCATATAATTGGCAAATAAACTATTCATTCCTCCTACACATGCTCACACCTCCTTAATTTCAATGGGCATTTGTAGGATGAAACCTGTTTTCCTTCTGTCAAGATATGAGGACATTATAAGTGAGAAGTGTCAACTGTCCTAAAGAAATGAGAAATTGTGAAAACAAACTGCACATCAACTGAAAAAAGGATGTATTTTCTTAAGATATATGCAAGTGAAAGTCTCGTTTTAATTGTTCAGTTGCCTCTCTCTCTCTCTCTCTTTCAATTGTTTTTCTCTATTATTCAGTTGCCTTTCCTTGGGTATGTGTGAGTTGCATAGAGTAACAGATTTGCAGTGTTTATATCATATAAAAGATATGAAAAGACCCTCTGTTTTGTCAGATTACAAATTCTCTCAGCAGATCACAAGCTGGATTTAGTCTTATAAAAGTGAATGAATATAGCAACATGCCTTATATGACATCACCTGCCAAGTAGAGTACTACAATTAGCACTAAAAAGGTCAAGCCATTAGCTTACTTTAAACTTGATATGAATGACTTTCATCACAGTTTAAACATAAAACTTGTACCATGAAAGAGGATATCAATGAAAAAGTTATTGTACAATGAAAGATAAGAGAAAAAGAATAATAGAAAGAAAAATGTATATAAAATAGCATGTTTGTTCTAAGAAACTTACAAAATTTCAAGACAAAGAATCTACTGTTTATTGAGGAAGACAGATTTTACATTCTTCACCATCTTTATATAGTAATTTATTACTAGATGTTAGCATATATTTCTAGCTTCTGAACCTTACAACTGAATCAAGAAATTTGAATATCTTTAGAAATGTGTAATCCCCAGACAGCTTTGACCCTCTCATCCTCAACTATTATGAAATTCTGTAGTCAAACTTAAGCTTTATTCCTGGAAAGGCAAATCTTCAATCCATTCATTCAATGAACTCTCTCTATATATGACTAATATAAAAGGTTTTGTTTCATATTTTGTAGGCTCTTCTCTGCTTTCACATAAAAACCATCATATATAGCAAAATTCTTCTTCTCCATGTCTCCCTCTAACACTTGCTTACACTCTATGTGAAACATTTATCCTATAGAGAATTTTCAATCCTTTGTCCTCATAATACCCTAACCTTCAACTGTTTAAGCTCCATATTAACTACATTGATCTCACTTGTACTCTCCAGTTTGTGATCTAAAAGGAGCTGCATTGCTGATTATGAAAAAAAAAATCTCTTTTAGATTGGTAAAGGAAAAAATAAATAATCTGAGGAATAATTAATGTGTCATAGATGAACATTTAATTTAGAAGATATATTAATCATCATTTCAATATTGTGAATGAATTTGGTAGAAGAAGAATTTAGTTGATTTAGTTTTGTTATCTTTGCATTGCTCAATCATTTGCAAAAGTTTTTATGAAAAAGATACACACTTCATTTTGTTTGATAGACACAATTATTTCTCTCTTTAAAAACAGTAAATGTCATAACTACCTATTTTCTGTTGCTTAAAAGAATCTAGTGCTTAATGCATGTTTTACTTAGAAACCAATATGTTTATGTCTTAATCTTATAAAGGCTCATTCATAATAAAGATCAGATAACCAAGATTTAAGAACAAACTTAATCTATAAAGTTTGATTCAGATCAATATGCTGATATCTTACAACATCAGATGAGATGAAAACCTGTCATGCACAATATAGTGAACCTCTATCTCTTCCTGTAATATAAATTTTCTCCAAGAGCGCTATTTAAGGTCATTCGATAACATTCATTACATCTGCAGCTTAGTTTCATTTTGACAGCAAGTTATAAGCAAATCAATGTTTTCTTTCTATAATCCCAACAGGAATCATGTCGCTTTCTTTCAACTGATATGTTTAAAAAAGGCATGAATATTACAACTTTATTTTCTACCTGTTTTCTGAAAATGCTTTGGCTTCATTTCTATACAAAGAAATATCCCTATGAGATGCTAGTGAACTGGAAAATAATTAGTCTTATTTATGGGATGTGTCTTTTAAAATATATGACTAAAATATTTGCTTTGCTAACATTTAATAATCTTCTTTTTCCTGTGTATATCTATGTTATTAATGAATCTTGCTATCCAGTTATTCATATCTACATTAATAATTATATTTTAGTCAACGTTAAACAATATCCAACAGCATATCAAAAAAAATTGTGTACTAATATGTAAGTAAAAGCTTGTTGAATATATACAATATGCTGTTTGGGAAAGAAATAGTTGTTAAAACTTACCATCTGTTAAAAGTTAGGAAATCCAAGAGATCCTTCTTTACAATTAATAACAATAATACTATATTACCATTCTCTCTACTTTATTTTAAAACATATTTCATTCATTATTTTTCTTGTTATTTTTTTTGAGTAGACAAACGTCTGCGCCTCCCATTGATTCATATATATATATATTTTAACCCACTACATTACACACACACACACACACGTAGTAGTTTTGAAATAGCCTTTCACCCTTCTTAATTATAAACCACATTACTGTTATAATGCTATTCTGAAATCCCAAAATCATTAATCTCAATGCTGCACCTAAAAAATATGAAGAAAATAGGAAAGTGATCTCGTGTTAGACACTATACTATATAATCAACTGGTTTTCAATGGTGACATAAAACCCTTTTTGTATACTTTTATTACCGAATAGCTTTGCTAACTGAAAAATAAAAATGAAAAATAAAAGGAATGCAATGAATTTTGCTTGTTTCTGATAGTTTCTTTCTTAGGATTTGATTCATGCTTACATTATCAGCTTTGTAAGAATAGTCTTTGAACCTCACAAAGGAAAAAGTAAATAATTTTTAACACTGACACAAAGCTATAAATTTGGGTGAGAGAACAGTTGGTAAATCAATGTGTTTAACTGGTTCTTAGTTTATTGACATACAAAGAGGTAGAAACCGATGTCTGCAGAGTTTGAATTTGGGATTTGAACTTATTACCGCATGGAATTTAATTTATTGCTCTACCAGTTCTGTCATCTTGGTGAAATAAATTCCAGTGCTTTACGCTTTACTCTTTTTGTCATTTCAGTAGGCTTCATTAAATATTATACTATATGAAAAGAATGATAGTAATGAAAATTTCATTTCCATAAAATGGAAGAAAAACTAATAAAGCTGATACTATTTACCTATCTAACCTACCCAAACTTTAATTGCTTAACGATATGACAGATATTATTAGTGTTCATAAAACTTGTCACTTAAAGTGCATTGTTTTAGTAGTAACTTTTTGTGAAATGATAAATATGATTTAATTGTTGCTATTGCACAGTTAACAAGATATCTAATCTATAGACATTAAAAAAGTTTTATATAAAGTTATAAAAAAGAAATATTTCAAATTAAAGGTCATAATTTCAATATAGGATAACAAGCAAAATAACTGAACGCAATAAATGTTGTACGAATAAATATTGAATAACAGACTGTAAATATTTTAATATAAAAATATCATGGTGTATAATATGAAATTCAGACATTTCGAGAATTTTTTTTTTTCTTTTTAGAATAAACAATTGGTAGTCATATCAGAATAAGTAATTTATTATTTTGCTTGCTATTCAATCATTGTAATGTTTTCCTTTATTCAAACATATTATATGTCTATTTTTAATATATAAATAACATATAAATGGAAAAGAAAGGGAAGATTTACTTTTGAAGTAGAAGTATTATCATATATTTGTGTAGCTATAGTATCAGAGACATGGTAAAAATGAACAGAAACAAAATTTAAGTATAGTTCTAGATGTGGTGATAAATAAGAGCAGTCACTTTTAATACTTTTCTGTCTCTTGTACATTGAATAAGGTGCTAAATGTATTATGACAAACTATCAAGTTTTTTTTTTAAGATTTATTATTTATAGGTACAGGTCTGTCTGTGTGATTAAGAAGCTCACTTTGCAGCCATGCTGTTTTGGGTTCAATTACACTGCATGGCTCCATGGGCAAGTATCTTTTGCTACAGCCCCAAGCCAACCAATGCCTTATGAGTGAATTTGGTAGACAGAAATTATGTGGAAGCCCATCATGTGTGTATGTATGTATATATATATATATACTTTATTTAAAAGCAGCAGAAATATAACAAAACCTGTTACTCAGAGTTTCACGTTCCCGTTTGTCATACAGTTATCTTTTTTTAAAAAAAACTGTCTGATGAAGGGGAACGGGAAACTCTGAGTTACAGCTTTTGTTATATTCCTGCTGCTTTTAAATAAAGCATATTACTCTACCTCTGGTATTTGAGTATTCTTTTTTCCACCTTGTTTCACATTTATGTGCTTACTCCAGTATATATATATATGAAGCCCCATACTCTCAAGAAGACTCCACAGTAGGAGTGGTGATCCTTCTGGTGGTGTAAAGCACTCATGGCAGTGCCACATAAACGCTCCCATGTGGTACCATGTAAAAACGCCCATACAGCAACAAGTGAAAGCACCTGTGAGGTACCATGTAAGACCACGTGTGTGGTACCATGTAAGACCACCTGTGTGGTACCATGTAAGAGCACTCATGTAGTGCCAAGTAAAAGCACCCAGCACACACTGTAAAGTGGTTGGCATTAGGGAGGGCATCCAGCAATAGAAACCATGTCAAATCAGACTGGAGTCTGGTGCAGCTTGCCAGCTCTGGTCAAACCATCCAATCCATGCCAGCATGGACTACAAACAGTGAATGATGATGGTGTGTGTGCATGTGTGTGTGTGCGTGCATGCGTGTTTATGGTTGACCTGCAGTATTGATTTGTTAAGTTCCCTGCATCTCAGTGATTAAACAAAAGAGACAGATAGAATAGGTACCAGACTTAAAAATTAAATACTGGGGTCAATTTGTCCAACTAAACCCTTCAAGGTGGTGCTCCAGCATGACAGCAGTCTAATGACTGAAACAAGTTAAAGATAAAAGATATAAAGAAAATAATGTGTATCAAAATTGCTCTAAAACAGATATGGAGACATGCATTGCTCTTTGTGACAAATAAATACACATATGCTTCAGTTCTGATTAAAAAAAAAACTTCTAAATTTCCTGGTATTTTCTTTCTTACCTCAAACTTATTCTCTTGCAGACCATATGTGGCGCTGGTTGAAAACATTTGAATTAAATAGACAGTTTCTGTTATTCTTTCTTCATTGTCAGTACAATATAATGCCGCATTTTTTTCTGTAGTATTTGTATCTGTTTTACTTTTAAAATTTTATAATATAATTTTCTTTTTTAATGTTCTGTCTATTATACATTTGATAATTGCATTGGTCCTTTAAGCACTCTTTGTGACACTTAACTATGCAGCATATCAATTGAAAAGCACTTATAGAGAAAACATTAGTAATGTTTGAATAGAACAACGATAAATGTCTTAAAATTGAAGAACCAAGAATGAACTGATAATGCAGATTTTTCTAAGAAATATCAGCATGAAAAACAGACTTAAAACAGTGGTATAGCTAACTAGAAAATATTTTTTATTACACATGAGGAGAAATAATATAAAGTAGTATTTTTATTTTCAATTATATCTTATTTATTTCTGTGTTGAAGTAAGCTGGATAATAATCTAATTAAATAGCAATCATAGGCACAGGAGTGGCTGTGTGGTAAGTAGCTTCCTTACCAACTACACGGCTCCGGGTTCAGTCCCACTGCATGGCACCTTAGGCAAGTGTCTTCTACTATAGCTTCGGGCCGACCAAAGCCTTGTGAGTAGATTTGGTAGACGGAAACTGGAAGAAGCCCGTCGTATATGTATATATATATATATATGTATGTGTGTGAATGTGTTTGTGTGTCTGTGTTTGTCCCCCCCCCCAATCATTGCTTGACAACCGATGCTGGTGTGTTTAAGTCCCCGTAACTTAGCGGTTCGTAACTTAGCGGTTTGGCAAAAAGAGATTGATATAATAAGTACTAGACTTACAAAGAATAAGTCCTGGGGTCGATTTGCTCGACTAAAGGTGGTGCTCCAGCATGGCCACAGTCAAATGACTGAAACAAGTAAAAGAGTAAAAGAGTATAGGCTGAATATCCTTTGCATCCACCTTCATAGTTTAGAATGGCCTGTTAAAAGAAAAATATAAAGTAACATCATACTTAAGCAATTAATGTGTTATTTGCAATGTCACCAGCATTGACATAACGTGGAAATGTTCCTCGTTGATTGGTTTGAAGCAACCCTGCTTAGGGAGATCAGTTCCATGATGGAAACTGATGGAAGATGATTAACAAATGTACTTTGAAGTGATACATAATAATATATAGAAACAGTATATCTCTACATGCATATAAATAGATACATACATACATATATATACATATAACATTATGAAGGGCATTCAGCCATATCAACCCTGGCAAAGCAGGTAGCAAAGTGATGCGCAGTCCTCTGGCTTGCCAGCTCCTGTCAAACTGTCCAATTCATGCAAGCATGGAAAATAGACACTAAATGATAATGATGATCAGATGGATGAACAGATGGATAGAAAGTGAAAGTGAGAGAGAGAGAATAATTAAATGAGAGATGAGCAGTTGGTTGCTTCTGGCAGCAAAGCATTTCTAAAATAGTTACACAGAAGTGAATATAAGTAAGCAGGGAAGCATAAGTTCATTGTAGTTCTTCATAGATAGGTAGATATCCAGAGAGTTCATACTCTAATTTCCCAGATAAGGGAGATTAGAATATAGTTAATCATTTACAGCTATTTCTGGTGTTTGGTGATCTCTAAGTGCAGTATTTTGCATAGAGTATACATATGCATGAGGTAGATTGGGGTTTTGGGGACTATATAAAATAACACAAGTTTCAATGATATTATTTTATACTCACTTCTACT
Organism: Octopus sinensis; assembly: GCF_006345805.1. Lineage (NCBI taxonomy): Eukaryota > Metazoa > Mollusca > Cephalopoda > Octopoda > Octopodidae > Octopus > Octopus sinensis. The sequence goes on along the minus strand of NC_043002.1, from coordinate 48,159,449 downwards.
TAACTATTTTATAAATATTTTGATGCTATTAGCAACTGCCTGTCCATCTTTTATTTTATTATACTTTCATTAACTAGACTGGTACATTCTCTATAGCTAATTCTTGTTTAGCTGGATCTTCATTTGATGGTGGAGTTTAAGTCTCAGCACCAATTCTCTGTATCTGTTACATGCCTTTTTGATATATTCTTACCCATTAAAGGTTATATATTCATACACACACACACACTCACATATATATGAGAGTAAATGTAAGGACAAGCAAGTTAGGCGAGTCAATATAGAAAAAAATTTAAATACATTTAATACGAAAAAATGTACATATGTATACATAAAAAAAGCCCAACTTACACAACATATAGGGTTTGATTAAGAGTTTTTTGAGTCCAACAGCTGTTTCTGGGGGCTTGTTAGTTCAAAATGATGTATGTGCACTATGAAGTGAATTATATACAGAGAATACCTGTCTGTAATCTATAAATTACATATATATACTCACACACACATATGCATACCTTCCATTAATTTGACCTATTACACCTTACTTTCTATCATGCAATTTGGGTTAATTGGAGTGAATGGTTTTAATGGGTGAATGCCCTTCATAATGCCATATGTATATATATATGCATGCATGTATGCATGCCTGTATATATTTATCTATATACATGCATACATATATATATATATATATTATATATATATATATATATATATATATATATACTGTTTCTATATATTATTATGTATCACTTCAGAGTACATTTGAGAGGTTTGTATATGACTAAAAAGTTTGAGCAGTTATTGCAGCAGAAATGGAGAAAAAGGACACTGATAGTAATTCATTATAGCAGCTTGATACCTTTGCATTTTGTTTGGGCTTAGGTTATTAGTTCAAGACTAGATAGATAATTAGATAAGTTGGGAGCTTAGTGGTATAATTGTAGCAGAGGTGTGTGTATTCTTTGGTTGTTCAGTTATTTTAATTAATTTGTATGAGCTGTCACAAAGCACCGTGTGTAGTTCTTATAATTTTAAAAATGCTGTTTTATGTTTTACAACTTTATCGTGATTAGCAACAAAGATATTAAACAAGTAGGCAGAACTGATATAATTTATGGTAGAGCTATTATAGTCACAGCAACTTTTCTTTGCATTTGTTCTCAGTGTTGTTGCTGTTTAATTATGTAGCTGCCAATATCGAACAGACTGATGATTATAGGTATTCCTGATATGCCCATAGTGTCTTTATTTTCAGACACAGTGTACCTGAGGCCAAATTATTCCAGTGAATTTTCTTTATTTTTCTTCAATGTTCCTCAACCAACCTGAAACCACCCATGGTTCTATGATACAAAGTTTGCCTGTTAATTTATGTTCCAGATACCAAGTTAACAAGGGCAAAATTATTTTATGAAATTTTTCAATATTTTAAAAATTAACTGAAACAAAGACAGTGAATTTCAACAGAATAATGGAAACAAAAGGGGTTTCAAATTTGTAGACAGGTAACAAGTGTTAGTTAGAGATACATGTCTTTCCCTGAGAAATAATGTAATACTTGTGTTGCATTCTCCTTAAGCACTCACCCAATTTTATTTATATTTTTTTTATTAAATACAATTAATAGTTTAAATTACCAACTTAGAAAACTAGTAAGTCCATAAAACATATATCTATTATACATAGATTATAATCGGAAATCTTGTTAAAAAATTTAACGTTTAGTCATGGTCAATTTATTAAGTATTATATACCAAAGGCAAGGAAAAAACAAAGAAAATCTAATGGAAGAAATAGTAAATGGCAACTAGTAATAATATATAGGTTTCATCCATAACTTAAGTTAAGATCTGCTGAAGACAAAAGATATTGAAGAGAACACTTTAAAAAGAATTTCCAGTTATCAAAATTACTGTAGATGTTTATTCTTCCTTTCAGACAAGTCACTAGCAGATTATGGAGTAAGTGAAACATTTGAAGGAATGGAAATGAGGAAGTTATATAAATGTTTTATTTTAGAATTCATTTTGGCAGTTTTGACACTTTTATCTGGCTTCTTTACAACGTTTTTGTCTTTTGCTTTTTCTTTCTTTTCATTTATCTTCTTTATCGACAGAAAACAAAATACTATCAAGGTTTACAGTGTGTGGATATTTGTTTTAAAAGCACTTACTATGTACAATGTTCACAGTGAAAGCTAACATTAAATATTAGTTTCAGATCAATATGTTGTATCATACTATGTAAGTTGTAATCGAACATTTTACCACAATATATTTCTAAAACATAAGTAGATATTTGAACAATTCTACAGCACAACTATATATATATATATATAGTATGTATGTGTATGTATATGTGTATGTATATATGTATATAAGTGTGTGGATGTGTATGTGTTTGTGTATATTTATATTATGGTCGTTTTTAATGCAATCATACATTGCTCAAATACATATCATTGAAGTACTGTTTAACAGAGCTTCAGTAATGTATTTGAGTATTGCATCCTTGTTGTTGCTAACTTTTGCCTGTTTTTCAAGTGAAGGATTTTCATTTCACTAATCATTGAAAGTGCAAAGCTTACATACGATCTTTGATAAAGAATTGTCAATTCTCAACAATTGTATCTTGGTACCTTTTCCATTGTATGGAAACATGCCCATGTAAACACACAAATACACACATGCAGACACAAACACACAAACACACAAAGAGTCATTGTCATTCCCATCTACCAATTTTCATTCATGAGGCATTGGACAACCCAAGGCAAGATTAGAAGACAACGTTCCCAATGTAATACACACTGGGATAGAATATAAAATCACAAGATTGAGGTGAACTTTGTAACTACATAGCTACGCATGAAACAGTAACTACCTCCATTCCTATAGCCAACCTTTGCATATAATATGTGTGTGTGTATGTATATATATGTGTGTGTGTGTGTATGTATATAGTAATATAGGTATATAAAGGTTGAATGTAGATTCATCCTTTAATTTGGAGGTTTTCAAAAAAGATTTCTAATTTTGATTCTTCATACTTTGCTGGGAGTTTTCAGGTGTAAATTTACAAAGATATGAAAGTAGTACTTGTGTATAATGTATGATGAATTTATGGAATAAAGTCCCATAAAACTCATCAATTTAGTTAAAAATGGAGGAGACAGGTTAAAATATATAAGAAGTTTAATTCTTAGAGACGATTGTTTCATACAGAAATATAATAATAATGTAAATTCATGATTAAATTAAATTACATTAAATTCATCATAGTTCTCCAGGTAATAACAGAGGAATGCAAGACAGGATGCTGCTGAGAGCTTCTCTATGCTGGTGACCTTGCTCTAATAGCTGAGTCACTATCAGAACTAGAGAAGTTTCAAGTGTGGATGCAAGGTCTAGAATCAAAGGGCTTTAGAGTCAACCTAGCAAAAACCAAAGTCTTAATAAGTAGGAAGGCAGACAAACCACTAATCCCTTCGAGTAGATGGCCCTGCTTGATCTGTAGAAAAGGTGTAGGTAGAAACTCCATAAGATGCTCCCACTGTCTTTTGCTTTTTCTTTCTTTTCATTTATCTTCTTTATCGACAGAAAACAAAATACTATCAAGGTTTACAGCATGTGGATATTTGTTTTAAAAGCACTTAAAGCACATAAGTGGTGCAGCAATATTAAAGGAAGGCTGAGAAGACAATTTTTGTGTGTAGCAAATGCTTAGGAGCAATAGACACTGAAAATGAGCAGAAATTGCTTCTGTCACATTTCAGGGAAAAAAACTAGAAGTAGTTGATAGCTTCTGTTACCTAGGTGACCAAGTCAGTAGCTGGGGTGGATACTCTGAAAGTGTAACTGCTAGAATAAGAATAGCCTGGGCAAAGTTCAGAGAGCTCCTACCTCTGGTGGTGACAAAGGGCTTCTTGCTCAGAGTAAAAGGTAGACTGTATGATGCATGTGCATGAACAGCATGCTACATGGCAGTGAAACATGGGTCCCAACTGCTGAGAACATGTGCAAGTTTGCAAGGAATGAAGCTAGTATGCTCTGCTGGATGTGTAATGTTAGTGTGCATACATGACAGAGTGTAAGCACCCTGACAGAAAAATTGGACTTAAGAAACATCAGATGTGGTGTGCAAGAGAGATGACTGTGCTGGTATGGCCATGTGTTGCAAATGGATGAGAACAGCTGTGTGAAAAAGTGTCACACCCTAGCAGTAGAGAAGACCTGTGGAAGAGGTGAACATTGGGCCTCATCGAGGCAATGAAAATGACTGAGGCCTTTGGAGATAAGCTGTGCTTGAGAAGACCCAGCAAGCCAAGTGAGACCATAGCTGGGACCAATTCCAGTGCAGCATAACCAGCCCATTTAAGAGTACCCTTCAATCATTGGGCAATAAACTGTAGTTGTGAAGACCAGTTGAGTCAAGTGAAGTCATTGTTGTGGCCGATGATACTACTGCCTGATTGACACCCATGCCAGGGGCACATTAAAAGCACCATTCAAGTGTGATTGTTGGCAATGCCACCTGACTGGTTCCCATGCCAGTGGCATGTAAACAGCACCACTCAAGTATAGTCAATGCCAGTGCTGGCTGACTGGTCCCATGCCAGTGGCAGACAAAAAGCACCATTGGAGCATCTATTACTTTTTTCTAACTCATTTTTCACATTATAAAGTATTTATAAATCATTTTTTACTATTTATGTTTAGAGATGGATAAGTTAGAAATTCATACAGTTTTGAAATATGAATTCTTTCTTGAAAATACAGCATCACAGGCAGCTCAGAATATTATTGGAGCATTTCATTCTAATGTCATTACACAGCAGACAGTATCATATTGGTTTGTAAAATTTTGTTCTGGTAACTTTGACCTCACAAATGAGCAACATGGTCGACCAGAAACAAAGGTGGATAATGACGAACTGAAAGCCACTGATAAATAAAACTATTCCTTGTGTCTATGAATTATTCGCAAACTTTTCTTTTCTACAAATTTCATACTTGATGGCCTAATATATTAAAGATATGTTAAAAGCCATATAATTCACACATGCAAAAATGTAATCTTTGTTTTAGGGAATCCCTAACTATTCTCCTTAATATTGAATAGATTTTCAGATGCCATCATTCCTTGTAGACATAGGTTCTGTTCGACCCTTAAGCATCTAGTTAACTCTACACAGTAAGATAATAATTCCAATAAATATAAATTACAAAATTTGGTTTAGACCATCTTCAACCTGCCATCTCTAATATTATTAATAGCTTCTTCTTAATAGTGGTTTACTATCTTTATAAAAGTTGTCATAAATGGATCCCACCATAACTCATAATAAATGTAATCATAAAAATTGAATCATCCTTGATGACAGAGGCAGTGGTATTGAGTGTAGCTAAGTTCATTTTTGCACCATTATGACAGAAATGGCCGTCAGATGTGAACCCCTGGATGTTATACTTCTAAATGGATTTATTTTTATATAGCTAGATTTTAAGCAAGTTACAAAACTTTTGGATTTACAATGTGATATGTTTTAATTTCGTATTTTAATAATGTTTTTAAAAATGTAACGATATATTTCGTACATATGTTTTAATATATCCTTAATACCTATATATTATTAATGTATTTTCAATATATCTTGAGTATATTCATATATATTTATATTTTTTTAGCACATAATCTGGTGCATATGATTTTAAAACTGAATATATTTAGATAACTTATCCTTTGTCTCCCTTTAGTACTTCTCTATTTTTCTATAGCTCGCAGTCACACTGAGTGCTTTGATGTGATCTATATAGAGAGATAATTCTATCTATAAAAAATATACTATATATATATATGTGTGTGTGTGTGTGTGTGTGTGTGTGTGTGTACATACATACAGACATACAGACATACATACATACATACATACATATCAATGGAGATATATATTACATTAAATTACAGTATGAATTCAAGACAAATACATACATAGAAATTATTAGTTATAGAACTGTCTGGAAACTCTTGTTTTGTGAAAAAATAAACTGATAAAGACAGAAATAATTAGATTGTTGCTGATGGAATGTTTAGCTGCAATGCCAACAACAAGAACAGTAATAATGATGATGCTGAACAAAATTTAGACAATAAAAAAAAATAGGCATTCAGGTACAAGTATGGATGTGTAATTAAGAAGTTGCATATTATTTTGCTAACTTATGATTCCAAGATCAATCCCATTGCATGACTTTTTGGGTGAGTGTTATCTACAATAACTTGTAATTACATGTGTATTAGAAATTTAGCCAATCAAAAGTGTTTAGAAGTCTGTTGAAATCAACAAATGAAAATTCATAAAAATAAATGTCAGAAAGAAATATGAACTATGGTTGATATGGTCACCTAAAAATTCTGAAGACCTTGCTCTAGCCTGGCTTCGATTCAGTGACTCAAAACAGTAAAAGAATAAAGGAATCTAAAACAGCTAATAAAATGGACATTGGCTTAAAATAGAACAGCAGCAAGCAAACTTTGAGAATTCTACTTTGTGTTAAGAAAATTGGTTGGTAAGCTGGTGAAATAATTATTAATTAGTTCTAAAGCCACAACCAATTATTTATAATCGAAGCTACTTGAATTCATCATCAGCTGCAGCAATTTTAGCAGCAGCTTCTGCAGCAGTAGTAAACAAATGATACTTATATAATAACATTTATTTAAAGTAAATTTTATTTTGTAGTTTATATCATCAAATATTTAGATAAAGTCGTTTTTCAAATTCAAAAAGTAAGAAGTCTAGACTTATGGTGAATACATATAAGAATCTACTACGTGTAATTACAAGAATTGAGAGGACTTCACATAAGGAAAACTATCACACAGAGACACACAAACACAGACAGGCACACTTCATTCACATATATAGATTTATATATGTGGCGTTAGGAAGGGCACCCAGTTATAGAAACACTGCCAGTTCAAGATTGGAGCCTGGTGCAGCCATCTGATTCACCAGCCCTCAGTCAAAATCGTCCAACCCATGCTAGCATGGAAAGCGGGTGTTAAACGATGATGATGATATATATATATATATATATATATACACATATGTAGGCATGATGATATGAGTATGCATATGCCTATATGTGTTATGTCATCATGTATGAATTTATATATACCATACTCATTATCATCATCATTTTAACATTCTCTCCATGAATGAGTCACATGAAATTTGTCGAAGTAGATATTCTTCTTGTTGCCAAGCTTCACATTTTACAAACAATCAGTTATATTTACGCTTTCTTATCTTTTGAATGTAAACAGCACAATGGCTGCACATGTATTCCTAGAAGATTGCTAATGAATAACATCGCTTATATGATATCAACATATGTTTCCTTTTAGCACATAATGTTAAAACAAGAAAATATAAACAGACACATATGCACGTGTACATACATGTATGTATGTATATATATATATATATATATATATATATATATATATATACACATACATATATACATATACATACATAAATATATATATATATGTATATATATATACATTATATATATATGTATATATATACATACATATATATATATACATATATATATATGCATTATATATATATATATAATATATATATATATATTATATATATATATAATATATATATATATATATATACTTTATTTAAAGCAGCAGAAAATTCAACAAAACCTGTTACTCTGAGTTTCGCATTGCCGTTCATCGGACAGTTTTTGCTAGAATAGAACCGATATGTCAAATCTATCCAGACTAGTATAAACGCTACACCTTTAAAAATGAACTTGTTTGATTGGTCCTTTACAAAAATTACAATTATTATTAAATTTATATGTAGTCTTATCTCTACATGTACAATAAATTATATCATGGTCTTTATTATTATTATTCGAATCATTATTTAATTTATTTTTGTAGAATTTATTTAATTTAAATTTGTTAAATGAAGAAATAATATTACCAACATTATTAGTAGTTGAATACCCAACTTCAAAATTATTATTAGAAAAATGTTATAATATTTTTTATTATCCCTAATGAACATTTCAATTATATTTAAAATCTCTTAAATAACATTTGTTTTTACCTGAGCCCCAAAAGGAACGATTAATCATATTTTATTCTTATTTTTTATATTATCATCAAATTTATTATCAACATTAATTGAATTAATTTTTATCGTATTTTTATTTTTTATTCCATTATTAAATGTATGATTTATATTATCAAAATACCTATTATTATTAAGACCGTAGTTACCTAAATAAAACGTATCATCATTCAGATAATTAGGTTTATTATTATAAAAATTATTTATATTATAATCCTTTAAATTATAATTATATTTACAAATATTAAAGATAATAGGTGCAGGAGTGGATGTGTGGTAAGTAGCTTGCTTACCAACCACATGGTTCCAAGTTCAGTCCCACTGTGTGGCACCTTGTGCAAGTGTCTTCTATCATAGTCTCTGGCCGACCAAAGCCTTGTGAGTGGATTTGGTACATATATATATATATATATATATATATATATACAACAGGCTTCTTTCAGTTTCCGTCTACCAAATCCACTCACAAAGCTTTGGTCAGCCCGAAGCTATAGTAGAAGGCACTTGCCCAAGGTGCCACACAGTGGGACTGAACCCGGAACCATGTGGTTGGTAAGCAAACTACTTACCACACAGCCACTCCTGTACATATTAAATGATTTCAGAATATCCCTATTTGATTTGACTTGTATGTTTTACAACTTTTGCATATGTAAGGTGTTGAGAATCACTAGGGCACAAAAACATGACTGGAGAATAGACTGATGAAAACATACAATAAATAATTACATGCGAAGAAGGGCAAAGTAAATTTCAAACTACTCATTATAAATAATGAAAGAGCATTGAAAAGTTAACTACAAAACTACAAATAAATATGTAGTGAGGGCAAACATTTCTTCTCTTTTATCATTCTTCAGCATGGAGAATAACTTAGATTTTTTATATTATTAGTGATTCTAAAAGGAAAAAAGGAAAATTACTTCAAGAAATCAAAAAAATCTATCTTACAAAATTATTTTAAATATTAAAAGAAAAATTTAATCTATTAGCAGACAAGGTAAGAGCTATGGACACACTTCAGTCTTGCTTGATCTCATATGTCACTTAGATGTAATTGGCTAGAGTTACTCTATTATATCATGTTATAAAATTTGTGGTATCATACTGCTGAGTATAGTTGCAATTCTTTCACCACAGACTCACACCCACACTCGCACATACTCACATGCTACAACTCATTTAAAATATATTCATAAGTATTGTTGGTCTTTTGTTTTATACTGAAGAATTCTAAAATGTTAGGTCTGTAACAAATAGATTATATAATAAAGACTAGCTATTTTGACCCGTGCTTTGCTCGGGATTTGGTGGTGGTGTTGTTTTGTGCGTGTTGTCTCCTTTTCCATTTCTTCTTTTGTTTGTCTTCTTTGCCTGGTTCTTTTTATTGCTCTCTTCTTTACTCCCCTTTCCAAATCCCCCAAATTTTTACACCCACAATTAAAGATAACTGCCTCTAGCCCCTGCAGCAACACGAAAAGCCACTATTATTCAAACAGCGCAACCTGTCTATCCCATAAAACTCAATTTTTTCCGTATTCCTCACAATGGCAACCAAACAGTAGCCCCGAGCGACTTGCAACCCCCTCAAACCATTGCCCACCCCATTTTAACTCCCAGTGTAAATTTTGGCACCAATCCGACACCATCTACCACCCCTTAAACCGTTCCCATCCCAAAATGAGACAAATAACCAAGAAATCAAACAACTTTTTCGCATTTCAGCTTTATAGATATTTATGAAATTCTCTTGAAAATTTCATTTATTGATACTCTTTCTAGAAACAAATATAAACTTTATTTAAAGCAGTATTTCAGATAGATTCTACCACTTGTAATGCAAATGAGTGCTGTGAATTAGCTTTAGTATGAGATAGCAAATCTATTTCCTTCTGCAATGTTCAATTATTATGAATATAGCAACTCATATCAGTTTCTACATTCACATGCATAATATTATTATTCATACAACCAGTTGACATGGTTAATAACTTCACATTACAGAAAGAAAAAAGACTCAGTTATACTTGTATATGCCTCATGTGCAATTATCAGTGCATGTTGGCTTGAAGGTGAATAAATTGGATTCATTCACCAAGAATGTAGCACATATAAAATGAGAAACCTATGTAACCAATGTTGTATATCTGTGACTTTGAGTAATAATAACAATAATGATAATTCATAATAATAAACAATATGTTTCCTGGTGTCTGTAGTGTCTCATAAAAATTTGCTTTTAGCTTAGGTTTCCATAGTATCCAAATGTTTCCATTAAATCTTGCACTAGATATTGTAAAACTCTTCCTTGAAGTATAACTATATGCAACAGATACATGGAATTATGTATTCTAATAGAGATATAAATTAATGTTTGCAACATATTTGAACACAAGACCCATTAATTATCTGACCAGAACATTACCTCACTCCATCATTTCACCTCTCTCATACTATTCATAGCATGGAATATTTATTGATTTTTTTCCCCCTATTGAATCTTATTTTTGATGATGATGATGATAATATATAAACATGTTTATAAATGTTATTTACTTAAAATGTTTACTTGAGTATGTTATTGTCCTGTTTGATCTTTATAAACATTTGAACTATAATGCAAATTTATGATGATGAAACCAATGCAATTGGGGCATTATTCCAAAGAAAGTTATTTCCATTACTAGAAATAAGCTCTGTGCAAACCTATTGTGAATGCTATCAAAGTTAGTCATCTGATTGTTCTATTACCATTTAAACAAGATTTTTATGGGTGACAGTAGAATTGGCCTGTTGTAATCCTATGCTGAATTGGTAATTAAGTCCATTCCTCATTGAATATTCATGCTTCTTGAGATGCTGCTTTGCTACTGCTATCTATGGACTTTTACCTCTTTGGAAAATTTATTCACATTTTATCATTTTTTTAAAAAGTATATTGTATCAAATGCATTTAAAAAATACGGTCTTGATCTGAAAAATAAAATAAATTATTGTACATTGCATTCTCTTTATATATAATATCTATCTATCTATCTATCTATCTATCTATCTATCTATCTATCTATCTATCTATCTATCTAGCTATTTGTCTATCTATCTATCTATCAGTCTCTTTCTTTCTCGTGTTTATATATGTATATGTGTGTGTGTGTATGAGTATGTGTTTGTGTGTATATGTGTATATATATGTTTATATGTGTGTATATAAATGTATATATATATGTGTGTGTGTGTGTATGTATATGTATATACATATCTATCTATATATTTGCATATATATGTATGTGTATGTATATATGTATATATGTATGTGTATATATATATGTATATATGTATATATGTACGTATATATGTTTATATGTATCTGTATATATATATGTATCTGTATATATATATATGTATGTGTATATATATATGTATGTATATATGTATGTATATATGCATATATGTATGTATATATATATGTGTATATGTATATATATGTATGTGTATATATGTATGTATATATGCATATATGTATATATATATGTGTATATGTATATATATGTATGTGTATATATGTGTATATATGTATATATGTATGCATGTATATATATGTGTATATTTGTCAGTGTATATATGTATGTATTTTTTTTTATTTTATCTAGTTTCAGCTCACGAGCTGTGGCCATGCTGGGGCACTGCTGTTCGGTGTTGCTACATGATTTTACTTCATGAATGCTTTTTAGCAATTGACATTTGGTGCATGAGAGAGTTTGATGCAGCTGCCCTCATCTGCACCTCCTGCCGTGAAGTTGGTTCATCAGGGACACCTGACAGGAAAGGTCCAGATTTATTTTAAAGACATATGTATATATGTATATATATATGTAAGTAATATATATATACGCATCATCATCATCATTATCGGTTTTCCATGCTGGCATGGGTTGGACAGTTTGACTGGGGACTGGCAAGCCAGGAGGCTCCAATCTGATATGAGAATGTTTCTATAGCTGGATGCCCTTCCTAATGCCAACTACTCTGAGAGTGTAGTGGGTGCTTTTTACATGCCAACAGCATTGGAGCCAGTCAGGTAGCACTTGCATGAGCCATGTTCAGATGGTGCTTTTTACGTGCTACCAGCACAGGAACTAGTTGGGGCAGTGGGGCTGGCATCAGCCACGTTTGGATGGTGCATTTTAAGTGCCACCAGCACAGGAGCCAATCAGGCAGCATTTGCATTGGCCACGACTACAATTTCCATTTGATTATGATTTGATTTTTGATTTTGATTTTACTTGACTCAATAGGTCTCCTCAAGCACGGCGTGTCACCCGATGATTCAAAGGCACTTTTTAAATGGGCTGGTTATTTGACACTGGTGTAGGCTACGGATGTCATCTCACTTTACTTGCTGGGCTTTCCTAATCACAGCATATCCCAGAGGTCTTGGTCTTTCATTCTTGCCTCTGTGAAGCCCAATGTTCGAAGGTCATGCTTCACTACTTTATCCCATGTCTTTCTGAGCCTCCCTCCCCCTCGGGTTTCTTCCACTGTTAGGGAGCAAAACTTCTGCTCACAGCTCTCCCCATCCATACACAGCACATGATAGATCCATAGATTTTATTATCACTGGATCACACATAGTCCCCAGATGGCCTTCCCAGATGAGTAACTGGTTATTCAAAGACATTTATAGATTGTAAATTTATTCTTTCCAGTTACGTATCAGTATAGTGGTCATTTGCAAACACCAGAGGTGATACTTTCATTTCTCCTTAGCCCTCATGTCACACAGTTGTTAATGTTTATTTCAGTTGGGTCATGTCCTTCCAATTGCTATAGATCCATATTGCATCTTATAGCTGTGCCTGTCACCTGTATGGTGAGGAATCCAACACTGGGAGTGGTAACGACTAGGGTATGGTAGCTGACTGCTTATTGTGATCATTCGTCTTTTGGCTTCCTGTACTTTTGCTCTCTTTTACAAATCCAGTGAACATACATATATTTCCTATTTCAAAGAAATTCAAACAATAGATATAAGACCTAAGTTAAAAAGATTCTCAACATTTCAACTTCTCTGGTTGACATTAAGACACTCACCCCCAATAGGGGCCTTAGCTCACACACTTTAGAGCTCCATGACCTCCATTTTTCATGTGCAAAATCCTTTTAACAGGTTCTATATGACTGGAATTTTGGAATCTGCACATAAAAATCAGTAGTATGGGATACATGTGTCATCACTAAAATTTTTTTAGGGTGTTTAAAGAGAGAAATAACCCTCATCTGCAATTTTGATGAAATTCGAATCATAGATATTACAGTTCATTACAGAAAATATAACAGAAAAGTCTAATTCTTCAATTGCATGTAACACGGGCAATGCCGGGTATCTCTGCTTATATATGTATATATATATGTGTGTAATGTTACATTTATGCATATATGCATATATATATGTATATCTGTCATATTGAGGGTGCAAAAGAGAAACACTGACTAACAGACAAAGAGACATGTGAGTACGAGTGCGTTTGCAATTTGATGAATATTATATCCAAATTCCACTTTGGAAGTGCAAAACTAAGAAGGAAATCAGCAGATGACACAGATAACCTTTCAGTAATATGTGACATCCATTACAGCAGTTTATAACAATTCTGAGAAATGCTTCTGTGTAAGATGTTTTATTGGCAATATTTATTCATTATTTTCACATTATATCTACTTAGTTGATTGGATGCTTTCTCCTAACACAAACACAATATCTGTCCTCTTCATAAAGTCTCTTGTTGATTTTACTATATGAAGTGAGAGAGGTTAATTTTACCTCCTAATAAATGCTGACCACATTATCTCAGACTTCAAATCAAGTATCCTGTTACAGTTGCACACATTATATAGTAGAATAGATAATTGAATTTATCTGTTTGCTTTTGCTTAATAATGATTAGGTATGCTGGCGAAAAGAGAGTACAGTAGATGAGCAAGTTTCGGTTCCGAAGAATTACGAGTATTACTTTATTCCATTGCATGAAATGTGCTGTTCTCTTCACTTCATTTTTACCTGCAACTACATTTGACTCCCTTTATTCTTTTACTTGTTTCAGTAATTAGAGTCAGTCATGCTGGGGCATTGCCATGTGGAATTTTTAGTAGACTGAATTGATTCCAGTTTGTTTGTTTTTTTTTTAAAAACCTGGTACTTATTCTATCAATTTCTTTTGCTGAACCACTATGTTATGGGGACATAAACACACAACACCAGTTATCAAGCAGTGGCAGGGATAAACACAGTCACAATCACACACACACACACACACATATGTATATGTATGCATACATATAACAAGCTTTATATTCAGTTTCTGTCAACCAATCCAATCAGAAGGCTTTGTTTGGCCCAAGGCTAAAGTAGAAAAAAACTTACCCACAATACCACATAGTAGGACTGAATCCAGAACCATGTGGTTGGGAAATAAGCTTCATACTATCGCTACATCATCAATGAGCTAGTGAGTAAAATTGTTTTTTACAGATTCACCCAACCTATTCTAGCAGTTAGCAACAAAAATGAAAAATAGGAAAAGAAAAATGTAAAAATGTTCAACATTATTTGTGTTCATTAATGCTATTAATGTTCAGAGATGCAGATGGCTAAGCTAATGGGTTATTGAATAACTAACTAAGGAGACAGCAATGTATATATGGTTATGTGTTTTGTGTATGACCAATATACTTAACTCTCAGTAGTCCAGTTTACCAATAAAGATCAGTAGTCCAGTTTTACTGTTGCAATAGTAAAAGTAGTAAAAATGAAGTGTTTTGTTGGTTTATGTATATAGACACATGGTAAACTGATCTGAGAACTTAGGTGTTAATTGTAAGAAAAAAATACTGATAAAAGATATGATATAGCTGAACAATGAGAAACACGATGTGCAAAAGAATAGTAATATTTAAATTCATAATCATTTATTGTAATTGTAAAGCTGTGTGGTCTTGTGGTTAGGGTGCCTGACTTCCAACCATAATGGTATGGGTTCAATTCTTTGATCAGGTAGAATGTTGTGTCTTTGACTAAAACACTGCATTTCATATTGCTCTAGTCTATTTAGCTGTGAATGAGAACAAGCCAATATCTGGCTGGTACAGCTTTCTCTTCCTCCAGCTACCATAAGTTGAGGGGGATTATAGAATATTTTATGTTTGATCATGTTTGTATAGGCACCTGAAACATTTGTTAAAAGAATGCAACATATTACCACTCCATATTCATTGAGGAATCTTGGCTGGTTTTACCTTATTCTTATCATAGTGGCAAAAATTTTTTTGTTATTTTTTTCTGTACATGTAAAAAAACAAAAATTTGCCCACTACTGGTTAAAGTATGAGAGGATTATACTTTGCTGATGAGATGTAATGAGACTGAAACATGTATGTAGCTGTTACCATGCCAACAAACAATGATCAGATTTTCTCCTTAATCTAGGAAATTCAATATGATGTGAAACTAATTCACATTTTTTGATCCTTGTTAATCCACCAATGCTATAATCAAAAGTATTCTAGCCTTGATCATCCTGTATTTTAGCATACCCAACACTACATTAGCCTATATGTTACAGGTTTGAAGTGGTTGGATGTGGGTTGAAGATTTAACTGCTATTCTTACTGAGCTTAGTGATTATATAAAAGCTCTCTCATTCGCTTATATTCTACTCTTTATTTCAATTTTTTGTTTGAAATTGCCAACCATTATCTTTGAATTTCTAATAATTCAAACTAAATTTTTGTTCTCTTTTTCCAACTAAGAGGCAAATTCCAATCCATTCTGTACAACACCACCTAACTGATTACTATTCTGGCACTCTGTCTGTTATGACGAGGAATATTCCAGATGATCCAATCAACAGAACAGCCTTCCCGTGAAATTAATGTACAGACATGTGTAGCTTTAACATAGTTCTCAGGGAGATTCAGCATGATACAGAAAGTGACAATGTTGGCCCTTTGAAATATAGGTACAACTCATTTTTACCAGCTGAGTGAATTGGAGCAAAGAGAAATAAAGAGTCTTGCTCAAGGACACAAAGTGCCTCTAGGAATTGAACACATGACCTTACTATTGTGAGTCAAATACCTAACCACTAAGCCATACACTTGATTACTAAGACTATAATAACACACACAAATAATCAACTTAGGAAGAAGAATGATAAATGGTGGCATTAGATACAATATAATGGTATTAATATTCTTTACAATTATTGTTTTGTTTGAAATTTTTCATTTTACAATTAAAACTTATATTTCACTTAGTGTTTTTGTTGTTCTTGTTTATCCCCTGGTCAAGCAAACCTATAATCAAAGGTGTTTCAACCTACGGCCATTTTACATTTTTGTATGTCCAGCACTACCGTTTTTTGAGTTGAGGAAGATTTGGCTGCTATTTTTAGCCAAATCTAGTGAGCACATAGAGTAGTCATAAAAAAAAATGTAAAGTTACCTTCTCAAGTCATACCAACTCATAAGAGCTGCTTTCCCAGTTTCATGGCATATATATTCCACACTGGGATGGGATACTGGTCCATCACAGGATTACACATTTTTTGCCAGCCAAGTGGACTAGAGCAATGTAAAATTAAGTGTTTTCCCCAAGAACACAACTATATTGCCCAGTCCAGGAATTGAAACCACAATGTTACAATCATGAGTCCAACACTCTAACCACTAAGCCATGCACCTCGATACACCCTAACCACTAAGCTGCATGCCTCCACATCAAGTAGTCATGGGAAACTACAACCTGCAGAATTTTCTGAATGGTATGTCCAACAAAAATTTACTTTCAATTATTTTGATAGTGTGAGCTTTCTCCAAAAAGGTTGCCCATTTAGAGATTCATAGCCATTTACTTTTCCTTTCAATGCAGCATTGTGGAGACTTTCATAAAAAAACAATGCTATACATAAACTACATGTTTTTCATTTCAAATGTTTATCATCTAATTATTGGTACTAATTGGGCACCTTTCATTTCTAACAAAATTAGACAATAATTGAATAAGACAAAAACTAAATAATTAAATGAAAACAAGACCTAGAAAAACAGTCAGCTGTGCATTCTATAAGTGATTTAATAATAGTGCTATAATCTGCTTCTGGCCTTTAACAAGGTGCACAGACATAAGGCAATGTTCCAAATTGCAACGGTTTGATAAAGAAGATAAAAAAAATAAATCAATCTCCTATAAGACTGATCAAAATATGGCTGAAAGTCAGAAAATATAAAGATTGAAAATTGCATTCTTTTATTATTTTTTTTACTGCCTTTGGTCATTCAAGTGTGACCATGCTGGGATACTGCCATCATATAAAGTAAAAATTTGAAATATTTTCAAAGTATTACTTAAAAGTGTTTTTTTAAAAATTTTTCTGATTTTCTGCATGATTGATAACACAAAAATGTAAATATACACCAACTTTTACAAACACACACACACATGCACATGCATGCACATTCACAAACACCGCACACGATCCTCATACACATACAAACACATATGTGCCTTTTATACAGCTGCTATCTTGTTTCAGTCACTGGACTGCGACCATTCTAGGGTACCACCTTGAAGGATTTAGCTGAACAAATCAACCCCAATATTTACTTTTATAAGTCTGGTACTTATTCTAGTGGTCTCTTTTGCCAAACTGCTAACTTACAGGAATATAAACAAACCATCATCAGTTGTCAGGTGATGGTGAGGATACAAAGACAAATATAAAGATACACACACTTATATACATACACACATATATGATAGGCTCCCCTACAATTTCCATGTACCAAATTTACTCAAAATCAATCAATCACTCCAGGGCTATTGTAGAAGAGTCTTGCTGAAAGTGTCATGCGGTGGGTTTGAACTTGGTATCACTTGGTTGCAAAGTGAGGTTCATAACCACACAGCCTTGCCTGCACTTATATGTATACATGCTCTAGACATTATAAAAAAGAATGGAGAATTATACATCTTCAGACTTTATTTATTACAGTATTATTCTCATTAAATTCCTATCCAATATGTTTCTGTTGTTCCTTTATGTTGTAAGTATATATATATATATTATTCAAAGAAATTTCAACTCTGTCTGTTTTTTATGTTTTATATATATTCTTTTTAATATTAATGTAGAATATAGAATATATAGTATAAATAATATATATATGGTAAAATGAAATGAAGTTTTGATTGTCTTATTGAAAAGATGAAATATTGAATATAAAATATTAAGGGACTAGTATACTTTCTTGCATTATAGCAGTCTTCAAGGTCTCAGTTTGTAACAGGAGTGTTTCAACTGTCTTTCAACTTTTATGTATATATATATATATATATATATATATATATATATATGATTATAAATTATTTCTTATGAACTAATTATGAACTCAGTTTCTTAGTTTGAAAATAAGCTACAGAACTCTTTACTAAACTAAGGGATAGGAATAGCTAGCTTATGGGAGATGGTTATATGTTAAGAAGTTCACATTGTAACCCTGTGGCTTTATCCTACTAGGTAGCACAATTTGTTTGATAACTTTATGTTGAGAAGTTCCTTATTGGTGGTAGCTGGAAACTTTGCAGACCGTGGTACATATGTTTATATATAATCATACATAGGTGTGTGTATATCTCTGTCTGTGTAATCTATATAAGTGTGTGTGTGTGAGTGCATATATGAAGAAGGAAGAAAATTGATTGGTTATGCCACAAAGCACAGTGAAAAGATCAATACCAGGAATATTATTGCAAGAATACATCCAAAATTAGGTAATACAAGAATGGAGCAGAGAGAACAGCATGATCACAGAATACCAAAAGCACAAGTTTCGCTAGACCAGACAGGTTGTAAAGCTTACTGAGAAAGGTAGTTATATGCAGTTGCCAAGTGGTATCTAAGAAATTATAAAAGACCTCTATGGAGATGATCTTTGTAGTATCATATCAAGGTGTGGATTGTCATACTCAGTGCTTTTTAGATACAGTCTTTTACCTCTGAGTTTGACTCCCATTGAGGACAAATTTATTTTTCATTATTCTGAAGTTGAAGTAAGTACCACTCAAACACTGGTGTCAATGTTGTCAACTATGTTCTTTTCCTAAATTTGAAGCTATGTTTCTATGTAAGAAATCAATATCATGTCAGTACTTAAGGCAGTAGATTAGGAGAATTGTTAGAGTGTGAAATGGAGTGTCTTACAGCATTTAGTTATGATCCTTTACATCTTGAATTCAAATCTCACCAAGACTGATTTTAACTTTTAATTCTTTCTGGGTCAATATAATCAGATCTCCACCATATGCACATAGACACACATGCACACACACACACACACACACACACACACACACACACACACATGGGCATACATACATATGCACACACAAAATTTTGCTTTTGTAGCTATATATAAAATCAATATTATGTCATGGTTTAAAAAATTGAAGTGATGGACTTAACAAGAAGTTCAGCCTGAAATATTGAAAATAATTTACTTTAGACACATATTGGAAATAAAGTTAAATATTGTTAACCTTATATATATAGATCAAGGAAAAGTGCGTACTGTGCCAGGTTCGTGTTAAGTAAAATGGACTTTTTGTAACAGAACTAGCTAATAATAATATGAATAAACAGAACTGATCATGTCACCATGAAAATACAAGCTTAAAGAAATCTATTTCAATGTACTGCTATGTTGTTTAATGTTCATATGTCAATAATACTAGTATATAATACCTTTAGTGATTTTTCTTCAGGTAATATTTCAAATAAAATTCTGTGACATATTTTCTACTTTCTAAATAAATACATACTATCAAGTTTGATTTCAAAATTCTTACTCTTTGTTTTGTATTTTTTAAGCTAAAACTTTGGTAAAATAAAACTGAAATATTTTAATACAAACATGACTGAAATTAAATGTAAAAATAGATATTGTCTGAAAGGTATAAAGTGATTAAAATCTCCAACTAGAATTCACTTGAATTTAAGTGAGAACAACTTTTAAAGTATGTAAATCTTTTCAATAAAATTCAACCCTTTAGCATTCAGATATACTATGCATTTATTCTATCAAATGTAATATGCATTTATTCACATTGTTATTAAATATTATGTACTATCCCTTAGCTTTCAGATTTTGATGATGTGATTTATTCTTGGGAATGATACTAGAGGGTTGGTGTGAAAGGCTGGATCTGGCCAGTTTGAACATAAAACAGGAAGAATATTTGGGCTAGATACAGCCAGTTTAAATGTTAAAGGATTAAGGCATTTCTGTGAAAATTAGAAAATGTTTGTATGATGCAGAGTAGGTAGATTGACTAAGAAATTTGGGAATTAACTTATCAGACTTTTATTTTTTATATATTTAAAGTATTGATACTTTATTTGAATTTATTGTATTAAATTTAATTTTATCAAATTCTGATAAATGTGCTTTTGTCAAGTTGTAATAAATTGGATATATTGTCTTCATATGTCTCTACGATTTTTTGCACATCCCTATACCACATGGGTAATATAAGATTATCCATTTATTCTCTTATGCTGTCACTTTTTGCTTTTCATTTATATATGTCAAACTAGCATTTTGATCTCTATGATTATTGGAAGTTTTCCTTTAAAGTGTGTTTTGTGCTGGGTTGCTCATATCATTTTACTCTGCATGAAGTCCGGAAGGAAATCTTTGCTGCTATCTTAACTTCAATGTTAAGACGGATGTCTTTCTTGTTCAGTATGCTAATTTCTTTGTGTGGTAATTTCTGTATTTAGTGTTACATTGCTGGCATACCTAATCACTGTCAGAAGCATTTGGTAGTGAACTACACATAAATTTTAGTTACTAGTGACAGCTCTCTAGTGACTAATGACAAAGCATACTAAATATTTTCACAGCTATCTTCATTCTTCATTTTGATTTTCAAAGTATATAATTCAAAGAAAACCTATGTGCAGTTTTATGTCATGTAAAGTTTAAACAACTTCCTTCAACCGAGACAGCCAAGATTAATGATAATGCTGCTCTACAGTGCATTTGCAAACTTGAATAAAACTTAGTGTAATTCTATACTACTATAAAAATTGCTACCACACTTTTTATGGTTATCACATTGTTTTTATTAATGAATCTTATGAGTTGTATATATGATGTCAATTAAAAGATAACATATTTGGAGTAATATTTTGTGGGGTTATAGCTATCATCATCAAAATAATGCCTACTTTTCTATGCTTGTATGGATCAGAATTTATCAAGGCAGATTTTCTATGGTTAAATGCCCTTCTTGTCACTAAAAAGTACCTGTTTCCAAGTAAGGTAATAATCACTTCACTGCTACATATGTTTCTACAGTTTATTGGAAATAATGACACTGCCCGTATGACAATGTGACACTCATTTACAACTATATTCATAGGCAAGATAAGGAGACACAAACATATACATTCATGCACACACACATATAACAAGCTTCTTTCAGTTTCCATCTACAAAAGCTTTGGGTGATCTGGAACTATAGTATTGGGTTGGCAACTAAGTCCCCACCATTTTTTAAAATCTAAATTTTATAAAAGATTTAATAAAAAATAACAACTAATTAATCAATAATGTATTCACCCTTGTTGTTTGCAACCTTTTCCCTACATTCAACAAGATTTTCAATACCTCATTGGTAGAAATCACCCAATTTCGACTCCGAATTGATCCAACCAAGCTCTCAATTCTGCATCAGTTTTGAATGAAACTCTGCACATAGCATTTGAAAGAGATCGAAAGAGGTGGAAATCCATTGGTGCTAAATCAGGAGAGTACAGCGGGTGTGGCAGCACTTCCCAGCCATCCGTTTGAATGGCTTCCTTGGTCATATTAGCGATAGCTGTGTTGAGTCATTCCATCCGATGAACATAGAGTTCCACGTTGACCGTTTAATTCCGTTCAAGCAATTCATAATGGATAATCCCTTCACAGTCCCACCATATGCACAACATCATTTTACGCAGATGAAGATCTTGTTTCATGCATGGTGTTGCTTGTTTACAGGGGCTAAGTCCTTAAGGGTGACAAAAATTGTTTCTAGTCAGTAGTTGTTTAGTTTTTTTATAAAACCTGATTATGCAGAACTCTGATCAGAGATAACCCAGACATGACCATCTTGTCTTTTTTTTTTTTTTCAAGGATAATATGTCCTGGACTACATTATACAATATATTGCTTTTTTATAAGATGCTATTGTGTATATTGGGTATTATGTATTATTCTGCATTTAAGGGGATGGAGGGGGCAGTTAAATGAAAATTTGGCTGTTATTTCTAACAGAGATCAAATAATTACAATAAAGACTCTTTTGTGTTATTAGTACATGTGTGTTCAGGAGTATTGTGGGTATTGAAGAAATTTCAAATGAAGGTTACTCTGGAAATTATTAATTTAACTGAGAGCTTTCTCACTAGCCACTACACACATTTTTTCTCTCCTTGTTTTCTGTGTCACTTTCTGTAGAAGAGCATAGGCTCAAAACGTAAAAGACTTTTTCTATTCCTGAGCGTTATACTAATACATCTGTTTGTTTTGTACACCACCTGTCTTCGTCTTTTGTTGTTTTTTTTCATAAACTCTCCCTTTAAAGACATGATTGATAGCAGAAACAAACATAGACTTAAAGCATTCTAGGTTGTTAGTATCAATGAAATTTCTCTAGAAGCAGAATCAGTAGAAATACTATCATGACCAAAATGAGTAAAAGAACAAAAGAAAGAATATATATATATAAATATAACAGCTCCATCTGAGCAGGATCACTGCCAGAGCAGCTGTCTGGCTTCCATGCCGGTGGCATGTAAAAAGCACCATTTGAGCATGATTGTTACCTGTGTTGCCCTACTGGCACTTGTGCCGGTGGCACATGAACAAAAAATTCTAGCGAGGTTGTTGCCAGTGCTGCTGGACTGACTCCTGTGCAGGTGGCACGTAAAAAGCATCATTTGAGTGTGGCTGTTGCCAGTACCGCCAGACTGGCCCTCGTGCCAGTAGCACGTAAATGCACCCACTACACTCTCGGGGTGGTTGGCGTTAGGAAGGGCATCAAGCTGTAGAAACTTTGCCAGATCAGATTGGAGCCTGGTGCAGCCATCTGGTTCGCCAGTCTTCAGTCAAATCGTCCAACCCATGCTAGCATGGAAAGCGGACATTAAATGATGATGATGATGATAACTATCTATAGAATCATTGAAACATATTACCATTTCTGAAAACATACAAGACATCTCAGCTTACAAGCAGATGCTGGAGTCATGCTTATTCAATAGCAATGGGTTTACTAAACTGATTTATTCTGAATTTTATTTTGCAGTTATTTTGCATCAAACATGCTTTTTCTTTTTTTTTGTTATGTGAAAGACATTATTACTTTTAAGTTGACAAACATGAATACGATTTCGGGTGTAGTTTTTCTTTTGTATTTAAAAGCAGATACTACTTACATAATAAATTGGCATTATATTCTCTTATGAGAGCATAGAAGGCTAAGAAGATAGGTAGAGTACAAGACGACCAGCTGAGAGGCTGATAGTTTATATCTTACCATAGACACAGAGTTATGTTCATGGCTGAAAAACTTTCAGTCAACATAATTGTAAACTTGTTCCACAGATTAAAAACAACTTGCCTTTCCTTAACTTACATTTCCAAACTGAACATAAAGGACTAATAAGGAAATATGAGAAATCCTTCACCAAAAAGATCACATGTGAACGTAGTTTTGTTTTCCAAGATATACATATATACTTGTGTGTGTGTGCAGGTGTGGATGTGTGATAAGAAGCTTGCTTCCTAACCACATTGTTCTGGGCTCAAACCCATTGCCTGACATCTACTAAGGGCCTAGGTTGACCTAAGCCTTCTGAGTGGATTTGGTTGACAGAAACTGAAAGAAACATGTTGTATATGTGTGTGTGTTTGTACCCCATCACTGCTTAACAACCAGTGTTGTTTTGTTTACAGCCCTGTTACTTAGCTGTTTAGCAAAATGGACCAATAGAATAAGTACGAGTTTTAAAAATAAGTAGTAGGGTTAATTTGTTCAACTAAATCCTTCAACATATATGTGCATGTATTTGTGTAATACGCATACATTAATATATTCATAGATGTGTATGTACACACACACATACACATATATATTCTTTTACACATTTCTGCCCTAAGGCTGTGGTCATTATATATATATATATATATATGTATGTATGTATGTATGTACGTATGTATGTATGTATGTATGTATGTATTCATATATATGTCATTAGGAAGGGCATCCTGTTACAGGTGTTGAATCACTGGTGCATGACATGATCCTACCAAATGGCACAACCCATCCATCAGGAAAGGCAAGCATGTATATATATATATATGTTATATATATATATATATATATATATATATACAATATATATGTATATAAATGTATACAATGATGATGATATATCTCTTATATAAAATCTATTCTGTCTGTCTATGTGTGTGTCTTCTTGGATCTTGGGCTTCCTCCATCTGATTGCGCTCAAATTTGATATGTAGATACTGATGGTATCAGGGCATGTATAAGTCTTGAAAAAATTACAAAAATCGATTCCAGGTGAGAATGCGATCGATAAAGCCGTTTTGTCCTGTTTTTCTTCCGTCAACCTGTATATAACTGCACCTTCCATTTTTTTGTTGTTTTTGTACTGCTTCAAGGCACGTTTCTTTCCTGCCAAGCTTACTGTTTAAACCATGTTTGTGTTCCCCCAGCCTTATCATTACTGGTACTTTAAACTCTTCGGTTGCATATTTGTGTGAATAAAATCGTTTTTCTTTGGAATAGAAAAATGTCTATCTTTACTTCTCCTTTTGCTGGTGTCTCAAATTTAGGTTAAATCAGTGTTTCTTAAAGGAGAGGCCTATGGGACAGTCGGACAAGTTGTTTTGAGAAAATTTGGTTTAAATGTTTGACAACTCAGCACCGTCCATTGGACGGTGGGGGGGGGGCGTTTTGCTCATATTTAAATATTTATGTACATGTATGCCCAACCACAGGTATATCTGTGTGATTCAGGAGATCATGGTCTCAAGTTCAATCCCACTGCCTGTCATCTTAGGCAAGTGTCTTCTATGATAGTCCCAGCTTAACCAAAGGCTTGCAAATGGATTTGGTAACTGAAACTGAATGTGTCCTAATACCTGATCGTGTGTGCATGTGTATGTGTGTGTATGCATGGGCAGGGGTGGGTATGCATGGGTGTGGTGCATGCACATGTTGTCATTTTCTTTCTTGTCTTAACATCATGTAGTAATTATAAGTGAATGTCATAATGTCATATCTGCTATGTCTTTCATTTCCAATCTTCCAAGAAAACATGTCCAATCATGGCAAATACTAAATGCACAGACAGAGAAAGAGTGAGAGAGAGAGAGAGAGAGAGATAAAGAGAGCAAGGGAGTAGGATAAAATGATTGTGAGAAATAGAAATAGAAAGAAAAAGAAAAAAGAAAGAAAAGAAGGCAAGATTATCAGGGCTAATTGAGTTCATAATGTGACAGATGACAAGCTGAAGGGATGATAGATTGTATTTAGTCATTAATGTAGCACTGTTTCCATAACCAATCTTAATTTAAATAATTACTTATGAACAATACCAATGGCTATGCTCTGCAGGAAAACCAAATTGTAAAGTTAGTGTTGACATCTTTAATGTTGCAAGTGAAGCAACTTTATTCATTTAAAATTAAACCTATATGTGTGTGTATGTGTACATGTGTATGTGTTTTTGCATGTACATGTGTCTATAGTGTGTGTGTGTGTGTATGTATGTTTAATGTCCATTTTCCACACTAGCACGGGTTGGACGGTTCGACCGGGGTCTGGGGAGCCAGGGGCTGCACCAGGCTCCACTCTGATCTGGCAGTGTTTCTACAGCTGGATGCCCTTCCTAACGCCAACCACTCCGAGAGTGTAGTGGGTGCTTTTTACGTGCCACCAGTACAGGTGCCACCGGCACAGGTGCCACCGGCACAGGTATCGCAACTACTATTTCCATTCATATTTATTTCGATGTTCATGTACTTGACTCAATAGGTCTCCTCAAGCACAGCGGGATGTTCTGGAATCCAAAGTACTTTGACTGGGCAAGGGCTATGCGGAACTGGTGTAGGAAGCAGCCCGGGTCTTTGCAGTCACAGCATATCTCCAGAGATCTCAGTCCTCCACCATTGCCTCTGTGAGGCCCAACGCTCTGAGGTCATGCTTGACTACCTCATCCCATGTCTTCCTAGGTCTACCTCTTCCCCTGATACCTTCAACTGTTTGGGAGCGGCACTTCTTCACACATCTCTCCTCATCCATCCGCAGTACATGACCATACCATCACAAGCGTCGCTCTTGCACACCACATCTGATGCTTCTTATGTCCAGCATTTCTCTCAGGGTGCTTACCCTCTTTCGTACGCACACACTGACATTACACATCCAGCAGATCATGCTAGCTTCATTTCTTTCACATTTAACGTATAGAATTACGTCTATGATCATCAGCAGAACTGATTCTGAACACATCATAAATAAACGGTAACTTTACCTGGCGAAGACGAATAGATATCTATTCACTCCGGCGAAGCACATGGAAATGTTTATAAATCATATATTCGGTAAATGGCGGGCTTTTTCAAACTGCATGTCGGGTAAGAAAAGTATTTCGGAATAAATTTAACAATTAAGGATAACCTCTTAATAAGGAATCTTAACAAGAAATTATCAGGTAGTTAGCGTGAAAAACCTCATAAGAGAAAAAATTTGAAAATAATTTTTTTCTTTTGAACATATTAATTATATTTTATAGAGGGCATTATTACACATAAATGCCTCACACTAAGAGGGATAAAGCCCGCCATTTACCGAATATATGATTTATAAACATTTCCATGTGCTTCGCCGGAGTGAATAGATATCTATTCGTCTTCGCCAGGTAAAGTTGGTCGTTTATTTATGATGTGCTCAGAATCAGTTCTGCTGATGATCATAGACGTAATTCTATACGTTAAATGTGAAATCACGGGTGATACAGAACTAAATTCATTTTTTTTTTAATGTCTTGCTTTGAAAAACTGCATTAGGTATGATTAGTGTAATTTTGGTAGTAATGACATTTGTCCCTCTTAGTGTGAGGCATTTATGTGTAATAATGCCCTCTATAAAATATAATTAATATGTTCAAAAGAAAAAAATTATTTTCGAATTTTTTCTCTTATGATGTTTTTCACGCTAACTACCTGATAATTTCTTGTTAAGATTCCTTATTAAGAGGTTATCCTTAATTGTTAAATATATATATATATATATATGTATATGTATGAGTGGCTGTGTGGTAAGTAGCTTGCTAACCAACCACATGATTCCGGGTTCAGTCCCACTGCGTGGCACCTTGGGCAAGTGTCTTCTGCTATAGCCCCGGGCCGACCAATGCCTTGTGAGTGGATTTGGTAGACGGAAACTGAAAGAAGCCTGTCGTATATATGTATATATATATATGTATGTGTGTGTGTGTTTGTGTGTCTGTGTTTGTCTCCCTAGCATTGCTTGACAACCGACGCTGGTGTGTTTACATCCCCGTCACTTAGCGGTTCGGCAAAAGAGACCGATAGAATAAGTACTGGGCTTACAAAGAATAAGTCCCGGGGTCGATTTGCTCGACTAAAGGCGGTGCTCCAGCATGGCCGCAGTCAAATGACTGAAACAAGTAAAAAGGCAGATTTTATCTGCCTCCCTTTACCAGTTATAGAAATCTACAATATAGGATTTCTTCAATTACAATTTACCTAGCATTTTTAAGAGTAGAATGCATCGAGTCATGCCAGGTCCAGTTTTTAAAATTTAAACTCCAATTAAGCAAAATTTACAGAAAACTCACATTCTGGTGTGTATGTCAAATGCTTTTCTTAATGTGGTTTACACCACACGCAGACGCACACACACAGTGTGCAACGAATAAAGTGAAAGTAATTCACTGTGTGTGTGTTGACAAGTAGACAATAGAATGCGATGGCGATGTAATATTTGTTTCTGTCTATCACGCTGATAGATACATGAGTAAAATGTATGGCAAGCTAAGAGATAAGAGTGAGTGAAAATGTTCTTGGAAGAGAGTAAATAGCGACAGAGTGATTTGAGGAAGACTAAACTGAAAGTATTTCTATAAAACGGATCACTCATGCTATCAACATAATTTCTCCCACTTTCTCTTTGCAAGTGTACCTTAAACCACTACTCAAAAAATAAAAAAACACAGCAAACAGAAACAAATAAATACATAATGATTTACTCCTCACGCAATTTCTTCAATTAGAGTTTACCTAAGATTTTTCAAAGTACTCCATTCGGTCATGCCATAACAAATTTCTTTCAATTTCACCCCCAATTAAGACAAAATTCGAGAAAACTCAATATTTTAACATTTCACTCCGAAAGCATTGATGTACATGTGTGCGTGCGTGAGTGTGTGTGTGTGTGTGTTTGATGGGTTGTGCGACACAGAAAGTGTGGTGTGTAAGTGAAGTGCTTTTGTTAGTGTGTGTAAAGAGACAGAGAGAGTGAAAGACAGAAATAACTGAACTTTTTTTATTCACTTTTTGTAGTGAGTGACTGAGAGAGAAAAGAGAGAGAGAGGTTATGTATGTATATATGTATGTATGGCTTCAGTGACACACACACAAAAACACATACCTACGTACACCTAAAGCACGCACACACACACACATACAAGCGGAGCGCGAACTTCAAAATTTTGGTAGTATTAATTTGCGAGCGTACTTCTAAGCACGCGTAATTGAAAGTTTTCACTATGATATCATCACGTGCGAAAAAATTCGAAGGGTTTTGAACAATTGAGATACAGATGTCACGCCTGTATTGAAACCATTGCTAAGCTGCCGTAATTGCTTAATTAAGACTTTGTTTAAATTGAAAGGGGCAAATATGTGACGAGGTTGAAAAAAAATACCCCAGAAAAAAAATGTACTGCTGGTATTTATATAATTCACTACTATTTTGCTACAATGTCATGAAAAAGAAAAAATTTAGGTATGTACAACATATATTATATATTTTTTCTATTCATTCAACGAAAATAAAAAAAATCGAATTCGCCACCCCCTTTTCCCCGTTCGCGTTTGTGTAAAAAAAATTATTATTTAAGTTTTAAAAATTATTTACTTTGTTCAAAAAATATTAATATTAATTTTCAAGAATTATTTAATTTTATTCTGTAAAATAGTAATTAATTCATTTATCTGTAAATCCGTGAGGTTGTTACTCAGGCACCTAGTAATAGCAGCCAGATTTTTATATTCTAAATAATTTGCAATTTCAAAAAATATATTAATTTTGCGTTATTTAATTTGATAAATTCTACGGAATAAATTTGCGCATTATATACGTTCGCGTTTCTGTAAAAAAAAGTAATTATTTAAGGGCGATCGAGTATCGAGTACCTACGTCTGGCTCGCACGCGCGAATCCGCGTGTGCGCAACCGGGACCACTCTGCGATACAAGTACCCATATATACATCCATACATACATGTGTGTGTGTGTCTATGTATGTGTATTAATGTGTGTGTGTTATCTCTATATAAAGCTAAAGTTGTCTGTGTGTGCCACGTTTGGTAACCTTCAACTAACACTATCTCCTCCGAGACCCTGCGGCGCAAGTTGACCAAAATTGAGAGTATGATAGAAGAAGAGTTGCTCTTCCTTCCGTAGAACATAAAATTCAAATCGGACCATGTTAACACCAAAAATTATTTACATCAAAAAGATGCTTTTTTCTATGAAAATCCCTATTTTTTACGATTTTTTCACTGCTGTGTCGCCACTTTTTGGTGTATTTCGACCAGAAAAATGTTCACAAAATTTTTACTTTTCAAGATTACAATTCCAGCGGGTCGAAACAAACCCGAGCAACGCCGGGCGATACTGCTAGTATATATATATGTATATGTATGTATGTATATGTATGTATATATATGTATATGTATATGTATATATATATATGTATATGTATGTATGTATATGTATGTATATATATGTATATGTATATGTATGTATATATATGTATATGTATGTATATATATGTATATGTATATGTATGTATATATATGTATATGTGTATATATATGTATATATATATATATACACATGTGTGTGTGTGTGTTTTACAGAATGTGTATGTGAATAAGTAATGAATAAATGATTTTGAATAATGTTTCAGAATTCTTAGTTTCTCAGTTATTGATTAATATTATTTTTTTCTCTCAATTCTGATAGTCCTGAAAAATAAACACTTGTGAAGCTTTATACCAGAAGTCAAACAGTTTATTAGACAGCAAGTTGTACTGAACTTATTAAATTTGATCTATGACCTAAATCTAGTTAGAAGTTAAAAACTTATAATGATCTATCATAAAAGAAACCTATCAATCTTCAATATAGATATACATATATCTGAAAGTAGAAAAAAACACCCTGAAGAAATTAATATTTTAAGTATATATTATATATATATATATATATATATATATATATCAAGCGTCAAAACAATGTTAAAATTGATTCCATCTTGTAAGATTGAATGATAGTAAGTAGAAAACCAATAGAGTACTTTACATCGTTTCTTTACAAATTACAATGCCATCATTTCTATTAGTAATAGATAAATATATATAAACACTTTTAAGTACTCATATTATATTGTAAATAATATATTAAGCATAATAATGATGGTTAAATAAATAAATAAATATATAAATAAATTTTAAAATACATGTTTCTCCTCTTCAATCTGTTCATACTTCAATAAAAATATTAGCATTCCTGCTTTTAAGATTTAAAATTAGTTTTCATACACACACACATGTCATAGTACTATAGTATCCACCAGACCATCAAATGCTGTTATACACTACTAGTCACAGTATGCTTCCAGTTCTGTCTTGCACCATTTTTTCTATCTTGACCCAAACTGCTTAACTAAATTGTCTTCCCATTATCTTGGTGGCATTCCAAGTTGCTTTTCTGATCTCTGGATACCACTCAGCAACTGCATGGGTCCACCTCTTTTGACATGTCCAGACCAGCAGATCTTATATTTTCAGTACTCTATGATTACATCATTCACTCTACACTGTTCCTGAATTATCTCATTTCAAATGTGTTCTTGTAATGATATTCCAAGCATGGATCATTCTATGGCCCTTTGCATTGTAGTTGATCAATGTTCTATCCTTTCATAGTAGCCCAATTCTCATTTGCATACCACGATCCACTTCATCAAAAGCTTTTGCAAAGTCAAGGTATCTTACGTCCACATATGAGTTGATGAGTAACTGCCTCAAAACCCAGTTATAGTGCTGTAAGAGCTGGGTCAGGCAGCTCTTACCTGGTCGAAAGCCATGCTGGGTATCACTCAGCAAGTCGTTTTCTTCAAGGAATGTGATTAGTTTCTCTCTGATTGTCCATTCCATAACTTTGCTGATGTGTGAAGTCAGAGAGATAGGCCTATAATTTTTAGGCATCTGCTCTGCTTCCCCTTTTCTGGATTGGGCATATTATTGCCTCCTTCAGTTTGCTTGGCAGCCTGCCATTTGCAAGAAGGCTCTGGAAGGGAATCTGTAGTGGTTTCACCAGGGCACACTTGCACGATTTAAGGAGGATTGCTGGGAAACCATCAGGACCAGCAGTTGAGTTTGCGTCTACCACATCTATGGCTAGTAGTATATCTTATTCACTAATGTAGATGTAATCCATCATAACTGCCTCACTGGTTATAGGTGAGGTGTCAAAGAAATCCAATTCTTTTTCATGTGACTATGTAATGGTTTGCTTTCTTTGGAGATGTTGACAACTTAAAATTGAAATGAAGTAAGGTGTTGGAAAAGAAATACTTCTTTGTTCTTCTCATAATATAATATAAAAACATCAAACTCTAATTCTTTAAACAGAACTTCAAAGCATGAATTCTTTAAAACCCTTAATGTAAATGAATGTCACTGATTTAGTTGAATGAAAGCAAATATCTGTATGCAGGTTATCTAAATCTTGCGAATTTTATTTACATTTCATGTTTTACTCAATATCTTTCTTTTTATTTTAGTCTTTTCCTTCTTTTAACTTGAGATATAAAAAAAAAATTAGGGTTGGTTCAGAATACAAAATAATCTTGGAGAACATAGTTGTGCTTTAAAGTCTCTGTTACTATCTCCCTGTTATACTTAATGCATTTATTCTTCTTTCCATAGTACGTGAGAGCCAATCAGTCTCATATAATCATTATCAGATCAGAAAATATTTGTTTCTGAACATGAAGTGTCCTTAAAAAGTATGGTTTTTATTGTTAATCCCAGGTCAGACTTGATTCAGTATTCCTATCCTCAAAAGCATTACAGCTATGATAGCCTATTCAATATGTTCTTTTTTTCTAAGATATTAGTGTAGGATTTGAAGATGGGTCACTTTTTTTTGCTATTGGAATGACTAAACAGAGGCTTCCTGTTGGTTTTGTTCAGTGTGTAGCAGAGCACATCTGCTACTACAAAAACAATTTGAATTAAAAATCAACTTCACTCACCTTACTGCCTTTTACCAATCCTCCTGTCCGCTAAAATAATATTAACTTCTACAGTATTTGTGTTGAATTACAATTACATTCTGTACACAAAATCAATTGTTCTGCTAAAATCTTTCCATTTTGTAATAGCTTTTCAAAGAATATGAAGCAACTTGAAAATTTTGGTCTAAAACTACCACAATGCATTTTATTCAATATGAAATTTTAAAAGAAAGTGAGATCAGGTGTGTTTTTGAAAATATCTCTCTTAAAAAAATGTAATTGTTCAAGATATCATTATTATAATTACTGCTATGTAGTTATATGTGCAACTATCATATCAGAATGGTCAGTTTAAGTGTCTTTTACACAGCAACTTTGTTGGCACCTGGGGATATATAATAGGTAAATAATTAATCTCATTAACAATGCATTCCAAAAAAATATATCTGACTCTTTTTAATTCCCACAATAGTTTTTGTCTGCCATAACTGATAATAATGATTGTCTGAATGACATCTAGTTGTCATTCAAAATTGATTAAGAAATTTAAGTGGTAGCCAATAAGAGACATCAGTAACCATAGTGATCTTGATATATGTAGTAAAGTAATTGCTAGCACAAATTGTGAATGTGGTAACTTTAATTAATCAAGATTGTATCAAGAAAAGGTAAATATTTACAATGCTTAAATCAGTCCAAACAAAGATAACAGTAACAACTCAAAATCAAATTTTAAAAAAATTGTTTTTTTGGAAATAGATTGATGCATTAAAGTCTCAGTTAATTAAAATTGGAAATAAGTAATATGGTAAAGGAAAGAATAATCTGATATTTGGCAGACACAATGACAGCTCTAGATATGTTTCAGTTTCATTAGGCATTGTCAGCAAAGCATACTCATTCCCTTGTCTGCCAGCTTAATAAAGAGAAAGCAAAGCATGTATACACAGAGTATGTTTACTGGTGCAAAGTCAGAGAGAAATAATCCAAGGATATTATGTACAGATTTGTTGTAATCAACAACATTCATAAGGATCAGATTTAAAATGGATACCCAGTGGGATTAAACTTAATAACTGTAGTAATCTTACACAAAATAATGCCATTGTGTGCATTGATAAAAATTACTAGAAGTTATTGGAAAATTGAAAATTGATGTCTTTGAAAGAGATAAAAGCCTAACTTGAAAATTCATTACTTCCACTCCCTCTCCAATGTGTTTAATTAGTTTTACGCCATAACAATGCATGTGAAGGTACATAGCTTAGTAGTTAGGGTATTTAGCTGATCATTGCGAGTTCAAGTCCGGGCAGCACATTATGTCTTTAGGCAAGATACAACTATTTCCACCTCTATCTTTTATAAACTAACTGACTCCCACTTCTGTCTTAATTTCATAATATCATTCTCTACTCACACCACATCTACTGTCTCCTAATTCCTCCAGTGCAGCCACATCTCTAACTATAAGCCTACCTTCAAGACTCAGTCTCAGTGTATTATCAGCCACATCACAAGATATGGTTACTCAGAATCAGCAATCTACATGCATCTCTGCAGCAGCAATGTCACTTATACTTCTGTCCTGGTATTTTTTATCCTCCCACTATCAACTGTCATCCCTTCCTCACATTGCTTACCATCCTACCATATTGCCTTTTCAGTGTTCCATCCTACAGTACTTCCGTCTCTTCCAATCCTGCTCCTCTTCTTCCCACCTCTTACCTAAACAACCCATTATCTCCTTCAGAAATGCCTCAACCTACATAACTTGCAAGTTCATAGTTCTTCCCTGTTTTCCACACTCAACCCAAATCCTATCTCCATCACTGCCACTGTACCTATCTCTTCATCATACTATAATTTCCACAGCAGAACCTAACAACCCATCCCTCCACCTCACTAAATTGTTCCCCAACAACCCCTCCTTCCACTTCACTAAATAGTTCTTATCAGCTGTATAAAACATCAATTATATTGCCAGATACAGGTAGGTGATACTGGTCAGTGACTACGAGATCAATTTAGACAGCATCTTTTAGGCTACCGCTGAAACAGTGCCAGATCATCTGAGGTTCACCAGCTTCAACTCTCTAGACCACACTTCTCTGCACCTCAACTTCAGTAGTTTTGTCTTACATAATGGTTTCTAATTATCTCAATTACAATGTGAACAACAACTACTCTTCTATCTTGGTACTGCACATCCACATTGTTTTGAATAATTGACACCTTCTAGTAACATATTCAAACCCACATGCCTACAGCCAAAATATCAATCCCACCACACAGCTTTCTAGCATTCAGCAGTGGTGCACACTTACAGTCATACTTCATAGTGATGCATAAACTGATAGTACATCACACTTTCAACAATCTGTTTTTGCCTTCATTCACTTACCCTGCTTTATTGTTTTACCTGTCAATACCTTATTATTTCAACACTTCTAGCAATTAAGTTCAGTTAAAGAACATACATTTCCTTCTTTCAAAAGAATATATTTTACTTTGTCTTCCATCAAAGACCCATGTTGGCAATGTCAAAAACATTCCCTCTATTCCTTCCTTACAGCATAAAACTAAAACTAAAGTTTTTGGTGCCTTCTGGGCTTTGGATTTTTATTTTCCCATTTATTTCGCTTTGTTTCTGATACTTTCCATGAAATTAACTACTGAAGTTAACTCTTCTGAAGTTATTGCCTTGTCCTATACATACAGACTTCTTAAATCCAACCTACAGACAATCACTGTAAATATGAGTAACTTTAGCCATAACAATGTCTGTGTGAAAATGCTAACTCTGTATCTTTGAAAAAAAAATCTATCAGGTACAACTGAAAACAGAATGTTGCCAACTTAACTTAAGTTCCTCCAGTTTAGAAGAGCCATATATTCCTTTTTTGTTTGAATTTCAGTGGCATTCCTCCAAAACTGTTTTCCCTTTTTGCAAGTGTTTATAAATGTATCAGACTAACTATCTCCCACATCTCTAATTAATTTATTGTTGCCAATACATTTTAAGATGATAAGAGGGTTGAGCTTTGATGTTCTCATGAGTAAATTAATAATAGCAGGTATGCAAAAGATAAGTTAATAACTATGAATGTTTATCCTATACAATTATTCATGTATCAGTTTTAAATTCTGGTTATCTTACCGATATAAAGATGAATTTTTCTAAACTATATTGGAATGAGAATTAAATAAATAGCAATAAAACTTTCATCCACTCAAGAAACAGTGTGAATATATTCTATATATATATATATGTGTACGTGTGTGTGTGTGCTGTGTGTGTATCATTCACTATCTTTTTCCTCTGTCTTCCCTTCCTTGGATTTTTCTATGTTTCTGACAAAGAGCTCCGCTCAAAACGTAAAAGGCTTTTTCTATTCCTGAGCATTATACTAATACATCTGTTTGTTTTGTACACCACCTGTCTTCATCTTTTGTTTTTTTCATAAACTCTCTCTATACATAAATATATATATATATGTATATATATATATATATATATTATATATATATATATATAATATATATATATATATAATATATATATGTATATATATATATATGTATAAATATATATATATATATATATATATATACACACACATGTATATATATATACACAAATGTATATATATACACACACATGTATATATATATATATATATACACACATGTATATATATACACAAATGTATATATATACACACACATGTATATATATATATATACACATGTATATATATGTACATGTATATGTGTATATGTATATAGTCAATCCAAGCAAGAAAAAACAACAACACAAGGACATGGTACAAGGACTGTGTTATTGAACGCTCAAGAAACGAAAGGGAAAAAAGAGCATTTCATTTTCAAGCGGAGCTCTTCATCAGAAATAAAGAAAAAATCCAAACAAGGAAAGATAGAGAAAGAAAATCACCAACGATACACACGTGGTCATATATATATATATATATATATATATATATATATATTATATATATATAAAGCAATAAAGATTCAAGTCAATTTAAATGAATTTACTTGAATATGGTACCTAACTTAGATGCACCAAAAACTATACGATTTTAACAATACAGTAATGTGGGGTGATTATAAGCGAGAAAGAAGCAACAAGAATGGATAAGTTTTTAGTACAATCGTTTCATACAAGGGCAGGCTTTATTAAAAGTTGCAAAAATTGCAGCATATAAACGTGTCCCGTACTCATCAGCTAAAATACATGTGAGTTCTCTAGACATCTTAGTGGTTGAGGCTATACTCATGAAGTAATGTAGATAATTAAGTAACATAAACAGATTTCCAAAGTTCATTAAAGTTCTTTAAAGATGATGTACAGTCTTATCACATAATTTTAAAAAAGTTTTAATAGCATCACAGAGAAGGTGACTTAATCCATAGTGTACATATGAATTTCCAGAGATATGAGGAGGGATTACATACTCACAGATGACAAATTTATCCATGGCCAATCACAACGAGCTGGGTCTCAATTCCTGCTTAT
Organism: Octopus sinensis; assembly: GCF_006345805.1. Classification (NCBI taxonomy): domain Eukaryota; kingdom Metazoa; phylum Mollusca; class Cephalopoda; order Octopoda; family Octopodidae; genus Octopus; species Octopus sinensis. Next base: position 48,122,049 of record NC_043002.1, on the reverse strand, counting down.
TAGCATTACAGAGAGGGTGAATTAATCCTTTGTATAGATGCACAATATAGAAATAAAAATAATAATATCAGCATGAATACCAATAGCAATTATTATAATAATACTACCAACAATAAAAACAGCAATAGTAACTATCAAAACATGGGTGAAATTAGTAACCACAGAATGACTAATAACATTAACATTAATAGTAATAATAACAATACCGATATTAATAGAAGTAATAATGTTAATAATAGAAATAATAGAAATAAGGCTAATGGAGAAAATAAGGAGAATGAAAATATCAGTGATATCTATAACAACAATATGCAGTCGGATAAAAAGACTAACAATAATAGTAACATTACCAATAATATAAAAAATCATGGTAGGACTTTAGACCTAAAAGATGAAACAGAAGGATCAATAAATAATAGCAATACTTTAGATATCAGCACCAACTATAAAAATATTAATAACAATAAGGACAATTATACTCATGATAATCAAAATAATAGGAACCTAAGACATCTACCCAAGAATAATCCAAAACCTGAAGTTGTTCCTCCTGTGTGTAAGTGTAGAATAAAATCAAAATGCCCGGCACCTGGTCTATGCGGGGAAAATAACGTAATCTATAAATGTACCATATCCACGGAGAATAACAAATATTTTTACATTGGATGTACAATTAATTTTCTAGCCAGAGTTAGAAATCACATCTCATCTTTTAAATTACGTCATAAAGCTGGTACCACCACACTTTCAAACAAAATCTGGGAACTCAAAAATAATAACGATAATTATAACCTTAATTGGGAAATAGTTAGGAGAGCAATTCCGTATAAAAATAGCAGGGTTGGTTGCCAACTATACTCCATGGAGACGTATGAAATTCTAAAGCATAGAAAACATAGAAACTTATTGAATAACCATATCGAACTAGGTCAAGTTTGTGTCCACGCTAAATTGAAGACTTTAAAATATTTTAAATGATTAGAATATTCGTAGCTAGATAGATAGATAGATATAACTTGATTTTTACTAGTATAGCACTGCTTTAAGTAGATAACTAAGAGTTCTCACACTACAGTTATCTTTTTCCTTATATCTGCATCAGTTTTTTGAGAACAGGGAAATGAATAGTACTTATACGCTGCTTAATTGAGGCTTTATTTAATTTCAAATTCATAATTTTAAATCTTAATTTTAAATCTTAATTTTAATTTTTAATTTTTAATTCTTAACTTAATCTAATTTAAGTAACATAACTTTAATAAAATAAAATGAGTTACTAAAGCCTCATAATTCTATTTCAAAATTAAATAAATAAGGCTACTCCCTCGATGATAGTATGAATATCTTCATTATGATAGACAATTCCCTAACACCTTGTAAATGATCTTCTAAGATTTGACCTGTAGTCCGTCAATGTATGAAAAATAACGGCAACTCCTTAAGACAGTAAAACGAATAAATTAAATAAATAAATTTTAATGACTTTTTGATAAGATTATACTTAGATTTTCCTAATGTATTTTCTTTTGATTTTAGCCTTTGACTCCTATACCCCTAACCTTGTTATCTCTTTAGATTCTCTTTAAATTCATAGCTGCTTTCAACGGTGTCACGTTAGCAATAAATTAGCTGTTTTACTGGTCAAGGAATAATATTCTCCTCTAGTTCCTAGATGCCTGCAAATTAAAACCAGACTTGCCGTCTACTAATACTTCTGTATAACTAGAACCCTCTTTTTCTTTTTCTTTTCTCCCTTCTTTCCCTCTTTCTTTTCTTTCTCTTTTTTCTTTTTTTTCTTTTTCTTCTTCTTATTCTCTTTTTTCTTTTTTCTTTTTCCTTTTCTCTTCTCTTCTAGTCTCCCCCCCCCCTTTTTGCTCCCTCCTCCTTTATTTTCTCTCTTTTCCTCTCTTTCCTTCCCTTTCTGTTCTTTGCCTCTCTAGAAAGCCCTTTAGCCTTTAAAAGTTAAATAGCTACAGTCTCTTGAAAATAGCAGTAATGTGATTAATGTGGCAAATACCTAATCATATAGCAAGAATTGATACCTACCTCATTGTGTTCAACCATTGATAAATTTATCGTCTGTGAATATGAAATTCCTCTTCATTTCTCTGGAAATTTACATCTACACCATGGGAAATTGTGCATCTATACAAAGGATTAATTCACCCTCTCTGTAATGCTAATAAGCAGGAATTGAGACCCACCTCGTTGTGATTGGCCATGGATAAATTTGTCATCTGTGAGTATGTAATCCCTCCTCATATCTCTGGAAATTCATATGTACACTATGGATTAAGTCACCTTCTCTGTGATGCTATTAAAACTTTTTTTAAATTCTGTGATAAGACTGTACATCATCTTTAAAGAACTTTAATGAACTTTGGAAATCTGTTTATGTTACTTAATTATCTACATTACTTCATGAGTATAGCCTCAACCACTAAGATGTCTAGAGAACTCACATGTATTTTAGCTGATGAGTACGGGACACGTTTATATGCTGCAATTTTTGCAACTTTTAATAAAGCCTGCCCTTGTATGAAACGATTGTACTAAAAACTTATCCATTCTTGTTGCTTCTTTCTCGCGTATATATATATATATATATTATATATATATATATATATATATTTATATATATATATATATATGTGTGTGTATCTATGTATATATGTATATCTATGTATATATATATATATGTATGTATAAGTATATGTATGTATTTGTATGTATATAAATATATATATATATATATATATATAATATATATATATATATATATATTATCATCATCGTTTAACGTCCGCTTTCCATGCTAGCATAGGTTGGACACATATATATATATATATATAAAGACAAAATAGAGTGAAAAAAACTACAGAACACTTAGGTTATATGGTTAAAGAATATATTTAAATCATTATGTTAGGAAAATGTTATAAAATTTTTTGCAAAGTGACATTGTTTTGGGAGAAAAAACCAGTTTCGTATTTTCTTCTGAAATTTCTTTATCAATATTGTCATCTCTTTGCTATGAAGTGAAGTATGAGAGTTCTAGAAAGGGGAAGGTAATTAGGGATTTTTTCCGTATAAGGGAAATAATCAAAAATGTTGGGAATGACTAGGTTTTATTAATTTAACATGATTTGGTTTAGAAAGAATAGAATGTTAGAAGTGGTTAAGTTTTGCTTTATATTTTTTTTCAAAGAGGTAAGTTTCTTTATTTAAAATTGCTAGAAATGGTTAAGTTTTGGCTTATATTTTTCAATGAAGTAGGTTTCCTTATTTAATCTAACTTGTGTTGGTGTTCCAAAGGTACATTGATAAAATGGAAAGATTACAAATATTGGTAGCAGTTGCTTTGTGCATTTTTCAATGTGTGCACTAAACAGAATCATTCTGTATTCTGGGAATGCACTTTGCTGTCAGTGCAGAGTGCATCTGCATCTGAGTGATAATTCCATGGACCCTATGTTAGTTTTAGTAGCAGCCTGAGCATCTTATAACTCTTATAAATCAGGTTTTCTGAGGCACAAGTAAAGTCAGATTTGATTTTGAATTTTTGTCCTTCTTTCAAAAAGGAATTCTGATCCTTCTAGAAGGCTTGGGCATGTTGCAAAATTTGGTTGACCCCATTTCTTCTCTTTTGTGTCCATTATTTTAGAAAATGATTTTACCTTTGTGAGGATCTTTTTTAGTGATTTCAGTTTGTGGCTTTTAATGATCTTATGTTTTGTGAAATTTCCTTTTTTCCAAAGAAAAAAATATAAATAACAAACAAAACTGAACAACACACAAATTTTAACCACTTAGTCAACATCAACCCACCTCATTATCCTCTGTACACCATAAATATAAATCACCAACCCCCACTAACATTTTTGAACCACCCAAAACTAAACAGTGAACAAGCTGACAACAAACACATTTATGAAATAGATTACACCAAATCTAATGATCACCTGTATACCAGGAACAACACACACCAACAACGTCCCAATACCAGGCATAACCATCCCATAACAACACAAACCACCACATACCAGGCACTACTATCACATGACCCAAAATTACTGGTCCCCACTGAGCACAAGAACAGCACAAAATAATACTAGGTCAAGAAACACCCCACATACAAGAAATTCCAAGCAAAAATATACCACATACAGAAATGTTACACACATCACTAACCAAAACACCCACACACACATAACAATCTGAGGCAACAATACCACCATTCCCCTGGACCAATCCCATACAACCTCAGAAACAGCTCATGCAAACAAAACTACAACCAACATTTTTTAGCCCCCTGCAAAAAATAATGAAAGGATCAGCAAAGAATTGAATTGGTTGAATTCATCCTACAAAACAACCACTTCATGTTTGATAATACGTTCTATCGACATAAAACCCATAATTGCCATGTGGGCACTAAGGCAGCCCCGGTCATTGCAAACCTAACAATGGCCTATCTGGAAATAATAATATACCAGGAATCTTTATCTACCTTTGTAAACCCTTTTTCCTAATACATAAAAGAAAATTTAAAAAGATTCCTAGACAACTGTTTCATCCTCTGGAATGAAAACACAGACAAACTCCTGAAATTCAAAAGACTATTAAACAGCATCAACCCAAACATACAATTCACAATGGAATACAACCAAAAGGAGCTCCCATTCTTGGATATGCTAATTAAAAAAATAAACCTAAAAATAGAAATAGACATATTCTACAAAACCACACATGCCAAACAATATCTATTATCTAATTCATGCCACCCAAGACACACGAAAACAAACATTTTCAACCTTGCAAGAAGGATATGCACAACATTGTCAGAAAAAATACCAGAAACTTTAGACTGCAAGGACTCAAAAACACCCTGATTGACAGACACTACCCAGTTCAACTCATAGAGGATGGACTCAGACATGCAACACAAATCAACATAGAAACTTAAGAAAAGTCCAAATTTTACACACATACAAGATCAGTAAAAACCACAAACAAATGAAACCACTAAAACATACCCTCACAAAAGCAAAATTATTTTCTAAAATAATGGACACAAAAGTGAAGAAATGTGGTTGACCAAATTGTGCAACATTCCCAAACCTTCTAGAAGGATCAGAATTCCTTTTCAAAGAGGGACAAAAATTCAAAATCAAATCTGACTTTACTTGTGCCTCAGAAAACCTGATTTATGTTATAAGATGCTCGGGCTGCCACAATAACTACATGGGATCCATGGGATTATAGCTCAGATGCACTGGACCTACAGCAGAGTGCATTACCAGAATACAGAATGATTTTGTTTAGTGCACACATTGAGAAATTCACAAAACTGCTACCATAATTTGTAATCTTTCCATTTTATCAATGTGCCTTTGGAACACCAACACAAGTTAGATTAGATAAGGCAACCTACTTCATTGAAATATATATGCCAAAAACTTAACCATTTCTAGCAATTTTAAATAAGGAAACTTACCTCTTTGAAAAGAATATAAAGCAAAACTTAACCACTTCTAACATTCTATTCTTTCTAAACCAAATCATGTTAAATTCATAAAACCTAATCATTCCACACATTTTTGAGTATCTGCCTTATACCGAAAAAATCCCTGATTACCTTCCCTTGTCTGGAACTTTCATACTTCACTTCATAGCGAAGAGATGACACAATATTGATAAAGAAATTCGAGAAATTTGAAAAGAAAATACGAAACTGGTTATTTCTCCAAAAACAATGTCACTTTGCACAAAATTTCATAACATTTTCCTAAAATAACAATTTAAATACATTCTTTGACCATATAACACAAATCTTCTGTAGTTTTTTCACTCTATTTTATACATCCAATCACATGCTTTCACATCCTAACTCCCTCACCTATATACATATATATATACACACATGCAGAACCCATTATAACAAAGATTTGCAATTTTCACATAGTAGCATCTCATACAGCTTTTGTGGCTGTCTGAGCAATAGCTGCACTCTTTCAACAAATTTATCTATTAATTACCATTCAGGATTAACCATCTCAAGGTGTAGGGCAAAATTAGAAATATATTCTAACACTGTGTGTATTATTTCCTTGGCCTTGTGATGCATTTAGCAATTTTTTTTATTGATTACTAAATATACACTACCAGATAATTTATTCAGAAGCCCAGTTGAAAGAACATGTGTGATTCTGATTGTTCTGAACTTGACTATAAAGAAATAAAGCCAACAGGGAAATTGTTTTGTTGTTAGGTTGAAAGGTTCTCTACAAAGACTATGATGATTAAATTGTTTAGAGCAAGAATAGAAATAATTTCATTTATAAAAACTTATTTATAAGGTCTATAGTATGTTATGTATAATTAACATTATCTTTTCTATGTAAAGAATCTTAGTGTTTGTCTCAAAAGGAGAAATTAGCAAATTTTTAAAGAATGGGGTAGGTTATAGCTGATATAATCTTACATATACTTACTCCATTGATTCCTGAAGGATAAAATATAAACTCAATATTGACATGATTTGAAAGTGAATGCAGAAATAAAAATATCATAATATAATTTACCCTTTATTTCTGATGTCTTTTCATTTTACAGATTAAATTATCTGTATCCACCAAGCAGTGAAATTAAATTATATACCTTTTACTCCCCTTTAAACATTAAAACAATCTATACTTTATAGTATCAAAAAAAAAACATAGCCAGGTTAAATGTGATTACTAGGAAAATATCACTGGTGAGCAAATATTCTTTGGTCATTTTTAACCTGACTGTTTTTATTTCTGATGTTGAAAACATAGAATAATGAAAATTGCTTTTATATTATATATGAAGTAAACATTGTAGATAGACTTTGAAAGTGAGATGGTGTCCGGACTTGAACATTTTTAATCTTAGGACTGTTGAATCAGAATTAACCTGGTTGAACCACAATATACTACTTATAGTTTGAATAGCATTTTCAATAAAGAAACATTATGTTTAATCTCATACTTGATATTACTTATAGTTAGCACATAAAATAGGTCTAGTCTATCTTTGAGTTATTTGATTTTTAAACAATTCCATTTTTGTAGGTCTATGTAAATTTACTTGACAATTAATTCATTTCTATGATGATGGCTATGGTTTGCTAATAGGCTCAGAATAAGACTTCTTCATGTTTAGAGTTATTTTTTGCATTTGCTGTGTAAATAAAAGGCATATTTAACCCATCAAATTTGAATTCAGCAAGTCAAGTTATGTGTTGCTTCACTGAGTCCACTAAATATTACTTATTAATTGATAACATTTAAAAATTTTTTTGTATATTTCCTTCTTAATTTTCTATTGCTCCATACTGTAAAAGTGTTGATGCTATCTTACCTACTTACTAATGTAGAGTATTATTACTTCCCTGATTATCTCAGTATTTAATACCTGAGTAACTTAACTGTATTAAATAAGAAATTTGACTGAATTCTGGTTTAAGCACCTTATATTTTGGAATTTTCAGAAAATGTTTTGAAATTTGTGTTCTACACATGAGAATTCATACGATTTGGAAAAACCAATAAAAAAATTTGTGTGATTTAAGGGCGATTTAGCTGTTATTTTTAGCTTATCTCACAACCACCTGATACCTTCTTTGCTTCATTTTATTTTTTTTTCACTCTGACATGTATTGATGTTTTTCAATATTTTTGTCCTCATAAACATTTAATGATGCACTTGAGGGTGGTCCATTGCTGGGATTTAAGCAAAAAATTCACTCTGTCCATATTTTAAACTCTCATTTAAAAAAGGATATTGAGAAAAGTAGAACTTTTAGGATTCATGAGGGAAAGGGTTACAAAATAAAAGAAAAAATCATTTATAATCGTATGAATTCATGAGTGTAGAACACAAATTCCATAAATTTTCTGAAAAATTCCCAAAATTAAAAAAGATATATGGGGTTATATGGGGTGCTTAACCCAGAAATCTACCAGAAATTTTACCATATTAGACATATCCAGCATTAGCTTTCAATGATTTCATCTCCAACAAGCTATTATTATGAAATAATCCTATTGTCATTTGTATACTTTATTTCTAATTTGTGGTTGAATATAGTACAATGAGCAATTTTTTGAGATGCATAATGAGAAACAGCCAATATTTGTAACTATACATTATAATGATTTGTCATTTGACTAGAAAGTAAATCTCATACAAAGCAAGAAATATAGTGGGTGTGTGAATCACTCAGCTGAATTCATGTTCATTATCTGAGTAATTTCTTTCAGTTTCATTGACAGCTTGACTGATGCAAACAGTAAGATGATTTAACTGTAATAGGACACCTGCTGTAGTGATGCTTCTGTGGAAATAATAGCTTCTATTGCAATTTCTCAAATAATTTTTCTTGTCATTTTACTTCAAGAAGTAACCTTACTCACATATCCATAGTATTTAGCCAGACAAATGTTACCAATGTTAATGATTCTTGTTTGCCTTTAAGTAACAGATTCTATAAAGTCAACTAGATTGTTTTCTGCTAATGCATTTAACTGGTTTTAAATCTAATCTATAAAAATTAAACTTCAAATGCTATGTTCTCTCTGTTTTTAAGCTTAGACACATTTGCAGTATGTCTCAAAATACATTAAAAACAAGTTTTTAATGTTTACAATCATGAATAACTTTAATGTCCTCATTCTGTTCAATTTTGCAGTACTCATCTTGAGCTCTGAGTTACAAAAAATATTGAGCCTAAACTAGACAAGTAATCATTCCATTCTTGGTATTGGGTAAGAGTAGCCCAAAATACAATTGTTGATTTGTACTTCCTAATGTGCAATCATTCATAAACTGCTATTATTAGCCTAAACAATTGCCTGACACATACTTTACCTCACTACAATCACATTTAATTATAATTTTGGCAACTTTGCAGTCTGTTATAAATGCATTGGTGTACAATCTATTTGAGTCAATTTAGTGAGTTGTTCACAACCTTCTATGATAAGTTACATGGAAAAATATTCCCATCAAAGTTCAATATGTTAGAACTAATTAATTCAAAGTCATAATGTGCCTCTGCCAAATGAAATATGTGACAATTCCAACATATTTTTTACATTATCTTGAATTAATTTCAACTTTCCAATAGAGTTCAAGTCTTGAAAGATCAATAGTTTATTTTTTTAGCTCCAAGTCAGCCTTAATTGACCAGACCTATGATCAAAGGCATTCTAATCATAACCATCCCAACATTTTAAAAATAGAATAAAGAATGATTTAACAAAAATTTGGCTGCTATTCCAGACAGGTCTAGTGACAATGCAGAAGCTTTCTCATGAGGCCAACCATCAAAGGTAATTAATATTGCTGTTGTGTCTCTAAAACTCAGGGTATCTGCTAGTTAAATGGATAGAATTGGGCAAGTGACTTTTGTAGCTAACGATATAGACAATAACAGTACCATTTATTTCATATTTGATATTATTGATATGTGAACTGAGACTGAAAGAACTGATGTCCTAAAATTCATCCTTCTGAGTTGCTTCTAACTCTCTTCTTTCTGTGTGGTATTTGCTTTGAATCATTTTTACCTCAGCTCATTTACTAAAAAGAAAATGGAATTTATTTGACTTACAAAACCATTATGAACCATATCCTCTTACCCTTCGCATATATTCTAATTGTTTCAAAAGCATGGTGTTCTCTTTGGATATGCAATAAAGTACAGACACTCCAAATGATTTGCTTAGAATGTATAGCCTGCTCAACTTTGGTTCCCAGTGAAAATATTATGAACTCTACCAAATGAGAAAACCAGATAGAGAGCATATAACTGAGGTGAGATCTAATAATTAGAGACAATACTTTCCTTTTGGTTGACCATTTGAATGAGAAACTTCTTCATTTTCAGTCCACTAAATGGATACTGGCTAAGAAAATTCATTTCATTATTTCTTGCTCCAAAGACAGAACGAAGCAAGCATCATCATTGTTTTAACATCCATTTTTGCATGGTTGCAAAGGACAAACGAAATTAGTTGAGGTAGATTATATTATATATTAATGAATAATAATAACAACAACGATAATTAATAAACATCTCAAATTACCTGAAATGAAGTAGCTAATGTGTGAAGCCATAACAGATTTGCTAATGATGATTAATACTCAAATTTCTGTTTGTGAGCTTATAAAGTTAGAACTTTATAAGCTCACAAACAGAAATTTGAGTATTAATCATCATTAGCAAATCTGTTATGGCTTCACACATTAGCTACTTCATTTCAGGTAATTTGAGATGTTTATTAATTATCGTTGTTGTTATTATTATTCATTAATATATAATATAATCTACCTCAACTAATTTCGTTTGTCCTTTGCAACCATGCAAAAATGGATGTTAAAACAATGATGATGCTTGCTTCGTTCTGTCTTTTAAGATATGTGTTACAATGTTACTCGATCTTTAGCTTATCAGCAATCTTTGAGTATAGCAATATAATTAAAAATGAATCCAACAATAATAGAGAAATTAAAACAAAACAAAAAATAAAAGTGGCTTTCTTGAATTACCGAAAAGAATAAGTCCCCACACCCCTGTGGCAAAATGTTACAACATTGTCTCTCAAAACAAACATGAGAGCGCAGCTTCGTGGTGCCCAGAAGGCATCAGATTTTGCATCTGACACATTGTCAATCGGAAACGGTATTGTTCCGCTCGATGAAAACGGAGAACTGTCAGTAATTCCGATGAACTAGAGGCACACGTCTTCCCAAATCTACGAAGGAACTACCTTGACATGAATTAGATTTCCAAAAGAGCCATTTTGGCTCCAAAAAACAACAGCACAGTGACCGCTCTCAATGCTAAGTTGCTGCATTCGCTTCCTGGAAGGCTGCACGTATACGGGTCAGTCGATTCTGTACCCGACGACGACCAGGCAATGAACTATCCAGTGCAATTTCTTAATTCCCTTGACCCACTTGGGCTACCTCCTCATACACTGGAAGTTAAAGTCGGAGCTCCTGTCATGCTGCTGAGGAATTTAGACCCTCCAAAGCTTTGCAATGGAACACGCTTGATTATTAAGAAGGTTATGCATTATGTTCTTGAAGTCACCATTTTGTCCGGCTGTGGCAAAGGAGAGGACGTTTTCACCCACAGAATCCCCTTCATTCCCTCTGGTGCAGATATTCCCATTGCATTTCGCCGTCTGCAGTTTCCGCTTAGACTATGTTTTACAATGTCAATCAATTAGTCACAGGGGCAGACACTATCGGTGGCAGGGCTGCATTTAGATGAACCATGCTTCTCACACGGTCAACTATACGTCGGTTGTTCCCGGGTGAGAAGCAAGGAAAGTCTCTTCGTTTACTCACCCCAGGGTAGAACGAAAAATATTGTCTACCAAGAGGTATTAGGATGAGACTTCATAACTGTTTACACTGTGAAAAGGTAACGTACAGTTTCACAAAGCAGCTGATTTAGACATCATCCTCTCAGACGTGTGTAATGGGCTTTATATCCGATTTTACTCTAAAACTAACAGCACACAATCAGCCCATTTCACAAAGAGAAACCTATTAAGTTACACTCCTCTTAGTTTTTAACAAAAAAAAAAAAAAGAGGGATAATTACTCCAACAATAGCTTAAGGGGGAATCGAGCATCTTTAAGGACGTAACTTCAACCGATTAGTGTTTTCTTATGCGCTTCTAATACATTCAATGTATAAGCACAAAGGAGGCATGCAATGTTACTCCTGTAGTGATCCTATAACGGCGCGCTCGCGCACCGTCCATTTTCTATTTCACGCGTGTTGGTGCCTTTACCAAGGCAGAAAAGGGAAGGGCCCTCTCGCGCATGCGCGAACCACCGGAAGAACCCTTTTGCCTACGTGGCATTTAGCGAGGCAAGGGGGTCGTAGAACGTTTGACCACTAGCAGCAGTCAGCGGGGACTTGGGACATGGCTATCGAAGGTACTACACGTATATTCTCTCTGTCCGTATTTGATAGCAGTCGGCCGAAGACTTTTAACCTGAATTGTTGTAGTCATCATCTTCTTCCTCCGGACGCCAATTTTGACCCGTTCTGTTTTTAGCGGCTGAACATTGTAAATATTACAATCGATTAACTTTCAGCCTTGCGCGCCCAGAACCAAGGACATCAGATAACCACTTATTGTTACTGTTACCAAGAAAGAGAATAAAGTAGTATATATATCTTTTACGTCTGCGTCTTGTTGTTTCTGACTGGTAGAATTCTGGATTATTAAAGCAACGGCTAGTGATTGCTTTCTTGTACCCCGAAAGAGAAGATATTCACTCACACTAAGTTCGTTACACTCCAATTAACTGGTAGAGGCTTATGAAAAGGGCAGAGATACATAGAACGCATTCGCTATGGCAGTTTCGGGAATTCTGCGACATAAATGGTGTAGACAAACATTCAACGACGATACTACCTATACATCATGACAACTAATCAACATTCAATCAACCCCACTCCCATTTTAATGACTGTCATATTTAACGATTGTTTAAACAGCCCAATCCTCAAAAATGCTCACTTGTGAAATACACGTTTTGATCCACTCTCTGTGTCTACATCTGATAAACCCAAATATAATTCTACACACCATTGCAAAGCACACAACAACTTTGCATTATCGAATGGCACCGGGCAACAGTGATACAGAGAGGTATGCAACATGAGTCACTACATGGACGGTGGATAAACACTTATTTGTCATAGACTTAGTGATGTTAGATTGCATTGTCAACTCTAAACTTAACCTAAATAAAACTCTATAAAACTTTAGAATGCCCAATTCATTTTTGCACTACCGATTGAGGTCCAGACTGCTGTAATGTTGACTGACAACATAACTAGACCCTCTAAATATTTAATACTTTCTGACCCGTGCAACGCCAGGTACTATTGCTTGTATATATATATATATATATATATATATATATATATATATATATATATACACACGACGGGCTTCTTTCAGTTTCTGTCTACCAAATCCGGTCACAAAGTTTTAATTGTCCCGAGGTTATAGTAGAAGACACTTGACCAAGGTACCATGCAGTGGGACTGAACCCAGAACCATGTGATTAGGAAGCATGCTTCTTACCACACAGTCACTCCTGCGTCATCGTTTACAATTTTGTTCCAATTGCTTTCAAATTTGGTATATGGATTAAGTCTTGTATATTAATTATGAAAATGAAATTCATTTTCCCGATAAATCCATAATTAAAAAGTTATTTGCCTTTAAAATTTGCAAAATTTGGGTATTTTAGCCAATGAAAAGCGAGTATTTTACACGTCACTGTAGCGAAGAATTGTTTCCATAGTAACCATAGATGCTGCGCATGCACACAAGGAGGAGAAAGATTATTTATTTTATAAAATCCTAGAGTATATTGCAAAATTTCGTTCTTGATTTTTTAAAAATAAAAGTCTGTTTTAAACTGTGTTTTAACTATTATTTCTAGCAACTCCTGTTGGTTTGTTTGGTCGTAGCTTTTAAATATTTAATTTACACGTGAATGTTGTCTGTTTACTGTAGCTAGTTTAATGCTTTGACGTGCCGATCCCCACCACTTCCCGATGATGGAAGAGACAGCGAACGCGCTCTTTTCTGATTGGCTAAAAATTCTGAAAATTATCAAACTTTGAATACCTGTAGCATTTTCGCAAAATTTTTCTGGAATAACTGAATAACAAATTCAGATTCAGTGTCAAAAGTGACATCTATATGATACATTAAGCATTTTAAAGATAATTGTAAACAATGACGAAAACCACAAAGATCTTATAATATATATATATATATATATATATTATATATATATATATACATACATACATACAAGGTGTCCAAAAACCACAAAGATCCTATAATATATATATATATATATATATATACACATACATACATACATACATACATACATACATACAAGGTGTCCAAAAACCACAAAGATCCTATAATATATATATATATATATTATATATATATATATATATATATATATATATATGTATATATATATACATACATACATACAAGGTGTCCAAAGAGTCACTGATAGGTTTCAGTTTTTAATAACTTCCTTAACTTTACAAATACATAAAATTTTGATACAATATAAAGGACATAATGGAAATTAATATGCACAAGTCAAATTTTGAAAAACCACTACATCACAAATAAAAAAATGACATCGCTTAAATGGCAGCCATTTTCAGTTTCGCACGTCCGTGCGCTTTCCAAAAGTTGCACCATAACACCCTCAAGAGTTTTAGACCCCACTTCTCTGATTTCTGTATTGACGATCTCCTTCATTTGCACTAGGGTCTCCAGTTTGTTGATGTAAACCCTCTCTTTCAGGTATCCCCACAAGAAAAAATTCGGGCTAGTCAAGTCCGGGAACGTGAAGGCCAGTTGGCATTGCCGTAGCGGGAGATTATTCTCTCTCCAAAGTACTGTCGTAGCAACCGCATTATATCTCTTGCGGTATGAGCAGTTGCTCCATCTTGCAGGAACCATGTGTGAGGTCTACCTGAATGGCCTTCACGTTCTCCAGACTTGACTAGCCCGGATTTTTTTTTTGTGGGTATACCTGAGAGGGAGGGTTTACGTCAACAAACCGGAGACCCTGGTGCAACTAAAGGAGAATATCAATAGAGAAATCAGAAAAGTGGGGTCTGAAACTCTTCAGGGTGTTACGGTGCAACATTTGGAAAGAGTACGAGCGTGCAAAGCCGAAAACGGCTGCCATTTAAGCGATGTCATTTTTCATATGTGATATAGAGGTGTTGCAAAATTTGACTCGTTGCATATTGATTGCCATTATGTTTCTTATATTGTATCAAAATTTCATGCATTTATTTGTAAAGTTAAGGAAGTTATTAAAAACTGAAACCCACCGGTGACTCTTGGGACACCTTGTATATATATGTACACTCTGAATATATATATATATACACATATATATATATATCTGATCGTTGCCAGAGCAGCCAACTGGCTTCCGTACCCGTGGCACGTAAAAGGGCACCATTCGAGCGTGATCGTTACCAACGTCGCTTCACTGGCACCTGTGCCGGTGGCACGTGTAAAAAGATTCGAGCAAGGTCGTTGCCAGTGCCGCCTGACTGGCTCCCGTGCCAGTGGCACGTAAAAAGCACCCACTACACTCTCGGAGTGGTTGGTGTTAGGAAGGGAATTCAGCTGTAGAAACTGCCAGATCAAGATTGGAGCCTGGTGCAGCCATCTGGCTCGCCGGCCCTCAGTCAAAATCGTCTAACCCATGCTAGCATGGAAAGCGGACGTTAAACGATGATGATATATATAAGTAGGTTCACTAACTTGATCCTCGCCGGATGAAACTGTACGACAGTTTTATGATGAACTAGCACAATTATTGAGGAAAATACCAAGTTTTGACAAGCTGGTCATATTGGGATATCTCAATGCAAGAGTTGAAAAGGATTATGTTTCATGGCCTATTTTAGGTCGACATGGGATTGGAAAATGCAATAAAAATGGAGTAGCCTTTTTTACGCTTTGTACTGAGAATAATCTAGTTGTCACCAACATTCTGCTGAAGCAGAAAAATAAATATAAAACTACCTGGATGCACCCAAGATCTAAGCACTGGCATCTCATAGATTATATTCTGATCAAAAAACGTGATACGAAAGATGTTTCTAGCGTTCGGGCCATGAGAGGGAAAGAGAGGTGGACTGACCATCATCTAGTGCGTGGAAAAATAGATTTTTCGATAATGCCTAAAAATTGACAGTCTGGTCCTAAGGTACCCAAAAAGTTAAATGTTGCAAACTTTAAATTATCAAGCAACTTGCAAAAATTCCACGATGCTATAGAAAGTACCAATCTTGACCCAAACAATCTATGGGAAGATTTCAAAACAAAACTATTTCAGGCTGCAAGTTCATCAGTGGGAGTTAAATCACTTAAGTCCAGTGGCTGGTCCTCAGATAGATCAGCAGAAATTCATGATCCACTTTTATAAAAACAAAACTTAGGCAATAGATTTCTTTCTCCATCCTTGAACCCCAACTCAAACGAAGCATGCTGAAAGGGAAAGTGCAGACTGCTCTAAGGAAAATTAAACAGGAATGGTGGAATGATAGAACAAAAGGGGCACAAGAAGCAGCTGATAGAAATGATGCCAAGGGTTTGTACTCTTATGTTAAGGAGGTATATGGCCCAAAATCTTCAATAGCTCCAGTGAAAACAGCAAATAGACGTTTGCTTGACTGACACCGCTTCTATTCATAAGCGCAGGGTAGAACATTTTTTTGTACTTTTGAATAGACCATCATCCGCTGACATGAGGTTGATAGAATAAAATCGAACACCTCCCAGTTATAGAAGAGATGGCATTTGAACCAACTCTGAATGACATTTATTTAGCTGTGAATAAGCTGAATAACAATAAGTCTCCAAGGTCTGATGGAATGTGTGCAGAAGTCTTGAAATATGGGGGTGACAAAATGTTTGAACTCTTAAATATATTAAATTGTCACTGTTGGAGAACTGAGAAAGTGCCTCAGACTGGGTTGATGCCATTTTAGTCACCTTGTATAAATCGGGACCAAAGGATTTGTGTGTAATTTTCATGGGATTTCGCTTTTGTCTGTGGTTGGAAAGGTGTTTGCCCGCATTTTGTTAGAACGTTTAAATACCTTCATAGTTCCAAATATAGTGTCTCAGTCTCAGTGTGGTTTTCCTTCCTCCAGGGGCACAGCTGATTTTATCTTTACAATTACAAGAAAATTACATTGAACAGAATCTTGCTTTATACCATTGCTTTGTTGATTTGAGCAAAGCATTCGATACTGTTAATCGAAATGTTCTGTGGTTAATTCTAAGGAAAAGAGGTTGCCCAGAAAAATTTGTAAACATGATCAAGGCTTTACATCAAGATGTGAAAGCTAGAGTTAACTTTGGTGGTGGGCTCTCTGAATCTTTTGCCTTGGAAAATGGAATAAAGCAAGATCTTGATGCATCCACCCTCTTTGCAATATACTTTGCTATTGTAGTATCACATGATTTTCAAAATTCTGAGGAGGGTATTTACATAAAACATCGAACAACATGGAGTGTTTTTAATCTGATCAGACTGAAATTCAAAACGAAGGTTTTTACTTCACTCATTAGGGAACTTTTATACGTTGACGATTGCGATCTTGTCAGTCATTCTGAAACAGGTCTGCAATCTCTTGCTTATGCGAACATCCAGCGGTTAGGGTTCGAATTATTACAAAAAGAATTTTTTTTTTTTTTTTTACATACGACAGAAATATTGGCCATTAAAATATTTATGACACAAAATTGTTTCAGTACTTATTGTTAGAACTTTCTTTTGAATATCTTGTGTAGAAGAAATGCTTTTGTACAGGATCAGCTTTCTTGGGAATCGAATCTGCAACGTGTCTATGTAAAGAAGGTACTGTTTTGTCGACAATACCATATTTAGTAATAAAATAACTGTAAATGTTAATCCGCTAACACAAACATATACGCTCTTCAACATTTATTCTAGCCAATAATATCGCACTGCGGTTGTGATAAGTTGTTAGTGTCAAAATGATGATAGAACGTTCCAGAACATTCCATCAATTTTTTGTTATAATTAAGTTAAAAGCTTTGATTCTAAACTCGTCAGAGATTATTTTAATATAGCCTGAGATTCTCGTCAGAGTCACCTCTTACAACAGATCGTTTCCTTCCTCTTCTCTCTCTACAGATTCGTTTCCTCCTCCTTCTCTCTCAGATTTGCGGTTATATTTCATTTTGATCATAGATCTACTCGATCAAGTCTGACCAGCAATAACATAATACGAGATTATGCGTTCAGTTGTTAGTAGGCCACAACAGCATTTCTATATTTAGATAAAAGTACGCATATTAATAATACTTTTCACAATCACACTATTTATTTTTACATAATTTGATATTTTAACTCTTCAAATATGGCTACTGTTACTATTCGCTTATTTTCATATATTACAGCTTGAATTATATTTGTGGGAGCTTTTCCTTTTGAACGGCAGTTTTCAACACAATTTCTAGTTAACTAAACACTTTTAAACTTCGTATACTGGTAGAATGTGTCAAAATATAACATTTTTTCTCTTGGCTTTCTTGAGAAAATTGTAATTTGTAAGTTTAACGTAGTTTAATTTTTCGAATTTTAACCAATCCTATGCCCTCTATTGAGCTAAAATCATTTGCTGCGTCTAAAACAGACAACATCCTGTCACTAACCCTAACCCTAAATTTTAGCCTTTCGTTTTTTTTCTTAATTGTTAAATTAATTTAATTGTTACGCGTGTGTCTAAAATTATTCGTTTTGTTTTTGTTTTGAGTTTTTGCTTTCGTTTTAGCCTTTCGTTTTTTTTTCTTAATTGTTAAATTAAAATTATTTTCCATTGCTTTCGTTTTTTTTTTTCTTCATTGTTATCCTTAACAATTAAGAAAAAAAAACGAAAGGCTAAAATTTAGGGTTAGGGTTAGTGACAGGATGTTGTCTGTTTTAGACGCAGCAAATGATTTTAGTTCAATAGAGGGCATAGGATTGGTTAAAATTCGGAAAATTAAACTACGTTAAACTTACAAGTTGCAATTTTCTCAAGAAAGCCAAGAGGAAAAAATGTTTTATTTTGACACATTCTACCAGTATACGAAGTTTAAAAGTATTTAGTTAACTAGAAATTGTGTTGAAAACTGCCGTTCAAAAGGAAAAGATCTTATTTGTGTGTTAAACATTGATTGTGGGTTTTGCTTTCTTGATTTCTAGGGTTAACAAACGTTAAAAAAAAATGTGGGCCGCATTGGAAAGAGGGTTGTGCATCACTAGATATAGTGTACCATTGTAACTGAGAATATTAAAATCATACATCCCGTTTCTGTGAAGAAAAATTCAGTTCTATTTTCTAAATTTGATTTATTGATTGGTATCAAACCCGTTTAACTTAATAAAAAAAAGAGAGAAATCTGGGAGGCCAATCCTGTTTGGTTGAAAACAAAAATCAGTTAACGTGAAATTTTCTATCCATTTTCGGTAGGTTATTCCGTCTAATTGCCAAAACTACCAGTTAATTCCAAACTTCAAATAACTGCATTTAAATAAGATACAGAAAAACAGGTTAATTTCCTTTTTGCAATGATTACAGTGCAATCAAGTTTAACTCTGCCTACCACCGTTGGCTTAATAAGACAAGGGCTAGATTGGGTTATGTATGGTATGTCTGGATGTTAATAACTAATTTCAGAGTAAGCATAGTACTAGATTATGAAAAAGACTTGTCAGGGTTTTTAATGGTGGGCGTAAAAAAAATTCTGCTGACTGGGAGGGATCGTACAGGTTTCTAAATTTTGTATGTATGTATATATATATAACTTCCTTTTTAATTTTAAATACACGTTTCTATTAGACTACATATATATGACTTGAAAATATCTATTTTTGTAGCAACATTTTAAAAACAGTTTATTTCACCATCGACTTCTTTTGGTCTTTATTTATTTCCATTATTATTTTGTTATACTTCCAGCGATGTTTTCAATTTCCAGCCTACCAATTAAAGCTGACGTTAACTTTATATTTTTCTTTTGCATATTCAATATCGTCAATCATCCATAACTTGATACTCTAATGATACGTTTCCGTGTTTATTTGAAAAATAAAAATGAAATAACTGTTTTAAAAAAAAGATAATAGTAAACTTAATGATTTAGTTAGTAGTAATTACAATATAATTCGTCATTTCTATTTTGTGTTTTTAATGTTTTCAAATCAGAGCATGTGAGCAAATAAATTATTGGTTTGAGTGAGTTTTATTTTCATTTTGAATGAAGATTAATGAGCAATTCCGGCATATAACTTTGATAAGAAGTACAAAGATAGCAAAAATAATGATAATAATAAAATACCCTAATAAGTTAAATAACCCAGTCAACAAATTGATAAATTATAATACAGGAATATTTTATTAACTTAAAGAATCGAAAATAATTTCTTTTCTCTTTCATACTAATCTAATCCTAATATTTATCTGGTGGTTGTTCATAATTACTTTTTTGTTTTTTAATAGTACAGTGCACGCTTGATATATTTTTCGAAGTATAGTTCAATAAGCTGAATGTTTATTACCATTCAACAAACTGAATGTATATATTTATTGTTATTTCGAATTACATTACAGTAAATGGTTTATATTAAAACCTCAGCACCGTCTGACCCATCAGTTATTTTACTTTCATTCTTTCAAGTGGGATTTACGTCTTTGCTCATTCTTACGTAACGATATAATATTAGATTGGTTTTTTGCAATGAAATTTTATAGAAATACCTTTCATACATTACGGTTATGAAGAAATTTATTGGGAAAATATTTTCCAAGGAGGTGGGGTGAGAACTTCGGAAAATTCACAAAATTCGAGTTTTTCCCTCATAGCTTTTAGGAAAATTGGGTTTTTTCAATGAAATTTATATAAATACCTTTGAAACGGCATACATTATGACTATAAAGTAATTTGTGGGGAAAATCTTGAGGTGGGGAAAGGACTTTCGGAAAATTTCTAAGATTCGAATTTTTCCTCGTTATGTTCCGAAATCACATTCAACCTTCTACAAATACTCTAGCGTAGTACTACTACACTACGTAATGTTTCTTTCTACCCGCTTTCAATAATATTTTAATGTTTTGGCTTCAATTTTATTTCATTTTCAATTATTTTTACGCTTTTTTAACCCTTCGTCGTTATTCTCATTTACTCGTTATTACTTTCTCTCTCTCTAGTTATCTATCTATGTATATGTATATATATATTTACACTTCTCAACGAAAACATAACGATGTAAGAAATTTGAAAAGCTTAACGCGAAACCGGTCATTTCTTCAAAAACGATGTCATTGTATGAAAAAAATTTATAATATTCTTCTGACATAATGACTCAAATATATATTTTTTAACCTTTTAAAACAAGCCTTCTGTAGTTTTTTCACTTTTTACTATTTTCTATATATTCAACCACGTGCTTTCACACACCAACTTTCTCACCTATATATATATATATATGCATATATATATACTTTTATGCATGCATATATATATATATATATACATACTTTTATGCATGCACATATATATATATACTTATATACATGCATATATATATACTTTTATGCATGCATATATATATACTTTTATGCATGCATATATATATATATATATATATATATATATATATAAACGGCAGTGTGTCTGTCTGTGTGTCTGTCAGGTTGTACCCTCACCCTGACCACGGCTTTCAACCGATTCTGATGAAACTTGACACACACGTAGCTCAATGTCATAATTCAAAACTAACGCAGCGAAAATTTTAAAAAGTTCCCCCAGTTCTGAAAAAAAAATCGATAAATTCGACATGGGTCGAGAATCTAAGCTTTTTATATGCAACACATTTTCTACAGACTCTCTAGGGGACGCAACTCGACCTTTTTAACTCTCGGAACACGTGGGGTAAGTATCCCAAAGTGTATAAAAATGTACAAAAACGGCAAAAAAGCGGGCAGCAATATGAGTGACAACAACGAAAAAGTCAAAAGTGACCAAACTGAACAAACGAATGGAAAAGGTTTTTTGATGCACACGACAAAAGCGGTTTATAATAAACCAAGAATTTGCAAGCAGCGTCCGAGGACCCTTAGGGTACGTCAAAAATTTAAGGTAAAACGTTTGGGGTGGTAGTTATAAAGAAAGTGTAAACAAAAAAAGTATTCGAATAACTTGCGGCTACAGCAGCTATTAGCAGAAGTGATGGTGTTGGGGGTAAAGTCTCGAATGTAATTTCTTCTTGGTAGGAATTGGTTGGGTTGAATTATCGATAGTTGTTTGATAGTTATTTAGGAGTGAAGAGAAGACATTGCAACCTACACATGCGCCTTTGTTCCCTAGAGGGAAAGGACTAGATTAGGATTAGTTGTTGCCTACTAGGGGCTCTTACATACCCGGGCAACGCCGGGCTATGCTGCTAGTACTTATATACATGCATATATATATATATATACATTTATGCATGCATATATATATATACTTATATACATGCATATATATATACTTTTATGCATGCATATATATATACTTTTATGCATGCATATATATATACTTTTATGCATGCATATATATATACTTATATACATGCATATATATATATATATATATATATATATATATATATAATTATATACATGCATATATATATACTTTTATGCATGCATAATATATATACACACACACATATATATATACATATATACACATATATATATATATATATCTCTCTATATATAAACGGCAGTTTGTCTGTGCGTGTTTCTGTGTGTCTGTTTGCTTGTACCCTCACCCTGACCACGGCTTTCAACCGATTCTGATGAAACTTGACACACACATAGCCCAATGTCATAATTCAAAACTAACGCAGCGAAAATTTTGAAAAGTTCCCCCAGTTCTGAAAAAAATCGATAAAATCGACATGGGGTCGAGAATCAGAAACACAAACCACAGACTGTCTAGGGGACGCAACTCAACCTTTTTTAACTCAAAAAAAATTTACCATCATTTTTTTGCTATTTTTTGGCTATAACTCTCTAAAAATGCTTTATAGTTATTTCCCTTACAAACCTGAGCAACGCCGGGCGATACTGCTAGTATATATATATATATATATATATATATATATATATATATATATATATACACATATATATATATTACTCACACACACACATACAGCTATGAGGGAAAAACTTGGATCTTGTGAATTTTCCGAAGTCCTCTATCCACCCTTTGGAAAAGATTTTCCCCACAAATTACTTTATAATTGTAATGTATGTCGTTTGAAAGGTATTTCTATAAAATTTCATTGAAAGAACCCCCATCTTCCTAAAAGTTATGATGGAAAAACTCGGATTTTGTGAATTTTCCGAAGTCCTCTCCCCACCCTCCCGTTGCTTTGCGCGCATTTCTTTCCTTTTTTTTCATATTCATTTCCTACACATTGTCTTACACCCATTCCAGTATTTTTTTTTTTTTTTTTTAGTGGTGGGGAATTTCATTTCCGGGTCAAGATCTAAACATTAACCGGATATTTTCGGTTTGAACGGCAGTTTTTTCTAGCGATGTCGTATGAAATTGTCACCCATAATTATGACCCTAGTATCGATCTATTGCATTTCAATCTGTTTTAGAGTTAGGGGTGGGGGGAAAGGTATCTTTTTTTTCTTCAGAAATGTAAATAAACCCAATCTGTTTCTTAAACGAGAGACATATTCATACGGCACAGAATGTTTTCACCTCAATAGACGTCATTGATTGGTTGAAATTGCAGAAATTGAAGAAAAAAACAAATATCTTACAAACAATAGAATTTTCTCAATAAAGCCAAGAGAAAAAGATGTTCTATTAACACATTCTACCAGTATACGAAGTTTAAAAGTGTTTAGTTACGTGGAAATTATTTTAAAAAACTGCCGGTCAAACCGAAAAATCCGAAACCACTTAGAAAAATGTTGTGACTACGACTGAAAAAAATATTTACACCGAGTGAGTCAGGTAGTATGAGTCCGTGGAAGAGATGTTTGTCATTATTTATAGCGAATTGTAGTAGTCATTGGATTCTGTAGCCGAAGTGAGCTGTGTAAGTTCCTGCCGTTGGATTTAGCTCAACTACTAGTAGGTACCTAATAAGCCATCTATAATGTACTCAAAGGTCGGTCAAAGAAAATGGGCTAACGATGGAATCGTTAATTGTTTGGGAGTTTACAAAACTAGATTTCTGATGAATTAAGAATTTGCAAGATATATTGGTGTTTCGACGATCAGCTCAGCTACCGATGAATACGAAGTCTTAATGTATTTACCAGAGACTGAAATGGTGAAAAATATAATAAAAAAAAAAAGTAAGACGTAAAAACCAGACTGGCTTTTATCTGTAAAATGGTTTTATGCGCAGTTAAGTAAGCGTCATTAAACTCTTTGATAAAGTCAATGAATAACATTTCTCATGGCACCAGTAGACAAAATGGAAAAAGCGTTGCTCCGAAGGAGTGTGAGGAAGATGCGCTGGAACAGCCACTCTGACACACAGGGCTCGCACTTGCGGACAGCCATCTCCGCCTCGATAGCAATGAACAGGGATAGTTGGTGACATTATCAGAATCGTAAGAGCGTCGGAAAGTTGCTTTGCAGCTTTCGTTACATTTCTGGTTTCAAATATTGTCGAAGACTACTTTGGCTCCAGGATCGATAAAATAAAGTTCCAGTCAAGTACTAAGGTCACACCCTTCCTCAAATTCCTAGCTTTCTACGTATGTTTCATAAGATTAATCAAAAGTGACTGAAGTGTTGCACAATTTCAAATATATTCATAAGGCAAACAATCAACAAATCACTCTGCGTGCATGTGTTGGTACTTTTAGCGGTCTAAAATTAGTTACGAAATTTTTATTGGTAAAAGCGAAGTTACATCAATTATTGAAGAACTGATCAAGAATACACTGAAGTTGTATATACTTCTTTAATTAGTTCGACTTATCTTGATTGTGGTGGATCATAATTACAAACTACATAGAGGAAGCGAGCTTACGAAGAAACCTTATATGCTCTCGATCTGCTGGAAATAGACTCTCCTTCAAGTCAGATCCTAGTGTCCTAGAAGAAAAGAATGACGCACTTGACGATGGATTCCCATGTTATACAAGAAGAGGGAAGAGTCAGCTGAAAAGCTTGATTGCACGATTGATATTGGGTTAAGCAAAGATATACATAAACTAATCTTAAGTTACTTTTACAAAATCTAATAATGGTGGACCTATAATTTGACTAACTTCTTTATGTTGCCAGTGAATCGTTTTCTTTTTTTCCCCTTCTTATTTCATTTATTTATATATTTTAATACTGTTCCGAAGTATATGCATTTCAATTATTCGGATGTGGAAAAACAAACTTCGTAACATAGAACTTATATATCTCTTAATCTGAAACGGTGAAGCCTATGCTTATTGGTTGATAATTTCAGGAATGATGTAAAACTTAACTTCAATAACTGGAAACACTGCCAAAGGAATTGCAGTTAAAACTATGTTCTGTAGTTACGGAAATCTCTAGAAGAAAAACAAACTGAAAGCTATCTAAAGACCTGACTCAGTTGGAATATTTCTTTTATAGTATGGAGGCATTCTCGTTAAAACATCAACAATATTGACTTTAAGTATTTTCTTTTTTGTTTGGTTGTTAATAACTGTTCATCACAAATGTGGCAACGTTTGATGTCAATAGCATTAATTGATAGAAAATCGTATAGGTTTTTCCACAGCAAAATAAGTGGGGGGAACCAGAGCACTATGGCAACTTCGTTGTGTGTCCACACAGTCATCTCATTTTTGTTGTTTAGTTCAAATCAACGCTGGTCGAGTAGACCTAGGGAGAAGTACATTCCAGCTGTCATCAAACTGTCTTGTTTTCAGGCATAGTATATCTACAATTACATTCCCCAATGAGTCATTTCTTTTTTCAGGACGGCACGACATGATTTAAACATTTGGCTTCTATTTCTAGCATACTGAGCAGCCATGTAGTAATTCTCTCTTGAGAGTTAGAAGTTAATTCTACTTCACAGTGATTCACGCTTCCATAAATCCAACTCTTAGAGATAATATATGATATTGGAGTAGAAATTTGCGTGTGCTTATGGTTCTACGTACGCGCATTTTGCTAATTAACATTGACAAATCCAACACTTCGGAATTTAAAAAAAAATTTATTTGAAGTTATTCAATTATTTATTTGACACCCGATAAGAATCGCCTTTATTTCTTCTCACATGTTTGCGACAGACAACATCAGTTTAATACACAGTTCAGTCTCTTAAGGTTGATATAATTTGTCATCGCTTCTGATGTTGTTAAAAGAGGCGATTAACAAGTCTCATATGCAGCTACTTCATTATATTTCAGTTGGAAAATAACACCTTTATTCTATGAAGTTTGATTGCACATAGTGCGACTCGGAGAGAATTATTAATTCTCGTATGTTTGGCCCAGGAGATATCACATGTCAATCCTATAGTATCATATTTATACGCAATGATATATTAATAGCGGTACCCATAGAAATTCTACGGCCCGTTTTGTAGTACAATATCAGCCATAAACATCTCCCCACTGTCATTTCTCCCATAATTCTTTGATTAATTTCTGTAAAGATAAATCAGATTCGGTCATGTTTTTTTTTCAAGCTTGATTCCTCATTTTGCCTGACGCAAAATATTCTTGCCTTTCATTATCGTTTATACTCTACCGTCTTACTTGATTAACAATTCTCGTTTTATTTCCTTATAGCTTCAGTTTTGTTGTTCGTCATACGACACCTTCTAGCTCCGTTTCGTGCCTTAATTTTATTCATGTTCTCCTGAATTAATGTTTCATGTCTCTTTATCCCTAATTCTTATTTCTCCTCCTTACTCTTTTCTTAATATTACCCTATACGTTCTCCGCCTCTCTCGATCGAATTCTTGCTGTCGTGTTCTATGATCATTGTCCGACATAACACATCAAATTCCGTTTCGATAATAAAATAATTTAAGAAGCGCTTGATATTACATAGTTGATAACACCCGTGACCAATAGATACCATTACACATCTTTTAGCAAGCGAGTTAAGAACACAGTTATTAAAATAATAGATAGTTGGGAAAACTCCTTATCTATGTTCACACATACTCACATTCATACACATACGAACGTTAATGGCGTGGGGATATGTACACATATCCAACCCTACTTTCTCACATACAGCTAATCGTCATGCACGCACCAATTGCTTTCGTATGTGAGTAAATGTATATATGTACCTGTAGCATTCATTTAAATCTCTCTCTCTTTCTTTCTTTCTCTCTCACACAGACACATCTACTATCCCCTTTCCACAGCACGATAGATATTTTACACCACAGGAATCTATCGTTAGCACTTCAGTATGTCTAATAATATCGCATATTCTTACAAGAGCTAAGATAGTACATCTATAGTTAGTCTTAAATAAGATTTTAAAGCGTTTGTGACGGTAATGTTTTTAGTTGAGGTGAAATCAGTGGACACCAGATGTGCAAGATGGAAGAAGAACAGTGATCGAAATTGTAAAGAAATATTTATTTAACGTTACTTAATGTAATGCCATGCCTTGACGTGCAGGTGTGATGTAATTGAAAGAGTATGTAAGGTTAAGAAAGTTAATTTTGGCCTGTATGTGTGTACACGTTCTTATTTTAGTAGTAAACTATAGGCAGTGATCGAATGATGCTGTGAGAGAAAAGAAATTGAGCTAGTGAAAGTTAATGAAGTCGAGTGAAGTTGTGCCTCATAGTTGGCTGATTGTAACCTTCTTTCTCACTCTGGCCATTTGTCTTTAGTGGCTGCCTACTTATAGCCATGACTAGTTGTCTTGGTTCACTAATTGATTTTGCCTTACCAAATTCTAGTATTTATAACCATGCAAAACCAGTCAGGAGAGACATATTGTTGAGGACAATAGGTTTCGTTGGTGGTGTCTGTTATTTCAATTCTAACTTTTGGTGGCCTAGAAGCAGTTAGAAGGGTCAAGTGGCAAAGACATTATTCTGCTTAGCGAAGGTATCTGGTAAATATAGCTGCTGTCACAGAAAAGCTATTGCTTCACTGTGAGAAAAGTGCTGTTGAACTCTTATGTGAAATTTGGCGATCGAGGATCAAATCCATGCCATGCCTGCATGAAGCCACTGCACGTTCTTTATAAACACGAAGCGAGATTTTGTTTTCTGATTACAAGAAGAATCCCAGCCACTGGATTTTTTTCAGTTTGCTGTATTACATTTGTGAAATTCTACTGAATATGAATTTAGGATAGAGAGCCATCTTGAGCTGATTTCTTTGAGATCCACTATCGATATTCATAATTAGTCACATTTTACCATGAAGTCATATATATATATATATATATATATATATATATATAACTGTATCGACTTGATTGTAGAATATTATTTTCCTCGTATTGTTGCTGCTTTCGAATGATATCATTCTGCTGGCTAGGCTGGTAGGCCAACATTTTCCCCGAACAGAGTACCAGTCCATTGCATTGTTACTCACAACTGACTGAACTGAAACAACATGAAATGAAGAGTTTTGCTCGAGAACACAACGCACTGCCGGTCAGGAAATCAAAACCACAATCTTGCGATCGTTAGTGCAACACCCTAACCATGAGCCATATACCTTCACCACACGCACACACACTGATCATCTCGTCTTACCATCTGGGCTGAATATGCGTCTTTGATGAGATCTAACAACATCAAAACGACACCTGTTTTACCAGTTTGCTTCAGTAGTAAAAACCATTTGTAACAGTACTATTGTTATCTTTCAAAAATTTAGATTACTTGGTAGTATTGGAGTTGCTTCCTTTACATGCCGTTTTAAAACTTTAAATACCCTCTAGAGTGAGCTTTTCTTCTAATTGCAAGTATAATTTCAACTGATTGAATATTGTCGACCCACTATATTACATATGTGAGATTCTGCTGTACATATGTGAGATGTAGCATGTAGAACACGCTCCCCTTAGCCATATTGTTATGCTTTTACTCGTTTCATGCATTGAACCGCAGCCACACTGGGATGCCATTTCTAAGGGGGTTTTATGAATTATATTAAGTCTGGTATTCATTTTATAGAATGGTTAAGCTTACCAATTCAATTATACCCCTCTAAGGACATAATATCACAAATAATTTATCACACCAATGTTTCCATCTACTCAGTTTTACTCACAAGACGTTGGTCAACTCGAGGCTATAATAGAAAGCTCTTGCCCAAGGTTCTGTGCAGCGGGATTGAACCTAGAAACACATGGTTTTGAAACAAACTTTTTAAACTATGAGTTGCTACTTCATAGTTCTAATAAGGGATTTCAGATCATACACCCTTTCAATTATTATTATTACATTAGGCTTAATCCCATATGTTTTCAAATCTACTACACATTTAGCTATATCTTTTCCTCTTTCTTTCCCTATATGATTTAGACTAATTGTGTCCTCTTACCATAACATTAGATACTCATCACTTGCATCCATCTTACCCTCTTTGAAAATGCTGATTATATGTAAAAAAATTTCCCTAATCCTAACCATTTCTGATTAGTATTAGGTACAATTGCATTCTCATCAACGGCATTTGGTACGTAAATATTCACTCTCGTCAGTAGAATTTTGGGAGCTAAATAAGCACGGTCTCGAATTAAGGTCAATTAAGTGATCTATGCATCAGTGTAAACACTGTTTGTTCTAAATTAGGGCTCGAGGATTTATAACTTCTTTCTAGACAATGGTATTTAGGTACCTATGTAAATGCCCATTCAAGAAACCATCCTTTTATATTTTGAGCGCCTCTAAATAATGTCAAGATACTTTTGACAATGTTGCATTAACATTTATGACCACATACCTCTCCTCACACACATACACAGCTTGTCATCGGCAATAATGCGATTCACTCGTAAAAGCTACCCAACAACGTTTGGTTCATAATTGTGCAGTATTTCCATTCTTGTAGTAATCATTTTGAATTGTCGCAAAATAGCTGAGACAGTCATATAACAAATACGCTTACTTAAAACACACTTTATAAAAACTTTTGATTGAAAAAGATGTTTGCAGTTTTTGAATTTTTGATGCTCAAAATAAAAATCTGAAAACCGCAAGAAGAAAAAATAGATGGAGGGTGCAGGATTTGAAACTTAGCCTTTTTTTTTTATAAGCATGGGACCTAAAATATTTCATAGAAAGGGACTTTTTCAGTGGTGAGCATTTTTCCAATAACATAAGTGATATGAATGAAATGTATTTATCGAGAAATGAAACGAAGTTGTCGATTCAATTTCCATTTAGAGAGATTCATAATCGTAGTGATTGTTCCTAATAGAGGCACGAGGCCAGAAATTTTGAGGTGTGGGTATAAGCCGTATCATCTACTCCAGCAGAGTTGACCTCAGTAGGATTTGAACTCAGAACTTGAATAGCTGGAAGAAATATCACAAAGCCATTTCCCCTACAATTCTACCTATCCAATGCTTTTCTTATAGTCATTACTACTAATAATAACTTCTGATCTTTTAAACACAAGGCCAGCAGTTTTGAGGAGCAGTGCTTAGTTGATACCATCGATCCCATTTCTACCAACCCCAGATGATGTAAAACAGAACTGACCTTGGCACAATTTAAACTCAACGTTAAGTGACAGAACAAATACTACAAAGTATTCTTTTTTGTCCCTTTCATGACTACCAGCTCACTATCCCAAAGGCAATCAATAAAGAATAGGTTTGGGGCTTAAAGAAAAAAAATATCACTACTTGTTTGTGTATTTCATTCTTTACGTTAAGTGTACAAAAGCACATTATTCTAACTCATGAAGAAGAGAAAACGATTCTTAAAAGATTTTTTCAATGATGTGAACAAATCACACATAGGAACACTTTGATCTAACTGAATGTGATTAAGAAAATAGACTGCATGTAAGATGTGTGAAAATTTGTCATGGTAAACATATGAGACTTCTATTTTGTATGGAGAACCAATTAGTAACCTAGCCCTGCTTACAGAAGTCACTGCCACATCTGTGAAGAATAATTAAAGCAGATAATCACAACTGTTCCCTTTATCTTGATTCATTCTTTGATTGCTCTCATACCTTTCTTTTTCTAATCTTTCCAACATCTCACATGTTCTGTAACTTCCTCCACCCAACATTTTACATATTGAGGAACGTTTATACTACTCTGTTCCCTTGCCTTCAGATCTGATTGAATATTATGAATTCTTAATTAAATCAAACATGTGAAATAAATGCCATAGCCACAAATGGAATGACGCTCAGGCTGTGAAAAGTTGACACAGAAAGGCAAGCTAATCGACGACAGGAAGATTTGTAGAGTGTGCCTGATCCTTCAGTTGACCTATTTTGCCATAAAGTCTACTTGATCAATGCATGCCAGGGCATGTGAGATGGGATTCGATACATACATCACAACCGGGTTCCAAATTTACTTGGGATATCAGAACGTTTTTGCATATATTAAAAACTAGCATTCACACAAGGGCAAAAGAACCAAAGGAAACTTTTTCATGTCACTTGATAAAATTCCTCTCAGATGCCCTGGTGCTAATTTACGGCTTAACAATAATAATTAAGATCAGGGTTAGGTCCTACGATAAACTGAATTATAACAAATCATCATCTAAATCCAATGTGTCTCTGCAATTCATTTTTCACCCGGGATTTGATCTGTCACGTATAGTTTAATTTAGTTTCACCCTTTAGTTACTAGATTTAGAGGTGTTATGACAAATTCATGTCAATGATGGTAACTAATATAAGATAAAATAGCATACATGGACCCAGATTTTTCAACATCACGTTATCACTAGTTATAGACCTTTGTCACAACTAACCTTACCAGTCGTGCACATAAAAAAGAATTAGAAAAATCTAGTTTGAAATCTAAACAGGTTTAATTTTCATTGTCAGTTGTTTAACAAGACCACAGAGTGACGCTATTTGGCTAAAAAAAAGAAGTTAATGATACACAGATTCAAGGTTAGTTATACAGAAAGAAGTAAATAATTTGTCAGTCAAAATCCTGGACTACAAATCGAGATATATTAAATGTAGAACCCCCAATTTTTTTTATGTAATTTTAACAATTAGATGTCAAAACTTGATTGCTTTGAGCTGGGATTTTAAGTTTAATATGGGAATCAAGACTGAATTTAAATAAATGCTCTCTAAAGCAGGAAAAATACTTTACAAACAAGAAACAGCATCAGCAAAGCTCAGTTACAAATATTTTCGAATATCTTGCCCTTGGTCTAATGCCATTCTCACAGAAATCATCCATGGGTATTTTACTAATGTCATTGTTTTAAATTACTTTAAAAGGTCGTGAGCTGGTGGAATCGTTAGTACACCTGACAAAATGCTTAATGGTATTTAGTCTGCCTTTACGTTCTGAGTTCAAATTCCGCCGAGGTCGACTTTGCCTTTCATCCTTTCGGGATCGATAAATTAAGTACCAGTTACGCACTGGGTCGATGTAATCGACTTAATCTGTTTGTCTGTCCTTGTTTGTCCCCTCTGTGTAAAGAAATAGGTATTTGTATTCACTCACAAGGCTTTTGTATTCACTCACAAGGCTTTAGTCGGCTCGAGGCTATAGTAGAAGACACTTGCCCAAGGTGCCACGCAGTGTGAATGAATCCGGGACCATATAGTTGGTAAGCAAGCTACTTACCACATAGCCACTCCTGCGCCTATGTAAAATGTATGACGCTTACAGCAACTAGGTTCCCCAAGCGGTCACCCATCTAAGTACTAACTAGGCTCGCCGTTGCTTAACTTCAGTGATCGGACAAGAACCAGTGCTTTCAACGTGATATGGCCCTGTCTTGAACTTTCATACATACTTACCTTGTCTCTGATGACGGGGTACCCAGTGTACGGACATGCAAGCCTATCGCTTGAGAAACAGTTGTAAGGCTCCAAATTCACCTTGCCCCACAAGAGTAGCTTAGGGGGTTGGGTTGGGTTGGGGCGGCCCACCCCGGAGGCACTTTTCATCCTGTTATAGGCTATTGCTTTGGCAATATATTTTTTGTGGGGTCTCGGGGCACCAAACAGAAGGGCCGCCCTGGACGGCACATACTCTAGCTACACTAGTGCCTTACTCTAATTAGATATTCTAAAGGACTTGAGATACTCGTCCTGTCTTGGATTTTGTTGTTCTTTTTCCTCTAATATATACATATATAAAGTTGGTTGAGTCATTTAGCACTGTGTTTTTTTATTTGTGAGAAGTTCTAATCGTTTGTTTTTTTATCTTTTCACCTGAAGAAAACGGTCTTTTGCATGATGTAACAATTTTGTTCATCAATAAAGAACACGTCTGAGATAAGTGTAGTGAACCGCAACCCATCTGTATTAGGGCGGTGCTCTAGCATGGTCACAGTCAAATGGCTGAAGCAAGTAAAAGAATAAATGAATGCACACAGACACATTCATGTTCTTTACAAACACTCACACGCGTATTAAAAGGTTATTTATTTACAGAAATGTATTCCGTTTCGGTACACATGAATGGATTTTGGTTCCATTCATACGAGCTGAACCGGAATATATTCTGTAAACTAATAAACCTGCGAAAGAATATAACACTCTCTACATCTTGAGGCTACTGAGTACTCTTTTTAAGTCTGTAAGCCTTGTTTGTTTATATGAAGAAAATAGGGGTATGACTATATATTTATATATACAGAGGTATGACTGTATATATATATATATATATATATATTATATATATATATATATAATATATATATATATACATACACACATACATACATACATACATACATACATACATACATACATACATACATACACACATACATACATACACATACGCACATACATACATAGATACATACATAAATATATACATACGCTGATATCGAGCTGTGAAAATGAGTGCTAAAAACCACATTAGTGGGTAAATATTTTTCATGGGTTTGTGGGTTTACAAAGCTACCAATTGCCTCTTGTAATAAGGGATCTCTTCACAATTTTGAAGCTGTGCACTATATGTACACACACCTCCCAATCAAGTAGGACTTTGATCAGCGGCATTTCAATTGTAACCACAGAGATTCTTGTTTTCAGATGATAGGCTATGATCTGAAGGGTGTTGTTTGACTGCTATTTCTAACAGTTCGACGACCATGCAGCGGCTTCTTAGTCTGCTCATGTTATCTTCATGTTGTTGTTGTCAGTCCTGATCGACACCTGTGATCAAAGGTATTTCAAGTTTGAC
>NC_043002.1:48023027-48075527 GCF_006345805.1 Octopus sinensis | reverse complement strand
ATCATAATGATATTTATTCTCCAGGTTTGTTTATAAAAATGTTATTTATATATATATATTTATATATGTATATCTAGATATAATCACACATATGTATGTATCATTTCATTATTTATAATTATATATATATATTATCACAAATATATTATTCATATATACATACTTACACACACACACATATTTATATATATGTATTCCTTTATTCTTTTACTTGTTTTAGTCATTAGACTGCAGCTATGCTGGGCCACTGCCTTCAGGAATTTTAGGCATACTAATTGACCCTAGTTCTTATTTTCAAGGCTGGTACTTATTCTATCGATCTCTTTTATGGTGGGCTTCTTTCGGTTTCCATCTACCAAATCCAGTCATGAGGCTTTGGTCAGCCCAAGGCTATAGTAGAAGACACTTTGCCCGAAGTACTATGCAGTGGGACAAAATCCAGTATCATGTGGTTGGGAAGCAAAATTCCAACCACAGAGCCATGCTTGCACATATATATATATATATATATATATCGTCATCATCATCGTCATTTAACGTCCATTGTCCATGCTGGCATAGGAGTCGGCTGCACCAGACTCCAGTTTGATTTGGCATGGTTTTCTATGGCTGGATGCCCTTCCAAACACAAACCCCTCCAATAGTGTAATGGGTGCTTTTACATGCCACCAGCATGGGTTCCAAGTTGCATGACACCGGTATCTGCCATGACTGCAAGTATGAATAAGAAAGTTAGGGTCACAAGCAGGTTTCACATTTCACTACTATATCTTGTGTGGTATAATAGATGTGGGGCATCAAACCGCAAGAGAGACTTGTGTGTGTAATACATGTCTAATAATAATAATAAAATACCAGATATTTATATGTATTCTGTATTTTATTAATATTGTATATGTGTGAATATTGTATGTGTTTGAAGTTGAATATCCATGTCTGTGTGCATAGCTGTGAGGTAGTTGTAAATGAGTGTCACTGTCATACAAGCAGTGATATCTATTTCCAATGTTCTACAGAAACATATCTAGCTAAATGAAAGTATGATCTTGCTTGGAGATAGGTGCGGGTTGGCATCTGGAAGGGCATTGACTTTCATGAACATTGTTAAAACACAAGCAAGCATGAATCAGATAAATATTACATATATTTGCATATACCACTGTGTGTAAATGTGTAAAAATATATGCATAGAAGTGTGTGTATACATATATAAATATATATAAGAGACAGATAGATAGATATTCATATGTTTGTGTATATGTGTGTATATATATATGTGTATGTGTGTATATATACATAATATGTACGTGTGCATATATGTAATTTTAGGTGCATATGTATATATTCATATATATGTGCATACGAATAATTATATTCTTTATGCATATAAAATATATGTATAAATGCATATATATGTGCATACATGCAAGTTTATTCATAAATGTGTCTTTAAGTGTGTATGTGTGTGTACATGCATGTAATTTGTGAGTAAATTAAAGTGTATTTAAGCCCAAGAGATCAGAGTTCATCATGGTTATTGCATCTGCCTCCTCAGAGCCACTAATTTAAATTTGGCATTTCAAATCATTAACTGGATATATATGTACACAGACATCCATATAAATACATACATATATATGTGTGTGTGTGTTTATATGCAAATGAACAAATATATATATGTATATATATGTATGTATATATACATGTATGTATATATATATACCTGTATATATATATATGTGTGTGTATACTTATGCATATATATATGTATATATATATGCATATATATGTTTATCTATGTTTATATACATATATATGTATGTATATATTTGTGTGCATATATATATATGTGTGTGTGTGTGTATATATATATGTATATAATTGCTAGAGGACAACAAACCTTAAGACAAGGCAAACATCTCAAGTTGTATACAATGTTATCATTGAAAAATTTCAAAGTCTTACAGCTGTTTCTGGTATATACCTGAGTATGGCATATTCCGTCATGAGAGACAAATAGGGAAAAAATAGGGAAATGAGAATGGTATATATTAATGTGATGATGACATACAGAAAGGGAGTAAAAAACTCAGGAGAAAAAATAAAGAGAAAGGAAGCATAAAATTTCATAGTTTAACTTTCCGAATTTATAGAAACAAGAGCATGAGTCCTTAGGCGCAATCCTGCATAGATCTATGGATTTGGTTAAAAAGATATAAGTGATGGCTAGAAGAATATTGAGCTTTATTTGATAGCCAGTTGATCTAGCAAGCAAGGCCTCAATGAAAACAGTGGAGAGACTTAGGAGAAAGAGAAAAGGTAAAAAATATTTATAGAAGTTCACAGCTTAAGTTTCCAATAGTGTTAATCCATGAGCTATTAGGTACAATCCAATGTAAATCCAGGTAAAATAACATTCCTCATACTGTAGATTTCCAGGAAGAATACTTGCATATCAAAATTTAATAATGGATTAGCACCTTAAACTATAGGAACCTTAAACTATGAACATTTATATATATATATTTTCCTTTTTCTCTCCATCGTTTCCATAATCTATACCCTCTCACTTTCTCACCATCTGTCTCCAGTGATGGGGATATTCCACATGTTTTTGAGATATTCATATGTTCGCCATATTTTTACTTTTTTGTTCATGTAAAGGCAAAAAGTTGCTGAGGCTCACAAAGAGGTATGTGAAGCTTATGGTGTTGATTGCTTAACAGGACACACATATGAGAAATGGTTTTTAAAAATTTTTCACTCAAAATTGACCAAGATTCTGGTCGACCTACTGAAGTTGATGATGACTGAGTCAAAGCCCTAATTAAATCTTATTGTCATAACTGTGTGAAAGTTTACAGAGAGGTTAAATGTATCAAACACAATTGAAAATCACTGAAAATGTTTTGGACTCATTAAGAAGCTCAATATATGGGTTCCACATAAATTGAAAGTGGTTCACTTAACACAACGAATTAATATTTGCGATATGCATCTTAAGCATAATGAAATTGACCTGTTTTTGAAACAAATCATCACTGGTGATGAAAAATGGATTGTCTACAATAACATCAATAAAAAATGATCATAGTTCAAACATAATGAACCAGGAGAAACCACATCAAAAGCTGAATTACATCAAAAAAAGGTCATGCTGTCAATTTAGTGGGATTACAAAGGTGTTGTGTATTTTGAGCTGCATCCAAGGAGTCAAACAATCAATTCAGATGTTTACTGTCAACAACTAATAAAACCGGAGGCAGCAATCAAAGTAAAACAGCTAGAAATGGCAAATCATAAAGGAATCATGTTCCACCATGACAACACTAGACCACACACAACTTTGCTAACACATGAAAAATTATTGGAGCTGATGTCACAGCCTTGCACCATCAGATTACCAATTATTTCGAAGTTTGCAAAAGTGTTTGAATTGTAAAACTTTCAGTAATGATGATGACCTGGAATTGCATTTGCTTCAGTTTTTGGCTGTCAAGCAGAATGACTGATGACTGTTCCCCCAAGGATGCCAACCAGTCAGAATGGCAAACTTGACCACCAGAAAAACAAGACATTACCAGTAATTTAACGAATCAAAAATCAGATGCACTCATCAAAAATATTATGAATACACCAGATTCCAAAACACACCGCTACAAGCGAAAGTTCCTACATACAAGAAGAAGAGGATCAGTGAAATTGTAAACCAAATAACCATTTTTTTTTTACTATCTTCATTTCTCTCTTGTTTTTTTCCCTCTTAACTCAATATCACTGAAACTTTGATGGTATTCATTTCTTGTCGATCACTACTAACACTAATGAGCTTTGTACATTCAAACAAATTGATGTACAGTTTTAATATTATTGACTGTTATGAACATTTAAACTTGTCAACATAGAAATTTCTGAACATGTCTCTCTAATTCATAATTCTAAATTTGTCTGTTCGGAACATTTTAATTTGTCAACATTGAAACTTTTGAACATGTTTTCCTAATTCATAATTAAAATTTTTTGCTATTGATAAACAAAACATACTGTTGAAACTAGTTTGGTATATACGTAAATAAATTTGATTTA
Organism: Octopus sinensis; assembly: GCF_006345805.1. Lineage (NCBI taxonomy): Eukaryota > Metazoa > Mollusca > Cephalopoda > Octopoda > Octopodidae > Octopus > Octopus sinensis. Next base: position 48,071,441 of record NC_043002.1, on the reverse strand, counting down.
AACAATTACAAGTTTTTCAAATTTAGGTGGATGTATGTATATATGTATGTATATATATGCATATATGTATATATATTGTATATATATATACATATGTATATATATATATGTATATATATATATGTATATATATATATGTAATTATATGTATGTTATATATATATATATATATATGTATGTATATATATATGTTTGTATATATATATATATATATATATATGTATCTATATATATATGTTGTGTATATATTATGTTTGTGTAATTATATATATATATGTTTGTGTATATATATATATATATATGTTTGTATATATATATATATATATATGTATCTATATATATATGTTTGTGTATATATATATATATATATGTATGTGTATATATATGTATTATGTTTATATATGTATTTATGTGAGTGTGTATATATATATATATATATATATGTATGTATATATATATTTATATATGTATATATGTGTATACATGTTGTATATATTGTATATATATATTTATATATATGTATATGTCCAACCCATGGTAGCATGGAAAGTGGACGTTAAACGATGATGATGGTGATAGGGTATATATATTATATATATGTATGTATATATGTATATATATATGTGTATATATATATGTATATATATATGTGTATATATATGATATATAATGTGTGTGTGTGTATATACATGTCTATATATATATGTATATGTGTGTATATATATATATGTATGTATATATATGTGTATATATGTGTGTATATATGTATATATATATATTATATATATATATGTGTATATATATATGTGTGTATGTGACCTCGTTGGTGACTTTTTTTCCTCTGTCTTCCCTTCTCTGGATCTTTCCTTCTCCTATGTTTCTGACGAAGAGCTCCACTCGAAACGTTAAACCCTCCTTCTTTCCTTCTTTCCTGAGCATCCAATATATATATATATTGCATCATCTTATTAATAATGTGGTTTTTACAATTGCATAAACTAAAATTCTGACAGGGATGGGATAAACTGCCTGCATCAACTTGCTATAAAAGCAGGTAGTAATTTTATGTTGTACTTCTTCTTAGTGCAAGTTCTGAAGAGTGCAGTTTTATTTTAACAGTTAGTTTTTCAAATCTATAATGGAAGTGACATATTCAGCATATTTTGCTTTATGAGTATACATATATATATATATATATGTGTATATATATATGACGACGTCCCCCTTTCCTGCAATTTCTGTATCAACAGATGACATTCTCAGTTTGCACACTTTCTAATACCCATAGATGTGTATCATTTTCTATAATACATTGTAATCAGAGTAATACTTGAGCAGTAAGCTCATCTGCCTGCATGAATCAGTTGAACTCACTAATAACTCATGTCAGTGTTTATGGTCAAACACTGTGATTTTTTTCATCTGTCTATGCATTTCTCATAAACTACCTTCATCCAGTACTCAATAAAGACATTTCTGTTTTGACTCAGTATTTGCCAGCAATGAAGAAGACTCTCTACAGAAGAAGAATTACAATCTCTGTCTGTTACTGAAAGAGTTATTCTACTTTTGCATTACTTACAGTAAGGCCTCTGTGTGTATGAGCGTATATGTGTATTTATACCTACATACATGCACACAAATACACACACAACCATGCACGCATATATACACATACATATTGTGTGTGTATATGCTTGTATATGTATATATATATATATATGTACAAATATTGTGAGCGTGTGTGATTGCTGAAACTCTATGAAGCAAATGACCTGATGATCTGCAACGCTAATTTCAGGAAACCAGCCAGTCTTCTATCACTTACAAATCTGTTAAGCACACAATCCAGATGGACTATCTCACCAGAATGTGAAACAGACAGATGGTTGCAAATGCAAAATTCTTTCCTAGTGAAGAATGTACAATGCAGCATAGGGTTTTGGTTAGTAACTTTAGACATAGAACTACAAGAATTCAGAGATACAAACCAGTCTGGAAAAGGAAGTTATGGAAGTACAAAGGTGCATTCAACAGTTAGAGATTTAGAGAAGTAATAGTTGAAGCATTTAAAGAGAAGAAAAATGAGATGGAGACATATAACAAGGAGGACAACTATCAGTTCCCAGGGAACAACCTATTGAGAGCTGTATACTAAATTTGTGACAACTGCAAAGTACTAGCTAGACCAAGGGTAATGTGATAGAACAGGGAAGTAGACAGAGCCATAAAAGTTAAGAGACAGGCTTAGAATGATTGGAAGAAATAGGATAGCAGAGAATTACATGAGGTAGCTTAAGGAGAAACTAGGCAACAGGTTTGTTTAGCAAGGAGAGAAGTAGAAAGTGAGAGGTTTCTACTTTATAAAGATTGAAACATGTAGTGTTCTTGATTGCAAGGCAATAACATATCAGAAAATCAAGATATGTGAGATAGGTGTGTATAGATGTATAGGTATACTCAGGGCCTGTATTAAGCTGATTGGGCTGATTCTCCCAATTGGGCCCTGTACCAAAAGAGGCCCTATCCTCAAAGGGCCACATTCTATACTGCAACATTTCATAAAGATGGTCTTCCTGATGTCTTTTAAAAAAATCCACATGGTCTTTCAAAGAAAAAGAAAAAAACATACTTTCTACACTTTAGCAACACAAGATATCAAAAGATAAACCCAGCTTGGGTTAGCTGCTGGATTTGAAGAAACTTATTGTATTTTTAGTGTAAGGGTCGTATGTTTGTATGTGAATGTTTGGGAGTGTTTATGGGGATGTTTGGGTAAAATATTTGTGTCTGTGAGAGTATGTATGTGGGTAAAACAGCACTTTTCAGAACTTGCACTAAGAATAAGTACAAGATAAAATTACTACCTGCTTTTATAGCAACTTGGTAGCTTATCCCATCCATGTCCGAATTTTAGTTCATGCAATTTTAAAAACCACATTATTTATGGGATGATGCAATATATATATCAATATATATATACACACACGCACCTACATATATATGTATGCATATATATATACATATATATATATATATGTATATATGTATATACATATATACATATATATACATATATATATATACACATATAATGATGGCCGTCCACTCGTGACCGAGGAAGACCATTGCCGACCTTCAGGAACATTGTGCGCTCTAGGACTAACTTATATTTTGCATTTGCGGCTCCGTTGGTGGCTAATGAGCCCTGCTCATGACAAGCATACACGACTGCAAACATTGCAGACCAAGCTTTCCCCATTCACTATACGAGCCGTGCGCTTTCGCGCAGCTCGCTTAAGTTCTTCATGCTGGATACGTGCTCTCTCAAAAGTGTCGATCCCCTCCTTAACCTGCTTCCTCCATCTGTGGCGATGACAAGCATTGTTCTCCCAGTCAGTGTCCTGCATATCAAAGGCCTTTAACGAGGACTTGACACAGTCCTTAAATCGCAGCCTTGGTTTCTGCCGGAGTCTCCTTCCATTCAGAAGTTCTCCATAGAGCATCTGCTTAGGAATCCTTCTATCCTCCTGCGTTGGAATGGACACCTTATTAGAATGGAGGATAGAAGGATTCCTAAGCAGATGCTCTATGGAGAACTTGTGAATGGAAGGAGACTCCGGCAGAAACCATACATATATATACATATATATATACATGTTTGGTGTGTGTCAGTTTCTATAAATATGTTTAATTTTGGAGGAAACATTTTTATTGCAATACAGTGTATGTATATATATATGATATATATATGTATATGTTTGTATATGTTGCGTGCTTGTATGTGTGTGTTTGTATATGTTTAATTTTAGGGAAACTTTATTTCAATAAAGTGTTTTTTATATATATGTGTGTGTTTGTGTGTATAATATACATATATATATATATATATATATATATATATATATATATGTTTGAATGTGTTTAATTTGGGGAAAACTTTATTATTTCAATATAGTGTATATATATTTCAATAAAATGTATATAGCTTCTGAAAAATTCTAATTAATAATTTTTAAAAGGCGTAATTTAAAAGGTGTAATTTAGATGTAGTTTAAATTTATAGTTTAACAACACCCAACTTGATTTGGATGAGAAATAATATTTTTCCTCATTTTTCTTTATTCTTGTGCTATCAACTAATCTCATCTAATATACAGCAATCCTCCTCTCATTTCGGAGTTATATTTCTTCCTCGTTTTTTTTTTTTGTGTGTGCACTATCAGCTAATCTTGGCTCCTAATATACTGCAAAGGGCTTTTCCCCACCTTTGCTGCGTATAGTGGCTGTTTTTTTATGCCTAATAACTGCTATTTCTAGCATACTAAACAACCATGTTAAAGACCGGCTACCTTTGAGTTTATTTAAAGGAGGAAGAAAAATGTTTTACACAACAAATTCCAATATAATCGTAATCTACATGTAGAAAACTTTATTAACAAATTATCCATGTTTCAGAAAGTTACCACACATACACACACATATATATATATACACATATACATCTGGCACCTGTCTGGTTTGGCATGGTTTTTGCTGTTGGATACCCTTCTAAATGCCACCACTTTACACCGTGGACTGAGTGTTTTTATGTGTCACCACACAGTAGCATAGTTTCAATGGCTGGATACCTTTCCTAACACCACTACTTTATAGCGTGGACTGGATGCTTTTACACGACACCAACACAGTGCCATATATATATATATAGATATAGATAGATACAGACACATACATACACTCATATGCATCATACTCACACACACATATACACACAAACATATATATATATATACAAACACATATGCACACACACACATACACACATACAGAATCGTTATGCTCTGTTTTAAATAAACTGAAAGGCAGCCCATCCTTAATGTGGCTGTTTTGTATACTAAAAATAGCAGTTATTAAACATACAAAACAGCTTCTATTCTGATCACCTAAATGCCCCAAAGGGGAAAAAATGTTCTCTGCAGTGTATTAGGAGGCGAAATTAGTTGATAGCATCTGAAAACAAAACAACGAAAAAAAATAATTCCATGGTTGGGGTGGAGGGAATTTCTGAGGTATGAGTTGACTGAGAACCTGGGACCACCAAAATTGTTTCCAGTTGGGCCCCTCACCTCCTAAGGCTGGCCCTGAGTACACTTGCACTTAGTGATTCTAAAAAGAAAGAGGCGTGGAAGTGATGCTGTGAAAGGTTACTAAATGTTGAGAATGCCTATGAGAAAGAATATCTTCCTAGTGTGAACCCAACTGCGGGAGCATCTATTCTAGCTGACAACAATATTGTTAAAGCAATTAAAAATATGAAGGCAGGTAAATTTCCTGGTTCATCAGGAATTACTGCTGTGATGTTTAAAGTATTTAGCAGCATAATATACAGCGTAGTTAGATGTGTATTCAATCAGGTGGGAAAGGAAGCCCATACCCAATGATTTACATAGCAGCATTCTAGTCAATAGTTACAAGAGTAACTCTCTACAAAGATGCTTTGAGAGAGATTACAGAGGTATCAGATTACTGGATCTAATCATCAAATTTACAGAAAGTGTTATAGCTCAATTAGAGAGTTAAACTAAATGAAATGCATCTTGGTTTTGTACCTAGGAAAAATGACTACGATTGCTTTCTTCTTGGAGCAAATGCAGAAGTATGTATAAATACATACATACATATATACACACATATGTATGTGAAAGCACATGGCTCAGTGGTTAGAGCATTGGGCTTAAGATCGTGAGGTTGTGAGTTCGAATCCTGGACTGGGCTGCATGAGCAAGACACTTTATTTCACATTGCTCCAGTTCACTCAGGTGTAGAAATGAGTTGAGACGTCACAGGTGGCAAGCTGTATCGGCTTTTGCCTTTCCCTTGGATAACATCAGTTGCATGGAAAGGGAAGGCTGGTATGCATGGCCAACTGCTGATCTTCCATAAACAACCTTGCCTGGACTTGTGCCTGGGAGGGTAACTTTCTAGGTGCAATCCCATGGTCAGTCATGACTGAAGGGGGTCTCAACATATATATATATATATATACATACACATGTGTGACACCTCAAAGATCAAGGGACTGGGCCTGTATATTAATGGAAGTGCTCGTTGCAAGATCTGCATCACAGAGATACCAAAATTCTTAAGGACTATAAGAATCCTGTAAAGAAGTGTTTTCTAATTTGGTTTTTTGCTAGGTTAACTCTAGGTCCTTTTGCTTCTAGAACTTGCTTCCATACCTAAAACTTCTCCAGTTCTGGTAGTGATTCTGCTGTAAGAACAAGGTCATCAGTGTGGAGGAGCTCCCAAGATCAGCCTGTCTTAAATTCCTCTGTTATTGCCTGAAGGACTATGATGAACAAGAGATGGCTTAAGAACAATCCTTGGTGAACCCCTGCTTGTGCCCTGAATTCTTCTCAGTACTTATTGCCAATCCTCACCTTACTGGTAGTGTCTCTGTACATGGCTCTTGTACAGCTCTCACCAGCCATTCATCTATCCCTAGTTTCTGCATTGACAACCAGATAAGGGATAAGTGGACCCTTTCAAAAGCTTTCTTCAAGTCGACAAAAGCTAAAGAGGTTTACCTTTGGCTAGGTATTTCTCCTGCAGCTGCCTTACCAGAAATATAGCATCAGTGGCACAAAACCAAACAGCATCTCATCTAGACTAATTAGTTGGACTATGATTCTCTCTGTAACTTTCATCACCTAGTCCAACAATTTGATACCTCTGTAATTATTTCTACCTAAGGCATCACTTTTGCCTTTGTAGCAGCTGACTATGGGGCTGCTACATCAGTCATTGGATATGACTCCTTCATGAATCATCTGATTTACAATACAGGTAACTAGACCATAATCTACACCACCAGATATTTTAAGCATCTCAGCAGTGATTTATGAAGGGCTGAAGGCTTTCCCTGTCTTCATGTCCTTAATTGCTTTATCTACCAAAGTACTGTTGATTTGGGTAGCTGGTCCCTCAGTTCGGTCAATATTTGGCAGACTCCCCTTCTTCCGTTCATTCTCTACATCCAGCAATCTTTCATAATGACATTTCCAAGCCTCTGTCTTTGCAGAATCACTAAATGCAAATGCATCATCATCCATGTGGACACATTTCTCTTCTATGACATCACAATTTTCTCTCACACACTGTCTTGCAATCTGAACACTTCAGTTCTTTGGTCCTCAGGTCACTGAACATAGGAAAACTTCCTTTTTCTGCTTCTCCCTTGACTAGATATATCCGTCTCCTAGCTTCTCTTCTGGCTATCTGATACTGCTCCCTACTACCTCAACTCTTCCAGGGCTTCCAGGCCTGTTTCTTTGCTCTAATGGTCCTGTCTACAGTAATGTTCTGCAATCACATTACCCTAGGTCTAGTTGGGACTTTACACCACCCACAGATTTGGTCTGTGGTACTCAGCAAGCTGTCCCACAGGAATTCCCAGTTTCCCTCCATGTCACAAGTTTGTAGCTCCTCCAGCTTCTCAACAAATTTCTCAGTAAGGGTGTCTGTAAATCTCTGACCATATGAAGGGTCCTTATATATATATATATTTATGTACATATTTATATATACACCTTATATGCATGTTAATGTTGATGTAATATCTATTACAAAACTAACAAGATTATGAAACAGCTGTAAACAAATGTAATAAACATTTACTCTCTTACCTCACTTCCCTTATCTGTTCTGTTTACATATATATCATATACATGTGTGTGTGTGTGTGTGTGTTTTTGTCCCCCACTACCATCCACGTAAATTTTTGAAGTTCAGCAAAAGAGACCGATGGTATAAGTACCTGGCTTAAAAAAGTACTGGGGTCAGTTCATTTGACTACTACTTTCTCAAAGTGGCACCCCAGTATGACCACAGTCTAATGACTGAAACAAGTAAAAAGATAAAAAATAAAAAGAAAGATATGTATATGAACATATAAATACTTCTAAAACAGACAATGGAACAGTAAATCTATAACTGTCTCTTAACTAATAGTAGATTATTATCATGTTTACCCCTGTGGAATAATTGAACTTTCATAATTGGTTTAATTCAATCCAAAATGAAAACTAATGTTGCTCTTTGTTCTTTGACACAGACACACACACATACATAGATACATAGATACATACACACATACATACATACTTACATATGTGTGAATGTGTATCATCTACCTATCACTAAATCTAACCTTAATGCTGCTATAAACTTTACTATAACTTAATGATAGAGAAATAATTTTTCGTGCTAGAAAATCCATTCTATTCATCAGTAATGTTCCATGGATAAAAAACAAATTAGTGAACTCTTTGATGTGACTATGAGAATGATAAACTCAACAGAAGTGAACTACCAAATGGATTTTTAATACTGAAGTCATTTCATGTGGATACCCTTATAATATCTGGTGATTTATCCTGATGATAATGGGCATATTGCGCTCCAGAATTTCAGCTATCAAAGGAATATCTACAAACTCTTTTGAGAATTCGGATTCAAAGTTACCCTGGAAGACTATGAAATCTAATTATTTTTTTAGACGTCACCCTTAACTTAGATAAATCAATTCACTGCTTTCATAAATAGTCTTCAGAAAAATTACAGTATATTGAGGATTACTTATCCACCCCCAAAAATGCCACTAATAAATTAGAAATATATCCCTTTAAACCTCCAAATTATCTTCCAATGAAGAAATTTTCACGGGCAATTTGTACTGTTACCATAAGGCAGGAAGAACAAATGGATTCACTGAAAAAAACCCACCATACTATCAGAACATCATGAATCCCCCAGCCACATGCTAGAAAAGAAAAATGGTGTGATATAATCAATCCTACAATATACATATATCCGTCATCATAGAAATTTTCTTTAAATAAACAATTTACACAGCCATAAAGTTCTCAAGCACGATGACAAAAATTTCATTTACAACCACTCTCAAGTTTTCACAATATGAAAGATATTTATTCTTATTTATATATAATAAATAATAATGAAATTATTGTATACAGTGCTTGGGTGCACCACAACTTGTCAAAAGTGCATATAAAGCACATGCAGTAATGTACACATGTCTGGAAAGTGAACAGTGTATGAGTCAGATACATGCTTGCATGTGTATGGAGAGAAAATCAGGTGTAGTGTTGGTGAATCTCAGGAAGCATGGAAGTTTTGAAAGATGCAGTGCTCTGACAACTAACAACTGATGCTGGCAGTTAGTTCCATACTTCAGCAACTCTTAGCGGGAAAAGATGTTTCTGAAAGTCATTGGAGCTGTGCTGTTTTCTGACTTTTTAAACATGTCCACGGGTGTTAGACACGGGTATTTACACAGAAATACCTTGGTAAAATCCTAATATTTTGCACAATAGTTAATACTTAACTCTCCTAAATACATCTTTTCTATGGGTAGAATTAACTGCTGAATCTTTTTGAAATTCCTTTAATCAACATAGGCAATGTTTTAATAACTCCAATTGATAATCAGCTACACCTTTAATCTGTACACATATGGTTTTAAAAATGTAATAGGCATATAACACATACAAAACTCTGTCATGCAGCAAGCCATACCAATATCAAAGATATTGCCAAGTTTGTAGATATTTCAAATTTATACCTTTTGGTTGGCATTAGATATATAGTACACTGACTGAAACATTATATACCTATCAATGAAATTGATAGGTAATCCATTTTACATTTAGTTCCATACTCCTTATTTTTAATAGCACTTGCGACATCACATGAAACTAGATTTACTTGTACTTAATAGCTTAATATGTATTTCATCTCTTTTACATGCCATGGAAAAAAGGAATAAATGTCAATATGTGATTGCTGAGGGTTAATGCAACAGTACATATATATATATAAATTTTTAACTTATACCTGTATAGCAATTTAGATGTTTGCAAATCTGTGATGACAAAAAAAAGAAAAGCTGTTTTGAAATATTTTATCTATTTCTGAGAATAAATATCTGCTTATTCATATTGGATACAGGAACGTGTAAATGAGTCTGTACAAATATATAGTTAATTTACCTTCTCATCTAATTGTCAATTTTGTCTAATGCAAAAAGCTGTTGTGGAATGCATTATTTATACATTATAAACAAGTCTTTTTCTTTATGAGGAAATATTGTGTAATAAAAGTCTGTGGAAGCATATAGGTGATTTAACTTCCTACCCATGTCATTAGTTATGAGCCTGTTTTGGTCAAAACTGTCTGGATATAGCCTCAAAAATTTATGCGAGTTTTAACACTGTACAGATTTAATTATTTGAGAACTTGTTTAAAGTATAAGTAATGATAAACTACACAAACATGACAGAAGTAAACAGACCCACTTATAATCATTAGAGTTTATTTAAATCTGAAATAATACATTCAAATTATCTATTGATTATTATAATCTGAATATCTAATAAACAGAGAGAATAAAAAACTACACACACACACACACACACATATATATATATATGTATGTGTGTGTGTATATATATATATATATATGTGTGTGTGTATGTATATAAATACATGTGTGTATGTATATAAATATATGTGTATGTATATATATATATATAAATAAATATATATGTGTATGTATATAAATATGTATGTATATATATATATGCATATCATCATGATTTAATGTCTGCTTTCCATGCTTGCATGGGTTGGACAGTTTGACAGGGGCCAACAAGCCAGGGGCTACGTCTGGCACCCATCTGGTTTGGCATGATTCTAAGAGTAGTTTCTAAGCTGAAGTGAAGACAGTATGATCTTAGTCTATCTCCTTACCTTCTTGGAGGTTTTAGGTAAAATTATACTAATCTGTCCATCTGTTTTGATTTAATTTAATTCTATGTATTTATGCAGCTGAGGATTGCTCTGTATTTAAATTGATGTAATGGTTGCGTTGTTCAATTAAATGGAGTCGCATGAAATGATCATACTGTATTACCTCTGGATATCTTGTTGCTTATTTTGATGTTAATCACCTTACTTTGAAATTGTTTGGATAATACCATACTAAATTCTGGTGCTTCAACTTAAGTACCTAATTCATCTGAATCTAAATTTTTGCTATGTATATATATATGTGTGTGTGTGTGTGTGTGTGTGTGTGTGTGTGTGTGTGTGTGCGTGTATTGATCCATGGCTTAACTACTGTATTCAGAACATCTATGTAGGCAGCAGAGTTTACTCAAAGACTTTGTGGTAAGAAGTGAGGAGGCATCACATGTTTTTCATTGCTGACAACCCCCAAAACAGTTGCAGGAAATTTTGCATGCATTACTTTTGGGTCTGTACATAGCCATCTATCATTTCTTCTGTTTAAGTTCTGATCTTGATCAAAGTTTTGTCTGAGAAGAACCAAGTGACATTGATGTCTGCCGAGATTTTCAGTTTGTTCAGGAGTCTTTTAGATTTGTTTCTGACATGAAATGACCTTTTCTCATTGCATATAATTTGTATCTGATGTTTTTGTGGACATTTCAGATTGTTCCCTCTGACAAAATGGTGTTCTTTTGCAATCAACCTCATGGGTCATCTAGGATTGTCATCAATGGTCTGCTTTACTTTTTGAATAAATTCTGGTGTTCTAATAATTTCAGTGCATCTACAATGTTTCTTACATTTTGATACTGGCAACACATTTCCGTCTTTAGCCTCTAAATCCTGCGAATTTTGTAGATGAAGGATTTCGCAACTTTTAAAAATTATGCTACTTCTGAATTGCCATGTTCAGCCTTTATAACCATTGATGACTGCATGCCTCTTCATTTCTTGTGTAATCATAGGGTCTACCATTAATAATTCTGAAATGCAGAAAATACTAAGTTGATAAATATACTGGCATAGTAAAATTAACATGTCCTCAAATACCTTACGCACCTTGTGTGTGTGTATATATATATATATATATATATATTTATATATTTACATAATATATATATATATATATATATATATATATATCTCAGTAATAACAAAAGGGTGAAATTAATTAATTACGAAGTAATCATTAATTTCACCAAGTAGAATTCAGCATGTAAAGGACCAATTCATGGTAAGTTAAGTAATACTAAATAATTAGGGATCAGCAAACGATTTGCGTCACCACATACTGAAGTTTAGAAATAGCAGTCAAATTCTTGGCTATTCTTTCTACTTTAATCATTCTATAATAACTTATTATAGAATGATTTTCATCTTTTTTTCCCTTCTACCTGCGTGGTTTGCTTTTGAGTGCTTCGGTTTCTCTGGGATCTCCCTTTAAAGTAGAAAGAATAGCCAAGAATTTGACTGCTATTTCTAAACTTCAGTATGTGGTGACGCAAATCGTTTGCTGATCCCTAATTATAATATAAACATATATATATATATAAATAAATACAGACATCTATATACATAAATGTGTAATGGTGTCTGTCTGTTTGTGTGTTTGGGGTTACTCTGATTCCTCCCACACCATCCAATAGAATTTAATGATTTTTGGCACAGGTTTATCACATGCCCTGAAGTTCAAATAAGGCCAGAATTTTTCGAAAACTCGATAATGCTCAGTTGGCATTTGAATGGAAATTTCCATAATGATGTTATTTTTCCTGCAGTTTTTGCTTTTTTTCACCTGTAAAATTTCAACAAAATCGATAGAATAGTCTCTAAGGAAATGCTTATTCAATACAAGGTCAGAGGTGAGCTTAACTTCAACACAGAAAACATGAGCAATGTCGGGTCCAACAGCTAGTATATATATATATATTTATTAATACAGACATACATATATATATTAATATATATACATACATACATATATACACACACACATATATATATACATACATATATAACATATACATATATATATGCATACACACATATACACATATGTATATCTATCTGTATATGTGTTATATATTACATACATACACACACTTTTCATTGAATCATCAATTTCAGTTCTACATTTAAATAAACTGTATCTCTAATTACATTTTTCTATGATTCCTTCCTTCAGTTTCATTCTTTTGTTTTCAGTTCAATTCAAGCTTTTTTATGTATTTACACTTGGTTATTAAGTTATTTTGACTATTTGCATTTTTGTCATTAATTTTTGAATATATAATATATAGGCATTCACATTGAAATTTTCACTTCCGTTACTCTGTCTAACAGCTATGCTGTTATGTTATCAATTTTTTTCACTTCTAGTTCTTCTCTTATTTACCTTCCTGTTTGTGTTAGTTTAATTTGCAAACATAATAAATACACTTCAACATTGAGATTGCTCTTAAAACATCAGAGAAGATATGTTTGCTGTGCCCTGTTGAGTAAATTTATAAAATTTGTATAGAATTTAAATCAATGTTTATATTGTAAGTAATTGTGTCAGAATAAATATAAAATAAGGAACATGAAATCTCCTTAGAATATTGTAAAATTACTTTTGGTAAATACAAATTAGAAATATATGAAGGGTTAATATCCTCTGTTATAAAATTAAATTCTAAGACATAAATCATGTTTGACCTTGCATTAATTTTCTTTCATATTTTGTTCCATTTGAAATGGATTCATTCTTCTAATTATCATTAACAACACAAAAAGTTTATCACCACAACAACTGGAAGTGTATGATTATGAAAGGTTTATAAATGAAAGTATAAAGCGGATTATAAATGCAAAATGTAAGCAATTTTCTTAAGCAATATTAGTTCTGTGCATAAGAAAGCAAGCTGGCAGACTCATTAGCATGCAGGGCAAAATATCTAAAGGTATTTTGTCCATCTTTATATTCTGAGTTCAAATACTGCCAGGGTCAACTTTGCCTTTCATCCTTTTGGAGTCAATAAATTAAGTACCAGTTCAGCACTGGGGTCGATCTAATTGACTTAGCCAGCCCCTCCCCGAAATTTCTGGCATTGTGCCAAAAGTTGAAACTAGTATTGGTTCTGTGTGCAAGGTGGCAATATGGCAGAATCGTTAGCATACCAGGTGTAATGCATAGCAACATTTTGTCTATATTTATTTTCTGAGTTCAAATTCCACCAAGGTCAACTTTGCCTTTCAACTTTCAGGATTAATAAAATAAGCACAAGTTGAAGACAGGGATTGATGTAATCAATCTTCCCCCTGTCCTTGAAATTGCTGGCCTTGTGCCAAAATTTGTAACCAGTATTAGTTCTGTGTGTAAGGTGGCAAGCTAGCAGAATTGTTAGCATACCAGGCAAAATGCTTAATGACATTTTGTCTATATTTACGTTCTGAGTTCAAATTCTTCCAACATCAATTTTGCCTTAAGTTTACAAAATAGAAATTGACTATGAAAATACATCTATATAGTTCACAAATGGGGTTTGTTTAAGTAAATTACTGAATACTAGCAATCAATATTAAATGGAAAAAATATGTAACGCAAGGAAAATTATTTGATATTTAGAACATAGTCTTTATCTTATACTCTTGCTGATATGCAGCAGCACCAATCTTCTCAAATTCTAGTCATTTTACTTAATTCAAATCATCTCATTTTTTAAAATTTCATTTTTGTATTGATCCGTTTTGATATGTCTTAATAATTGTTATTTTTAGAGTATCTTAGAATCTTACAAATAAACTATATTATCAATTTTAAACTTCATTTCATTTTACAAAATTAATTATTATGATGGATATTTGTGTTCAGATCATTTTGCAATGTTATGCTTAATTAATATTACTCCAAATTAAATATCTTTTTGTTAATTATCAGAAACTTTTAGAGGTCTGTGTTAGTTATTATACTAATGGCTTAAATTTAATCTGTTTGAAAGTATATTTGCTTTCATCTCAGAAGTTTTCTATAACAACTTGGTTATAAAATAATGCTTAAAATTCTTATTCAAAATTAATTCCTAAGTTATCTAAAAAATAATGTATTTTAAAATTAATAATATCCAAATTCTATTACAATTTTAAAACTTCTGGAAACTAATATTTTAAAGTTATTGGAAACTTCTAGGTTATCAAGAAAATTATTACTTTAAGAAGTAATTATTACTAACCACTTATAGTAAAATATTTTAACCCTTTAGCATTTAAACTGACCACATCCAGCCCAAATATTCTACCTGTTTTATGTTCAAACTGGCAAGATCCAATTTTTCATATCTACCATGCCATGTCATTCTAAAAATAAACAATCACATCTTCGAAATCTCAAAGCTACAAGATAGTAAAGGATTAATTTTCAAAAAATATGAATAAATAAGCATCACCTTTGACAAAGTAATCTGAAAGGGTTAAAGTTATTTAAATATAGCATTAGAAAGTCTCAGTTTTGATTCAAGATTGAACTCTTCTTTCTAACAAGGCTGGAGGATGTCAAATTCTATGTACAAATAACCGTTTTTCTTTTTTTCTAATTTTTGAAATTTTTAAATAAATAATAGAACAGATTAAAGTTGGTTAATAAGTGAATAAGAAAACCCCATTAGGTAGATGGTATATCAGATACCAGAAATGTAGTGCCTCAAACTTTGGTGGAAGATGTTTATCTAAGGTACGGAAGAGCCTGATTGAACATAAAACCATATAGTTGTGAAGTGGGCTTCTTAACTACTCAAACGTTATAAATGACTTCCTATATTGATAAATCACCACATATTTGATTGGAAGAGAATAGTTGCTTTATTCACTCATTTCCACTTACATTCAATTAGTAATTGCTTTGTAGAACATGGAGGGACAAAATGCAAAGGTGACATCAGTTATATTTAACCCTTTAAAATTTAATGCTTATTTATTCACCTTGTTTTGAATTAATCATGCTTTATCTTATAACTTTGAAATTTCAATGATGTAATTGTTTAGCTTTAGAATAACATTGTGGGGTATGTGTTAGAAATTGGATCTGATCAGGCTGAACTTAAGATAAGTAGAATATTGTGGCTGGATATGACTGGTTTAAATGCTAAATGGTTAGACTCAGAGCAACAGAGGTATGACTAAATACATCAAAGCAACTCATATGGTAATCTACTGATTCTGCCATCCAACAATGATAATTGTTTGCATCATAGAGACAAAGTCACAAATTTTGGTAGTAACTGACAATCAAACAATGTCAGTTAGTACTGACAATTCTGTGATAAGAACTCAAAACTTAAATAGAACAGCTTCATCCTGTAAGCCATTTTGTGTAACGCTCTACTGATTCTGTCAATCCATGATTTTAAAGGAAAATAATGAAATAAGTTGTGCCTCTAGCAAAAGGTTCATAACTCTCTTTCTCTTGTTGAAAATAGATACCATTCCCACTTCACTACTGAATGGTTGAAGTAAGGCTATGTATCCTGCTGGAAAATCATATACTTCAACAAATCATATCCAGATTTGTGTAAAGAAGAAAAAAGAGAGAAAAAAAAATGATGCACACATAACATAGTTCACATAGCAAAATGGAAGGATAAAATTTGCTTGAAGGAATTCTAAATTTGTTAAATGATTTTAATTTTAAAGTGCATCATTTTCAAAAAGACTGTCATCCTAATTTGAAATATTTTTGTTAAGTATATACTGTTTGTTTAACATTTTTGTTTGTGTTTTCTGAAATAATTTGTTCTTTGATAGAAACCATAACATTTCTTAGAACTTTCTTGAATATATTAATTTATTGTATTTTTCAATTGGAAGTCACTTCAAAAACAGCTGTAAAATAATTTCAGTTTTCAAAGAATCTTTTAGCTAAAAAATTGCAACTTTTCAACTTAACTGTGTAATTTGTTGATATATCTTTTGTTTTCAATATTATTTGATAAACAATTGTCAAATGTAATAATACAGACACAACTTCTTCAATATTTCAAAAAACATAATTTTGAGTGAAAATGGAATATTTATACTTAGAAGAATTTTAAGAGGCATGAATAATGGTTATGGTTTATTGTTCAATCGTGTGTCATATAGTCTAAGTATAATTATTTTACCATTTCTAGTATGTTTCTGTCTTCTCCAAATAAATTTTGAGTGAAATTTTACTATAACCCTTTAGCATTTAGATTACTCTGTCAAATGTAGGCCTTTTTTTCACATTGGTTTGAATTAATCATGTATTATCTTGTAACATTGAGATTTCAAAAATGTGATTGTTTATTTTAGCATCATATTGTATAGTAGGTGTGAGAAACCTGATCTTGCTGGTTTGAACACAAAACAGGTAGAAAATTTGGGCCATATATGACCTGTTTAAATGCTAAAGGGTCAGCAGTTCAGAAATTCTCTATAAGTTGAGGGCAGATCTTATATATATATTTGTTGGACAGAATGGTAGTCAATTTTTTAGTTAACTGCAATTGACAATTTTCATCAGAAGTGATATCAAATTAGTAGAATGGAATTTGCCATGACTGGCTTTAGATTCATGCATTTTATTCACTTGTTTGCTAACATTTGGTGAGATCTAATTAATTATAATCTTGGTGAATGCTTGTGATTAAATGAGAACATAATAATAATAATAATAATAATAATAATAATAATAATATTTCTTAATAGTGAATACTTATGATTGAAAAATATATTAATGTTGGGTTCAGGAGAATATGATGGAATTTAAGTTTTGTTAAGCCAGAAGAATTTTTTAAAAATTGCAAAACTGCACAAAGTATTGCTACTTTCAGACTATGCAAGATAAATCTTTATCTTTTACTTGTTTAAGTCATTGGAGTAGGGCCATGTTGGGGCACTGCTGTGCAAGGTTTAGTCAAACAGATCGACCCCAGTACTTACTTTTATAAGCCTGGTACTTATTCTATAGGTTTCTTTTGCCAAACTACTAAGTTATAGAGACATAACTGAACCAACAGTGATTGTCAAGTGGTGAGGTGGGGATAAACACAACACAAATACACACACACACACACACACAAACACACAATAGGTTTCCACCAAGTTCCCATCTATCAAATTCATTTACATGCCATTGATCAATCTGGGACTATAGTAGACAACACTTACCCAAGGTGCTCTGCAATAGAGCTGAACCCCAAACCACATGGTTTCAAAGTGAGCTTCTTAACTACACAACCTTATTTGCGCTATTTTCATAATATCTTTACATTTTGCTGAGATCAACTATACTCCTCATCTTGCATAGAGTGATAAAATGAATGACCATAATCATATTCAGGAAAATGTTTATGACAGGAATGACCCAGATTTTATGCATTATCTAACAAAGTTAAAATTAACTTTGATCAAACTATGTGTGAACTTCATTTGTGTTTCACTGTGAAAATGAAGATTAAAATAAAAATAAAATAAATGAATACTCAATGTCTTTCAGAAATATTTTTTATATCTATTCTTTAAGTACCATGATATAACATATTTTATGTGGGGAAAAGCTTAATATTACAAGTAACAAGCCTATGCTTTTAAGTACCATTTTGGCTGTTTCTTAGTTTTTCACATTTATTAACTGGTCTGTGGAACATGAAAATATTTTATTTCTAATTAATAGCTTTGTGTTCATTCTCGTGTATTTATGTGTCTTGTGATTTAAACCAGTTCAGTGCTGCAATTTTACAAGCAAATGCAGAAATTATTATCGAATCTTATCTTGATACAGGAAACAGTTTGCTTTAATTGAAAAATTACTTCAAAATTCTTTCTGCAATTTAAGAATAAAATAATTCAATAAAAAAAGGCAAGTGAACATAAACAAAAACCATGCAATTATATCATTCTAAAGTATATTTATGGCAATTTGTCTTATTGATAAAGTATAATTTAGTCAACAAGAAATAATTTTGGAAACACTATGCATTTGTTAAGCATTAAAGGAAATATGCATTTTTGTATCATTTAAGCAATTTTTCATTTATGATTATGGATTTAAAACATGACATGGTGTATGTGGTAATATTATATATATATATATATATATATCACAGTATCAATCAGACCAATAGATGCTGTCATATGCTGCTGGTTACAAGGTGCTTCCAATTCTGTCTCTATTGTACTATTCTTTCCCATCGTCATGGAGACCTTCCAGATGGCCTTTTTCAATGTCATGAATACCACTCAGCTGTTCCACATGTCTGTCTGTTGTCTGTGAACTTTGTCACATATCTTGCCCAATGGATCTTGTGTTTTCAGAACTCTGCAATTACATCGTTCACACCACTTTGTTCTCAAATTATCTCATTTTGAATGCTCCCTCTTCATGATATTCCTAGCATGGTGCTTTGTGTTCTAGCCAGTCAATGTTCTATCCTTTTCTTAGTAACCCACATCTCACTAGTGTATAAGAGTGCAGGTAGGACAGTGCTGTTAAATAGTCTGGCACATATGACATTGTCAGCTTTGTTAGGAGTTCACCCTTTATTGAGTTAAATGCCTTCCATTCTGCCCTGGTTTTCTTTGAGAATATATATATATATGTGTGTGTGTGTTGTTGCTATTATGCAAAAGCGTCATAAGTTCAAAATGCTGCTTTTTCAGAAAATGAAACAAATGGTTTCACCATTCCATAGCAAAACCATTGTACTAAACTTTGATAATTATTGATATCTGAAGCAGCTGGAGATATGATAGTTTGACCAAAAGAATCAGCTATTGAAAGCAAATATGAATATTAAAAAAATGCATTTGCCCAAATTTGGACATACAACAGTTTAACATAATAGCAACGTTATATATATCATAATTCTTTTTGCTTCTCCTTTTTCATGCTTTCTTGGGTCTGATGAAATTTATTGGCCCAGATTTTTTTCCTTTGGATGCCCTTCCTGTTGCTAAACCTCATCTGTTTTCATGCAAGTTAATATTTCCTCATGGCTGATATGTTTACATAGAATGGTAGAAATGAAAGAAATTACTTAAATGGTAGTGATACAAAGATGAACAGAACATGGATAGGATAAAAAAAAATTATGCAAAATATTTAGCCAACTAAATCTAAGAACTACAATTAACACTGACCTTGAAGAGGTGAATTTCCTTGGTATTAACATGAACCTTAGTGCAGGCAATTTTAAATCCTGCCATAAACCAAATGTGGATGCTTCCTACATCAACATAGGTTCCAACCTCCCACCCACTGTCAATCATAAAACAATTAATTAATAACATTAGTAGATACATTTCCAACCTATCCTCTGATTAAGTCACTTTCAACAAGGTTGCCCCATACTACAATGCCACATTAGAAAGGTCCAACTTTAAGAATAGCATAAATTACACTGAACCAAATGAAGATAGACCATGAAGATGCAGGTAGAGGAAAATTTTATGGTACAATCTCCCATATAATTTGAATGGAGCTACAAACATAGCTAGAAAATTCCTAAAACTAATAGATAACCACTTCTCACATTCACAAAATATCTTAAGATCTTCAATATAAATATGGTTAAAGTTAGCAATAGCTGCCTCCCAATATAGGATCGATTATATTCAACCACAATAAAAATAACAATATTAGGAATATCCCCCAAAGAAAATATTGGACCAACTGGTCCAAAACGAATAAAACTTCTGGAATATGGACAAACATTTACACCAGGTCCCAAACCAATCATGACAGATCTTATAAAAGATACTGAGGAATTTCCTAAAAAAATTTGTCTACAAAAATTCTTCCAAAACAAATATTATGGAAATCCATCACTTGTGACAGATTAAACAGGATTTAAAGCTCTGATAAACAGGAATAAACACTTAGAGGAATATATAATGTCTAAAAAGATCTGCAAACTCAAATATTCCAAGCCAGATAAAATCAAACATTACAAATGAAAAACAAAAATCACTGAGATGTCTACAAAAACACTCCTGAATGATCATTATAGAATCCAGCAAAGGAGAAGCCATTGTAATAATGGACAAGACTCATTGCTGGGAAATGGTCTTAGAACAATTAAATGACCAACATTTCAAAAAATTAGATACCAATGCAGATAAATGAACAATGAGTAAAACTGGTAAATTAATGAATTTTAAAATGACTCACCAAAAAAAGAAGTTGGATTACCTCACTAATTTTGAGGCAAAAACAAGTAAGTTCTATGTACTTCAAAAACTCCATAAATCTAAAGAAATCATTAACTGCTAAAAAAGCCTCTATACACCATATATAGATATCCCCAAATCCTCTAATCTAAAATTACATTCAATTGCTGCAGAACCAGCATCCAGCACCCAATGATTAAGCAACTTGACATCATTTTGAAACTTTCATGCAAATTAATTCCTAGTTTCATCAGACTTCCTAAACCATATTCCAGAATGAATAAAGAGACAATCCTTGTTACCTTTGACATAACCAGCCTCTACACAAATATCCATGGATCAGGATTTCAAGCAGTAGAATTCTGGAAAGACAAATATGCACAAAAATTCAGTAGAGATTCCCAAATGTATTTATACTTAAATGATTACAGTTAGTTTTGGAAAACTTCTACTTCTTTGATGACCAATATTATCTACAAAGATGCATAGTTATGGAAAATCTCAGGAACTATAATCTCCTACATTCAGCTAAATGATACCTCCCAATTCTACATCAATCATGAAATCTCTAACAAATAATTAAAAAAATCCATAATCATCAACAGCGAAAGACAACCACTAAATTTCAAGAGACTTCTTACAAAGGCAAGATTCACATTGGAGAAAGAAATTATACAAGTAAAACAATCTGTTGAGACCCTTGTTGTGGCACATGTGTAATAAGTGAGCAAAGAACAACCAAAAGATTCAAGAATGGGAAAGAATTGAAAGTAAATGCAAACATAAATTATAAAATAAAAAGCTACATCACATGCCCACAATGTAATGAGAATTGCAGTGAAGAAACAGGGACAAAATTAAGCAGTTATGTAAACATGCAATAACTAATTAAAAATTCATCTCTTAGAAATGTTCTATATAAGAATTTTAAATCCAAATTTAAACCCAAATAGTCAACATTCAAAATAGTCAGCAATTTAAGATATTCCCTTTTACAAAATATAAAATGAAAATAATAGACTATGAAAGACAAGAAAAGAATACTTTATAAAAATTCTAAATCTGAAACTAAATCGGCAGTATATATTCATGTTTGAGTGTGTGCGTGTGTGTGAATATACATATATGCATATGTATGTGTGTATGTATATGCATATGTGTATTTATGTATATATATATAAATATGTGTATGTATGTGTTTATATATTTGTGTGTGTGTGCATATATATATATGTGTGTGTGCATGTATATATATGTATGTGTATATATATATATCTGTGCATGTATATATATGTGTATATATTCTTTTATTGTTTTATTTGTTTCAGTCATTTGACTGCAGCCATGCTGGAGCACCACCTTCAGTCAAACAAATCAACCCCAGTACTTATTCTTTGTAAGCCTAGTGCTTATTCTGTCTGTGTCTTTTGCAGAACTGCTAAGTTATAAGGATGTAAACACACCAACATCAGTTGTCAAGTGATGGCAGGAGAACAAATAGACACACAAGCATATACATATATATATACATACACACACACACACACACATATATATATATGCGACAGGCTTCTTTCAGTTTCCATTTACGAAATCCACTCACAAGGCTTTGGTTGGCCCAACGCTATAGTCGAAGGCACTTGCCCAAGGTGCCACATTGTGGGACTGAACCCGGGACCATGTGGTTGGTAAGCAAGCTACTTACCACACAGCTACTCCTGTGTCTGAGCTACTAACCACACAGCTACCATATTCTCTTTTATTATGGACTGATTTTCTACTAAACAGTCCAATATCAACTAGTCATTAGAATATTTACTAATATGCTCTTGCCCAATTACAAGAAAATGCATTATAAAATAGTATATATTTAAAATTATTATTTATTTTAGCTTATAGATTATTATTTCAGTAGACTTAACTGAATAACAAAGTATTGTGTTATTCTGGGATTATTTATTTTACATTGGCTCTAAATAATTTTCCCAATAATGAATAAGTCTAAATTCTGGTTGGACTATTTGATATAATATTTGGATAGTAAGATTATAAGAGTTGGACAAAACAATTTGGAATATACAGCAGGTAAGCTATTGCCTGTAAGTGCTATGAAATATAATAACCAATAACATAGTTAACTTGATGGAACGACTTAATACCATCATTAACTGTCTTCCTGACACTATTTCCGGTTTTATGATTCAAAAGCCTCCCATTTTGCAGTATTCATCTTGAATTTAAAATTTACTATCATAATTTTATTTGAGGTACTTTGTTAACATTCAAAACAACTACTTAATATAGCAATGAATAAAATAGTTAACTTCTCACTAAATTCTTCCAAATTCTTGATTATATTAAAAATTAATTGGAAAGCATTTGTTTCACTAGAAATGGGGTCATAAAATTTTTAATGTACTATTTTTTAACGAGAGATGACTATTGTGGTTCTTGTAACTTGTAGACGTAGTCCTACAAGTTACAAGAATTTAAGAAGAGAGTTTGATGGTTTATCTTGAACTGATATTCTTGGAATATGTTCGTATGTTATAGCAAAAGTTACCAACATGTAACTATGAAAGCAAAATCTTGTGGAATACTTAGAGTATCAGCAAAAACTGCTTTGCAGTATTTCTTCTGGTTCTTATCACTCTGAGTTTAACTTCTACCAGGCTGAACTTTACCTTTCATCCTTTTGGGTCAGTAAAATAAATACCAGTCAAATACTGGAGTCAGTGGCATCAAGTAATCCTCTCCTCTCAAAATTACTAGCTTTGGATCTAAATCAAACTATTACTTAAAATTACTAACAATATTTTAAAAATTTAAGCATTGAGAAAATCACCCTCCGCACACATGCATATACCTCCTTAAATCATTTCTACATCTTGACCTCCCTTTTTTTTTTGTATAATATCATTGATAACATGATGTCTTTTGACCTAATTAGGCTTTTGCATTCTATAAAATGTGTTCAATTAAATTTTTTAAATTGGCTATTTTAATCTTCAGAATTTTAGTTAGCCCATTCCTATATACTCAACAACAACAGACAAAATACATATGCTGTTAAAAAAATATGTTTATACACTAAAATATTTGTTTCCCGATAAAGCATATAGCCACAGTCCAATAACTGAAACAAGTAGAAGATGAAAGACATATCAATAAGTACATCATCTCTTACCTTTCCTTCTTTCCAATTTAATTCAGTCATGAATGTTCCATGTACTACATAGTATACTAGTTTTCATCCTCCATTCTTTTTCTTCTCAAGCATATCACATTTCTTTTCAGAACAGCTTAGGATGTTGCTGATTTAAAAGCCATTAGACAACCAACTCTGAATGAGCTAATTAACAAGCTCAAATTCTAAGACTTTCTTTCACATCTTTGGAATTGTCTTTGGATTTCTCTAGAAATTGGTTTTGTTCTTTCATATTCATCATGGAATAATATAATATGATATAGCTACATTGGCTAGATTGATCAGCTTTAAATATTTGAATCTGGATTAGGTGACTCTTTACTCTTTTACTCTTTACTCTTTTTAGGTGCAGGAGTAGTAATCTTTTTTTTTTTTTTTGATAATTTGAAGATGTGGCAAGAAAAATATTCATTTTCAACTATGTTATTTAATCATTAGAAATATTAAATAACATAGTTGGAAAAAAAATACAAAAAAAAATCTTATTGTACTAACTTTCTTCCGGGGCATAATAGTGTTTCCCATTAGCTGTGAAATGGTAGATATACATTAGTTTGAATATTGATGGAATGAACAAGCTCTTCTTAACTACTTAACAGTGCAAGTTTTGTTTAATTTATCATTTGCTATTTGCTGTAGGAGTTTATTGGATTACATCTAATTTGATTTAATATCCATATGCTATTTAAGAAAAAAAGTTGATTACATCTATTTTAGCACTAAAATGGCTTTCTACCACTGTGTAGATATTTTTAAAATCAATTTCTTGTGAGTTTTTAAAAGAACACATGTTTTTTAAAAATATTTATTTGTCATTTTAGAAAAAAAAAAAGAATTTTTCAGTGATAATTATGTTACTCTCTAAAAATTCCTCTTCAGAACATTGAATTCCACTTTTCCTAAAATAATTCTAGAATTTCTTAGATTTATATGATGAGTATTGTATGGATGCTCTTCTAATTTTGGTGACATAATTGAATATTTGTCATTGCTCTTGTGGTTGTCTCGCCTCTAGTCAAGAAGATATGTGATCAAAGCTATTTCAGCTGTGATCTTCCTGTCACATATCAGGGGCTACTGTGTCCTTTTTTCTTTTAGCATGGTATAGTGTTCAGAGAAAGTAACACAAACTTTAAAGTATAAAAAATGTAATTTTTTCAATGAGCTGAGTATATTTCAGTGCAACAATTTTCATTCATTGTTAATACCTTTCGAAACACTTAACTGTCAATACCAACATCTCTTTTTAAATCCAATCAATAATAAGTATAGTGAAGTATAGAGGTTACTACCAAGTGAATTTGACTTGTTAATGTACTATGCTTTCAATAATTGTTTTAAGTGCCTCTTATATAGTTGTTAGGAAATATATACACCATCTCACCCACACTCACCCTTGACCCAAGATGTTACAGCTAGAAGGAAAAAGGCTGCACAAGTCATTACAGTTGAGTAAACTGGAGCAACATGAAATAAAATGTCTTGCTATCCAATCTTGGAAATGAACCCTCGGTTATATGATTATGAACCAGACACATTAACCACTAAACCAGATCAATAGTTAACCTTAGTGATGTATTCTGCTGACTACAAAAGTCAAGCAATTATGTGATATAAATAAAATATTGATTATCTGCATGTAGTTTAGAGTTATTGTTTACTCAAAATATAAATATGCATGACATATCAAATATTTATAATATTTTACACCAGTCTTGAGAATTCACGAAGACACATGATATTTGATTTTATTTGTTCATAACATACTTCAAATATTTTAAACATATATATTTCTAAACAAGTTTCTTGTACTCTTCACAAACATACTTAGAAACAAACTATATAAAATATCCAATACTACAAACTGAAGTTGACATCTACTCATTATCATATTGCTATTGTGAAATATTTAGAATTATTGGCATGTCTGTTGTTTTCCATTTTGTGTTTTAGTTAGTTATTTTTGTATACAATAATTTATATTCACAAAATTCTCAGATCTGTCTGTCAGCTACCTTCTGCTTATTTATATCATGACCATGCTCCTACAGTTTTGATACTTCCTTTCGACCATTAGCAGTGAATATAAATAGTTATTTATTATTGTCTTCTTTCACTGGTTTCAGTCATTGGACTGCAGCCATGCTGGATATTGACTTCAAGGGTTTTATTAATCAAATCAAGTCCAGTTCTTATTTCAATTTAGTGCTTATTTTACCAATATCTATTTGATGAGCTGATAAGTTATAAATCTCAAAGGGGCACAATATAAACATAAACACATATATTCACACTCAAACATTATATGTATGTGTGTATATTTATGTGTGTGTATATGTATGTAAATGTATATATTTGTGTGTCTGTGTTTGTCCACCCCACCACCACCTGCAATGTTGTGCATATGCCTGGTGTACCCTTATCAGATGGGTAGTCATGATGGGTATACTAGGCTTCATATATTTTACCCCAGTGTTACTTTGATGGCATACACTGCTCTCTCACTCAATAATAATAATAATAATCCTTTCAACTAAAGGCACAAAGCCTGGATTTTGTGGGGAGGGGAACAGTTGATCACATCAACCCCAGTGTTCCACTGGTACTTAATATATCATCTCTGAAAGGATGAAAGACAAAGTCAAACTTAGAATGTTGCAACAGATGAAGTACCGCTAAGTATTTCACCCAGCATGCCAACGATTCTGCCAACTCACTTTCTTAGTAATGATAATAATATTAATAATAATGATAATAATAATAATAGCAGCTCTATGATCAATACCACTCTAGCCACAAGCATCTCAACTCTTTTTCAGACACAATAAATGTAAGACCACAAAGATTATTGTATCCTCCTATTGTATTTATAAGATAGTGGAGTGCAATTTCTTGAAGATTCAGAAATTATTTCTAGTAGGTCAAAGTGATTTGTTAATATTTACAACATTTTGTGCATATGATGTGTGTATGTAGTGTTGGTGATCTGTGTATGTCCTTGCGTGTAGAAAATGTTTTTCACAGGAATAGAAAAAAAAAGACATGAAGTTGGGTAAGCACTTGAAGTTTTTAAGAGGATTTCTTTACACTGACTTAGCTGGTTTCAAAATTTCATGACTTTCCAAAAATACAGTGTGTGATACGGGTCTGATCTAAACTCATTTTAAAAGGGTAGCAACTATAGGAATTTAACCACTATGGTATAAAGTAATCTACAAATAAAGTACAACATTGAAATATAAAAATTAATGCTTATTATACAATACATATTAAAAAAGTACCCTCAGAGGGATTGTGTAAAAAATGTGACAATTCTCTCTTTCCAGCCTATACACATGAATGTACATGCACACACACACATGTACACTTATGTACAGATATGGCTACTTCATTTTTTTCAATTCTCTGACTAATTTAGTCTCAAAACATTATATAAATTATTAAATTATTTAACTTTGGGAATAATTGGAAATGGTTTAATCATATTTCATTGAGAATAGTAAACTTATGCCAAAAAATACCTTATTTAGCCTTATTAACTGTCTAAATTGACACATAATTGTTAAAAGATAATTGTTGTTTTCTCATATGTAGCAACATATTAAAAACTAATTGAATAAAATGTTTATTGATTTTTACCGAGAAAAATCTAATTGAAAATGCAGCACCATATGTAAAAGTTAATGTGGCACAGTTTTATGCTTAATTTACACTATTTGTTCAACTATTTGTTCAACTATTTGTGAAGATTATGATGTCATAAGAGCAAACTTAAAATATACTGTCACTGATGATGTTGTTTTGCTGAAAGTTATTAATTGATATTCATAAATGAACTAAAAATCTCATTAATATGAATTCAATCAAACAATGAATATTTTATACAGCCAACTTTTGTTTACATCATCAAATATGAACTTCAGTCCCACAAAAAAGAAAGGAAACTGTTAGCTGTATATTCACTAAGACAAATCCAATTAAATCGGCATTGACTTTGGATTTATTTACAGAAAATTTTATGAACTAGATGTTAGCAAACATAATTTGATATAATTTTTTGAACTAGATGACACCAAATTTAGCTTAAAAACAATGGTACACATTAGAAACCATATTTCAAATATATTATGTTAGTTAGAAATTTTATTTTAAATATGTTATTGAGTAAAATAGTGATAGTGAACACACATACTCAAAGAATGGTAAATTATAATATCCAAGTTATGCAAAAGTGAAAAAATTAATTTTCAATAATGATAGTTTAGAATTTGGAAAGAAAATACTGCACTTAGTATTTCATGCTCTTCCCCACACATACACATTCACTTATACATCTGTATGCACATATATTAATTGCACCCCCTCCCCACAACCACAATCACATAAACACATAGCAACACTATGTATTATAGCTATTAAAGAGAATCAAATCCTATCTTTTTCTAAAAGGTCAATGAAGGTTGAAAACATTTCTAATTTCAAAGTAAATGTTTACATTTTCTTCCATTAATTTATTTTAAGACTTTTCAGAACATGAACTAAATGACACCAAAGAAATTCAATAAATCTATTTCAATATCTATGCTAAGATACAGCAGGCAAGGATTTGAAAGAAATAAAACTGAAACTTATTGTTATTAAGTAAAAAATAGAAAGTATCTGATATCCCAAGAGAAGTAAACTAAAAAAAAATAATTGTTTCAAGTTATATAATATTCAAACAGATAGAGATATATATGAAGAATTGTAGGTACTTCAGCCACACTCACACATACATTCTCTCTATCTTCTCTCTCACTTCGGTTCTTGAAAAATATGGTTGATTAGTTGCTCAGTCAAATCATCAATATTTTACTTCCACTGATGCACTGTTGAGCTCTGTAATCTAATTGACATTTCAACTGCAACAGCAGCTACTAGTTGTCATCTAAGCTTGGGGAACTGCTTCTTGGAACCTACTCACAGCCCTGTGGTGTTCTAACCCATCAAATTTCAAGTTGAAAACACTCAATTCCCTGTCTTTCATACTAAAACTAGTTTCCTCTTTGCACTTACATTTTAATTTTGCTATATATAATAGCTATTTTCATCTGTCTTTACATTCTGAGTTCAAATTCTGATGAGGTTGACTTTGCCTTTCATCCTTTCAGGGGTGTATAATATAAGAACCAGTTGAACATAGGTAAATATAATCGCCTTACCTCCTCCCCTAAACTGCTGGCCTTGTGCCAAAATTTGAAACCATTATAACAGCTATTTACAACTGACATGAAGCATTAAATTTATACTAAATTTACCTAGATTGTTCTTATTTCCTTTGTCTGGCTGGTGAAAAAGTAGAATATTAGATGTGGGGGTAAAATAATGATATTAATATTATTACTGAGACATATTTTGATAGACTTCTGGTTGTGTTTTTGTGTTTTCTATTCTTTGTCTCTTGAGTTATAAAGATTTCTTATTTTTGAAATAAGATCACAAACACAAAGTACAATTTTTTAAAAGAAATTATTTTATCGATTCCTCGAAAAAATTGAGAGGCAAATTTAATCTCTGCAGGATTTAATCACAGAATGTGAAATGATCAAATTAAATCGTACAAAATAAGTCTTACACTAGTGTTTTTGTCACTTCACTATCCTTATTTTCTCATAATTATTATTATCAATAAGCTTATTAAATAGATTCAAAATTTTCAAAGTAACATGTTTGAAAAATCAGCTTTGACTAACAACTTGAGATGATGTGAGTTGCTATCAATGAACATAATACAATTTCCTTTTAACTAAGACTTATTGAATAAGCCTAAAAATAGGGCCATTTATTTAGGTTGAAATGGCAGACCATGATATTAATGGAAGACACTAATAATGGTAATAATGAAAAAAAATTAACTAAATGCTGTATCAACATTTCTGTAGTTAAATATATCTGTGCAGCAATATGTATATATTTGTATTTACACTAGTGTATTTGTGCAAATGTGTGTGTGTGTGGCAGACATTTGTCTGAAATTAATACATACTAATGTATAATGCATTGTAAAATGTGAAAATTGCCGTTAGAAAGATTACATTTATAAACCATGTATTTTCTTTTTTTATAAATTAAATGGAAGAAAGAATGGTTTTTGTAAAAAAAAAAATTCTCTTTTTTAAAAAGAAACTTCATGTTTTTAATAATGTTTAAATAATTATGTATTTTTAAAGCACATGCTGTTACACACATATACACAATAAGTGAGACATCCTAAAAGACTAGCAATAGAGAAATAGTGTGATATTTACAATTGCCATGTTAAAGTGTATTCAACCAATATTTAGAGGACAAAAGAACATACAGTCTTAGTGTGTAGATAAATTCATGTTGGACTCATGACATTGAAAGCCATCTAACTTCAATTCATACTTGCATTTCTTAAATTTGAGAGAAACATTAGTTAAAGAAAGAATATACTAAACAGAAGGAAAATATTGATTTCAAATTTTGGCACAAGGCCAGCAATTTTGGGTGAGGGGCTAAGTCAATTACATCAACCCCAGTACCTGACTGATACTTATTTTATTGATTCTAAAAGGATGAAAGGCAAAGTCAACCTCAGTGGAGTTTGAACTCAGAATGTAAAGACATGAAATGCTGCTAAACATAGGTTTAGGTTCATTCCCATTGGATAGCACTTAGGGCAAATGTCTTCTACTATCACCCCAAGGCCAACCAAAATGTTTTGAGTGGATTTGAGAGACAGTGAAATGTATGTATGTGCATATACATACACATGTGTGTATGTATGTAGGTGTTTGTGTACAGGGTGGTGTGCATGTTTGTGCCTCCTTGCCTTATCAAATGAATGGTACCCTCAAATAGACAGTGTTCTTCATTTCCTGTCTTCTGTGGAAAATATGTCCAGTCATCAAGAAATATTACCTTGCTTAGAAACAAGTGAAGAGTGGTAACAGGAAGAGCATCCACCTGTAGAAAATCTACCACAACTTGCCTAACCCATGCAAGAATAGAATAGTGGATGTTAACACCACAACAACAATGATGACTATGATGATGATGATGATGAATTATCTTGATGACATCTGATGAACTTCACTATTCATTAACTGTTTAATGAACAGTTATTAATGGCCATAAGATTGATCATTTACCGAAGTCAGTTTAGTTTTACAGGGCCAGAATTTGGACATAAGTCATTACAATATAAGAGAGTTGAGAAACAGCTCATAATGAGGGGAAATTTCTGTAAGATCAAAGTAACTACTTGTGCAACTTTTGAATGATGTCTGCAAAATGTTTTCTTTTGAAAACTATTACTTTATAAAATGTCCTGTTATTTTTTTAAAATAGATTATCTCCTAATATAAATGAGTGTGTGTGTGTTGTGTGCATGTGTATTTATATGTATTTATGTGTGTTTGTATTGTAGTCAAGTGAGTTGCTGAAACTTGTTAAAATATAGCTCTACTGACCAAAACATCATAAATTTAAGAACATTAGGTATAAATGTCAACACTCAGCATAGTTGTCTAAGTTTTGGTTTTGATTTTATGATTATAAGCTAGAGTTGTTGTGAGTCAGTAGCTAAGGCATGGAATCGCTGACCCAAGGCTCATAACATTTATTTTTGAATCACCTAATACTGATTGAATCTTTAAGCATATTCTTTGTCTTTATTAAAAGCAACTAAAATTAAAAGCAATATATTACATATTTGAATAATTGATGTTTAAGAAATATCAAAAATAAGCTCTGTATTTGGAAAGTAGATTTAGATATAGGATTTACAGAAATCAAAGAAAATGGATAGAAAGCTTGAAATATTTCAGCTAGAAATCAAAGCAATTAAATCCATAAAAGAATCCTGTACATTCTAAGAAGTGGTTGGCAATAGGAAAGGCATCCAGCTGTAGTAACCATGTCAGCAGACACTGGAGCTTGGCACAGCCCTCTGGCTCATTAATTCATATCAAACCATCCCATATCAGTATGGAATAAGGGATGTTAAATGACAATGATGATGATGATTCCCAAAATAATGCAAATTTTTACTGAGAGAGAACAATATAACAGCATTCTTCACTAATTGGATATTTAATTAATTTCTAAGAATGTGTAGGTTTAGAAGTTTACCTCACTATTATATGATTCTATGTTCAGTCTTACGGTGTGAGATCTTAAGTAAATATTTTCTATCATGCCTGCAGGTCTTCAATATCCTTATGAGTGAAATCCTGTGGACAAAACTGTCCTGGAGCTCATTGATGGCACCGTTCCTGTCATTCACTGTTAGATTTTATTTCACATTGCATTTAACAGCTGGACCATAGGTCCCTCTAGCAGAGTTTACTCTGTTGTGAAATATTAAAGCCAGGTCTTTTATCTGAAGAGAATTTCATAACCTCCTCCTATGAGCACCAACCTGGTTTCTCTAATGGGCTTTCATGCAGTTTCCATTAACTAAATTATATTCACCATGACATGGTGAACTCAATGATAAGGTAAAAGACTCACAACACTGGAGAGAAGTCATAGATTTTCATATCAAGACCTGCCACCACTACCAATAAAAGAAACATTATTGAATAATATGCAGTTACCTGCAAAGAAAAGGATATTCAATGTTGATTCTTTTGAATCCATTGCTATCAGAATGTCATGTTAGAGTTGGATGTAAAGGCAAGCTGGTGTATATATCCAAATTACCAATCTGTATTTCAGATAAGAAATATAAAGAATAAAGATATCTAATAGAAAATGAGAGGGAGGTGTGCACTTAGTTCACACCAATAAAAGAAAGTGATGATTACCAACAAAACCAAGTAAAGGTCAGAACAAATTGAATTTTGGAAAAATATAGAAGATTCATCCAAAATTTTTGCCCATAACCAAGCGACGAAAGGTCTGACCTCTTTGATTAATACCATCTAAGAAGAATGAATAATTTACTTAGATATTTTAAAAGATTTTCATTTCTTTTTTATTTTTGCATAATTTCTATTACTATAACTGATTAAATTAATTGGGTTTATATATATATGCACATACACATGTCTCTCTCTCACCCTCCCTCCCTCTCTCTCCCTATATATATAAATATAAGTACATGCATATAGATAGATGGCTAGATATGTATAGGTATGATTACATACACAAGGATGTATATATGTTGTGTATATACATATAAGTACATATATGTTTATATATAAGTGTGTGTGTGTATTACATTTTTATGTGAAATGGAATAATTTTTGAAATTTGAATTCTATATTTTGTTATATTTATCAAAACATCTGAAATCCAATTAATAATAGTTCAAATATCCAATTAAAAGCCAATCCCAGTAAACTAATTTGTATGCTGCCATATGAAAATGATATTTTTACCAAGCAATACATATATAATCTTTTGAGTTCTATAATTTTCTTCTATACTGTATATATGTGTATATATATATATATATATATATATATATATATATATATATATATATATATATTGAGAACTATTACAGGTGGATTTTAGGAAAAAAGAACCAATGATAAGAAGTTAATAGGATAGAATTTGAGAGATGACCAAATGAGAGAGGAAGAAACAAGAAGAGAGTAGTCTTAAGATGAATTGAAATATCAGACAATTTTGATATGAAAGGATGCATCAAGTTCCTGTCTATGAATATAATTAAGATAAGAATATATGTGGAGATGTGGGAATTGAGACAATTTGTGACTAGAATTAATTCGAAAAAAAAAAAAAAATGAATGAAAGTGTCAACCTTCATAGTAGACATTACTCAGTAAAATGAAATGAAAACAGATATTTATGAAAGAATAGTTACATTTATAACAGTTTTGAAATTTTTATTGATTTTAGACTTTCAATAAATTATGCAAGAAAACATGGTTTGCAAAATCTGGAAAACTAATGTGTAACCTGAACTTGAGGAAAGGGACAAGATGCAGGTTAATACTAAAAACAGTGGCTATCAGATGTATAAGTTGATGTAGGCAAAATATTTTTACTTTGGGTTAAACATGTAAATATAGGCATTTGACACGTTTTGGCTTCAGTCATTGAGCTTCTACAATAGTGAGGCAGTATTTTCAAGGGTTTTCAGCAATTTCATTGACCCTGTATTTACCTAGTGCTTCTTTTATCACATTCCATTTATCAAATGGTTAAGTAGGAGATATTACTCAGCATATTTCAAGAAGTATTTTTCTTAGACAACATTCACTTATTGATCTAAGTGCATATAGATAAACAGAGAGAGAGAGAGAGAGAGGAGAGAGAGAGAGAGAGAGAGAGAGAGAGAGAGAGAGAAAGACACACACACACACATGCACATACATATAGTATTTGAATATTCATTCTACAGCAGAAATCACCTGGTTCAGCTTTATCAGATCTGCATAAGGTATGATATGAGTGTAACATAATTATCTGATTTTTATGTTGCATATTGAAAAGAATGCAAAGCAAAGAAAAATAATAATAACAATAATAATCAGAAATGCAATGGAAGTATTAGTAACCTTATTATAAATACAAATTACTCAATATAAATATTTCCTCAATTAAGACTTTCGCAATCTTTGAAAAATTATGACATGAATGAAAATAGTTTCATAATAGGTATAGACGAAGCTGTGTGGTTAAGAGGTTTGCTTTGCAACTATGAAATCTTGGGTTCAGTCCTACTGTGCAGCAGCTTGAGCTTGTGTTCACTACTAAAGCCTGGGTCAAGCAATGCTTTATGAGTGTATTTGGTACATGAAAACTGTGTGGAAGCCCATCATACATGTCTGTGTCTTTATGTGTGTGTTTGTCCCTTCCATCACTTGACAACAAGTGTTTGTTTGTATATGTCCCTATACATTTGCAGTTCAGCAAAAGAGACTTAAAAATATGTTTTGGGGGTGCAATTCGTTTGACTATAACCCTTCAAGGTAGTGTCCAAGCACAGCCACAGTTCAATGGTTGAAACAGGAAAAAGATAGAAGTTAACTGAAAATACTTTGATAATAAGCCAATAACAGAAGTTTTGGGGGAAAAAAAACCCACATAAAACTGGAAGCATTTTGATTATAATTTTGTTAAATGAACATAATAAAACTCTCATAATATCTGTTTTGTGGTATCTATAATCCCTCCTTAATTAACATGCAGCAGTAAACCAACACAGAGATTATGAATAAGCAGCATACCCAAGCAGCTGGTAACAAATACAAAGATCATGAAATAACTGCAAAATGCAACTTCAAAATATGGTTATGGTGCAAATATTCTATACAATTTCTGCCTACAAATTTTAGACACAAGG
This sequence comes from Octopus sinensis, assembly GCF_006345805.1. Classification (NCBI taxonomy): domain Eukaryota; kingdom Metazoa; phylum Mollusca; class Cephalopoda; order Octopoda; family Octopodidae; genus Octopus; species Octopus sinensis. The sequence continues at coordinate 48,035,871 of NC_043002.1, read as the reverse complement.
CATTATGTTAGCTTAAGTTTACAGTAGGAAACACTTACCCAACATACCATGCAGTGAAACAGAATACAAGATCTTATGGTAAGAAATTAGACTCCTTATAGACATAGCCATACTTGTACTTATATTATGTGTATATATAATTACATGTACAACATGTAAAATAACTACAAAGAAGCACATAATCACAAAATTGCAACTTTTAACTACCTTTAGGTATCTTGACTATAACTCAAGTACAGTTTAAGGTCATCAGTAAAAAGGTGTATGTTTATATGAGTGTAAATATGTAGGTAGAAAGTAGGTATTCAGGTAGATATGTATGCATGTTCTGTTGATTGGATCAACTGGAACCCTCATCATTGTAACCAAAGGAGTGCCGTTTATATGTGTGCCTATATCTATGCATATGTATGTATGTATGCATGTATGTTTATATGTATGTAAGTATATATGTATGTAACTATGCATGCATTTATGGGAACAGTATGTTTATAGTTTACATAATATTGGTTTGAAATTTTGGCACAAGACTAACAAATTCCAGGATGGGAGTAAGTCAAATACATCAAGCCCAGTGCTCTACTGGTACTTATTTTGTCAACCCCAATGGCTGGTGGCATTTGAACTCAGAACATAAAGCTAGAAGAAATACCGCTAAGCATTTTGTCTAACATGGTAACAATTCTGCCAGTTCACTGCCTTATATGGCTTACATATAAGGCAGCAAGATAAATATTTTCTCAGAATGCTTGTCTGTTGTGACATCTAATTTCCTCACAATAAAACTGCAGAAGTGAACTTGTTTCAAGTGAACAAGACACTTTAGTTTTACAGACTTAGTGCTGCATAAGGCTACAAAGTCTGTTATTTACAGTAATGAAGTATATCACTTGTAGCACTTAGAGACAGTGAGAATTGAACTATTGGCACTGGTGCTGGTTCATCATCATTACATTAACATTGGTTCTCTAGTTCAATAGAAAGACAAAATAAGTATTTTGAAAACTTTGTTGTGCAATATTATTCATTCACCACTTAATTTATACTCTTTTTTATTTAGTAGTATCAGCGCTATAAAAGGTAAATTCTCTGGAAGCTGAATCCGCAACTCAAGTTCAGTTTTACATCTCCCGTATTGTTAATACCTATGGGAAAGGTATAGATGTCACACAATATCATTCCTTGTGTTTATGAATATCAGATCTCTAGCCTTATATTAAGAAATCAATATTCATTTCTGCTTACTGAAATATAGAAAGATTAGCTGCATAAAACAGAAATGTATATTTATAAGGCTAATATATGAATTTTTCTCAATTCTATTTCTAGATATGGTCTAAGGATGCATTTGATCAAAAGGATATATAATTTTAAAAGAGGAGAGAATGATACATTTTGCTGATCACTTGAATCCTAGACAATATTCAGATAACATATCTATTTCATTAAGAAACCTACTTTTACTAACAATTATCGTTTATTGTCCAATTATCATCCTTTGCTTCTTTTGTAGTATAAAGAGATAATTATGATTATCTCTTTTTACATTTATAAATCTCACTCAGTGCTATTGTCTGCATAAGTAACAAATTAATAAATGTTTGGAACAGCTTTTCTGAAAGATTACAGGCTTTAGAATTGAAATGCAGAATTATTGTGACAAATCATCAAAGTATTGATATCCAGGAAAAATAAGGAAATATAATTAGCTGTTATTAATTATCAAAGAGAAGAGCAGATGCACAGTTTGATGAAATCTCGAGAATATCTTCAAGAAACTGGTGGTTCATATCCTGTCATTTACACAGCATTGTTTCCAAGGGCACTTAACCCTCAATAGAAGAGTTCTCTTAAACCACATGGTAGTATAATCCACTAGTGTAAAATGCAGCTGCATTGAAAAGTTGATGATTTGCTGGTTTGGAAAAGTTACTTGAAATAGGCTGGCAACTTATCAACAAGGAGATTTGTATGTGATCAGTTTAATATTGAGAAACTGGAAAATGAGCATTGGCCAGTGAACTACAGAAATATACAAAGGAATAGAAAATTAGGCAAAGCTATTAATGTGAAATATTATCACACAAATAATGAATTGAAATTTATCTACAGTTACAATGTAAAGTCTCTTCAGGGAGCAATATCACCAACAAAATCTATTAGATCTCTCAAATTACTGTATATCATTAAAAGCCTCATATGATAGTATATAACAGTAAAGATGATGTTCTTTTTAAGTGAAATTTTGTTTTATTACTTCAACTATTGCCTGTAAACTAGTGTATAGTAGTACTAGCTGTGCTGATTTCATACCACCATGACAAAATTAGAAATGATGAAAGTGAATTATTGTAATGTTGGTCAAATTGAGTAGATACAGGTTTCTCAAATGCCACAAAATTGTTTCATGACAGCAATTATCTTCAACCATCTATGAAGCTGGAACACTTCTAAATTATATACAGTAAATGGAAGATATAAAATAGCTTTAATCTTTGAATGTCATGATCATATAGGTTTGAATTTCCTTGAATTAAAATGCTTTCAGGAATCCTGTTCAAGAAATATTTTGAAATCTGAGATTTTTATTTTTCATTTAGTGTTGAGTAGCAACAGTGAGCTTCATATGAAATGAACAAATGAAAATAAATAAATAAATAATTAAATAAAATCAAATACAAACCATCTGATATTCATGACATTTTATAGAATATTGGAAGAGCATTTTTAAAGGTATACTGGAATGTATTACCTTTCATCTCAGAAGTTGATATCAATCTAGATGATATAAGTAAAATTTGATTCAGGAGTTCATAGCTGGAGATATATGAGTTATTGATAATTTTGACATACATATAACAGTTGACCCCACTCAACGACAATATTTGATATATTGCATTTGAGTTGCCTCTTGCTAAATAGGAATATTTCATTAAGTCCTGGTACACTTGAGAGATAGTGGGTTATAATTAGTGACTAGTTTATCTGTTAAACTAATGTGTTGCTGTTCATTAAGACCAGGTGAACATGCCATCTGATCAATAATGTAAACTCAGAAAAAAAGCACTCAAAATACTGCATGCACCTATTGAAGTTAGAGTTCTATTGATTATAATATGTTATTTAGACTTAAATTTTGGCCAAAAATATTTATCTTTTATAAAATAAGAACTAAGTTATGAAAAAAAACCCAACTGAAAGCTAACATATGAATTTCCTGTCTTGCTCATTCCTGACTGTTGGATATTAAATACAGTAGAAATAAGTCATCTGTTTGATTAATATTTGCATATACTTCACCGTAATACACTCAAGTTTCCTCTTCTTAAGTAAATGTTTTTGACAGCAGCATAAAATTTTTTAGTCAGCAATGTTGACAGTTGGTAAATGTTGATGTGTGATGATGGTGTTAGCCTCAACTATTACAATGCAACCAACCAAACTAACCAATGCATTGCAAAGAGGACTGACCAAATTGCTTTACAGATTTAACAGAGCATTGCTCTGAATTCTGTTTGTATGGTGGCTGATTTTAACATTTCATGTCTCCAGACTCAATAATATAAGAAACATTAGTATGTACTGGAGATTAATTCCAGTAATTAAACTCTCATACAAAATTTGCTTTAAGTTACGGAAAACAATTGTTTTATTGATGACTAATTTGAGTTGTTCTTTATTTTTATCACCATATTAACCATTAAATTATACTTTCGATGTATTTTAAAATCAATACTATAACACAACATTTCATAACTTTGTTGAGCCTTAAAGTATTTTAGATTATTTTAGTAATGTGTTATATACATACATACAGACATACATATGTATGTATGCATGTATGTTTAAAAATGAATGAATTAAGAATGAAGATTTTTTTTTCCATCCTTATTCATTTATTATCATTTTGACAATAATTGTACGACAATTAGTCATTATAAAATCTTTGGATTTGCAGAATACTTGATTATTCTTAATTAATGAATTATTCATTACATAGTAGTGAAAGTGCATGACTCAGTGATTCGAGTGTCAGGCTCGCAATCATGAGGTAGTGAGTTCAATTCCCAGACTGGGCTGAGTGTTGTGTTCTTGAGTAGGATATTTTATTTCACATTGCTCCAGTTCACTCAGCTGTAGAAATGAGTTGCAACATCACTGGTGCCAAGCTGTATCAGCCTTTGCCTTTCCCTCGGATAACATCAGTGGTATGGAGAGGGGAAACTGGTATGCATGGGTGACTGCTGGGTTCCTTAAGCAATCTTACCTGGACTTGTGCCTTGGAGGAGAACTTTCTAGGTGTAGAACCATGGTCAAAAGCAATATGCATGCACAAAATTAAAAATACAAAATGGCAACAATTTACCCATCACACCTGCTTGACTGCAATGCAATCTTGTTGTACCTCACTTTGCATAACTGATGAATTTTAATTTTGTTATGAAAATGAAAGAAACAAGAGATTTTTCAATTTCTACGAACTGTCTCTAATTTAATTGTCATCAACTAATCAGTGGCCAGTAGTCTGAATATTTTCTGATTTTCCTTAACATTGCTATAAGATTTTGGTTGTTTTTCAATCTTCGAATAGGACATTTAATGCTAAAATATCAGCTATAGGCAATGTAAGTTAAATAAAATGTATGGAACATATCCTATTTTCAGTTTATGATATTTTACTAAAAATTTATTGTAAAGTTCTCAAAAATGTCTTTAGCAAGTAAATTAATTTCCTTTATTTAAATGTTTTTATTATATTTTATAAAGTCTTAAATTTATTTTGTATAAGCATAAATTGTTGATATTTATAAGCTTTTTATCATAACTAGAATATGAAAGAGGACCTTGTTCTTGCTGACATTTTTGATAATTATGCAATATGACATTTCATTGGTCTATCTTGTGAAGTGAAACAGAATGTCAAGAAGTATTAGTGAACAGCATCATTCCATGAGCAATCACCTTGAAACAATGTTTCCTTTAAAATCTTTTCTAGTGTATATATTTCAAAATTTGGCTTTTATTTTATGACAATGATTGCATTTTCTTGTAAATGTAATCAGTGATATATATTTACAGTTTTTAATTTTTTTTATTTAGATATTATATACAAATAATATTTTTTATGTTGCTTGACAAGCTAACATTTCCATAATAGAGGCTTCAGTTTATTGCTTATTGCTTTACATGGTTGAAAGATTTCAATGTCTACCCAAGCTGAAAATATTGTAGGTGGGGAGAGAAAATTAAGAAATTCATACAGAATAAACTGAGAATATTCTGTTTCTCACCATACTTCATGCAAGTATATGACACACTTCAATGTAATCATTGTTCATCTTTTCAACATTAGTCTCACCTAGAATGTAAATATTTGTATATAGGGTTAGGTTTTATGTCAGATTTATTTTATTGTTATATAACTGCCATTTTATTGCCATATAACTTTCATTTGGAATTCTTAATTTTAAATACAATAAGGAGAAATAGATATATGCAATATGTACATATCAAAATAGTTTTCTACTAAAAATCTTTATATCCTATGAATTGAAACTTAGTCTTTTAAGAAATTAATTTAGTTGAAATAAAATGTATGAATTATAGTAGTGTAAGTTCACTCAAGTTAACTGAATTAAGATAGTCACACCTTATAGCTTAAATATCACTTGCTTTCCATAGAAAATTATTTACATAGCCTAGAGTTGATATTCCAGCATAGAATGTCATATAAAAAACTAAAAAACAACAAACTGTTACATGATTTCAGATATTCTTTGGTCAGTTATTTTTTGATTGCCACTATTACACTAAATCTACTGTATCACCATTGTCTTATGAAAGTCTGGTAAACATTCATGAGATAGAATTTCTAACTAGTTTTCCATTTGTAAATTCTGTTGGTAATAAGCAACTTTCCCAGTGTGGATCAATAACCCAGCCAGAATCTTGGTTGAACTTGATGTTTTACGGTGACAATAATTTTGTTTTTTTTCTTCTCTTTCCTTAATTGAACAATTGTGTGTAGTTGAAATAAAATGTATGGAACATATCATATATACTATAACTACTAGTTAAATATGTTGTGTGGCCTTTTTAATTCATTTAATTTGCATTAACAGTACTGCAAATATATATTCCATACATTTTTATAAGAATTTTCAGTCACAAATTCATTTGGTTGATAACGTGTCATCAAAAAAAAAAAAAAAAACTTGATCCTTGATATCTCTCTTAATTTCTATCCTTTGTTTACTTGCGAAAGTCTTTATAAAGAAATCTGTCAGATTATATACAATAATTCAACTTGTTTTGTCTTCTTCTTACACCACCTCAAAAACTTCACTCAGTCAAGCTCACCTTATTAATCTATGTTAGAAAACTCATTCCTCATTGGAGACAAAATGTGCATTTAACCATTAAAGTGTTTCTATGAGTTTGAATAAAGTCAATCTGGTCCCAATCTTCATTGAATAATAGACAATCAGCTTGGGAAGCAAACGTTTTGGGTTTAGGCACAATTATCACTGTGGGGATGAGGAATGTGCTTCATAACTATTTAGCTTGGATTTGATCTTACTGCATGAGATATTAGATAAAATTTCTTCTACATAACTTAATTTGAAAAATGCTTAGTGAGAGAAATTTAATTACAGAAACTATTTGGAAGCCTTGTTTAATCCCACTACCACCTCACCCTTAGGAGCATTTAACCAACTACCTTCTGTTGAAACTCTTTAGGACAGGTTTCTGGTCTGACAAAGGTTGGGAGCACAGTTCTTTCTCCTAGGACTAAGTTATGAAAAATTAAAAAATCTTTACTTACATCAAGAAACTACAGAAGTACATCGGTTCTTCATTGACCTTAGTTTCCTTAAACATAAGTTTATTGATGATTCCTGGCATCATAATATTAAGATAATTATATTTGAGGTAAGTCTAGTAAACCTGTTCTTTCTACTCATCTGAAAATTCTTTGTGCTTAAGCCACGATAAAGGTGTCTGTCATATTCTCTAATACTATATCTTCTTATCAGAATTCTTACTTACTAAAAATAAATTGCAATAAATTTTCTGTTTGTAGAAGTGCATAGTTATAATGATATCTAAATAGATGGAATTTTGCAATCTATTGAACAGATAATATGTTGTCTGTAGTCACTTGGAAAAGTGTAAAAGTATCTATTTAGAAGAGTAGGATGTAGGCTTTCTATTTAAACAACTGTTTTACAAAAACTAATTACAGCATAGAAAGAAATCTGCTTTCACCAACCAGTATGGTTTTCATGAGTTAAAATTCACATCTACAATATTCCTATTCATTACTGATGAAGCACACCAGGACACAAATCCCACATTAAAACATTAAAATAAGCATTCTCACAATAAATAATTTTCTTGGTATACAGAAAATTCAGGCTGATAAGGAGCAGAGAGGTGCAGAGAGTGTGGAAAAAAAACAAAATTACTTCTACCATATAACTTCGGTATATTTCAAGATTTAAATGAAATTATCAATTTATTCAAACCAGAAAAGGAAGTAGTATGCTTCTAGAAGAATTTTCAAATGGAAACCTATTTAGAGACTTTATTTCACAAAGAAGGCTCAGTGCTTCAATGATGAAATTTAGTGATAAGAGTGAAATTCTGAGAAATTAGAAATTCTAAGAAGTCTTGCTATAAGATTTTGGTTGTTTTTCAATCTTTGAATAGGACATTTAATGCCAAAATATCAGCTATAGGCAATGTAAACAATATATTATGAAAGCGAGTGATATATATTGCAAAACCTGTACTGTACGACTTTCTTAATTCATTTAAGAAATATATTAAGATATAAGCTTCATCTTTCATTTAAATATTGAATCAATGTCAAGGCTTGAATATGAACATAAAATCAATATGTAATTTAATTTGAAATGGAGAAAATATTGAATGAAATGAAAAAGCTTTTTGTATATCTTTAACAGTCATAGCTGTAAAGGTGGTAGTGAAATAGAACACATATATATGTCTCAAATTCAATATGAATGATTTTAGACTTTAAGAATTCTAATAAAATCTATTAAAAACAAATGACTCAATTTTCAATAGATATTGAATCTCTTAGAATATATCCTCCAATTTATCAGCATTTTATTGTGCCAAAATGTTTTTATGCTAAAACTAGTTGATATATTTATTTCTGTATACCAAGAAAATTATTTATTGTGAGAATGCTTATTTTAATGTTTTAACGTGGGATTTGTGTCCTGGTGTGCTTCATCAGTAATGAATAGGAATATTGTAGATGTGAATTTTAACTCATGAAAACCATACTGGTTGGTGAAAGCAGATTTCTTTCTATGCTGTAATTAGTTTTTGTAAAATAGTTGTTTAAATAGAAAGCCTACATCCTACTCTTCTAAATAGATACTTTTACACTTTTCCAAGTGACTACAGACAACATATTATCTGTTCAATAGATTGCAAATTCCATCTATTTAGATATCATAATAACTATGCACTTCTACAAACAGAAAATTTATTGCAATTTATTTTTAGTAAGTAAGAATTCTGATAAGAAGATATAGTATTAGAGAATATGACAGACACCTTTATCTTGGCTTAAGCACAAAGAATTTTCAGATGAGTAGAAAGAACAGGTTTACTAGACTTACCTCAAATATAATGTCATAAATATAATTATCTTAATATCATGATGCCAGGAATCATCAATAAACTTATGTTTAAGGAAACTAAGGTCAATGAAGAACCGATGTACTTCTGTAGTTTCTTGATGTAAGTAAAGATTTTTTAAATTTTCATAACTTAGTCCTAGGAGAAAGAACTGTGCTCCCAACTTTTGTCAGACCAGAAACCTGTCCTAAAGAGTTTCAACAGAAGGTAGTTGGTTAAATGCTCCTAGGGATGAGGTGGTAGTGGGATTAAACAAGGCTTCCAAATAGTTTCTGTAATTAAATTTCTCTCACTAAGCATTTTTCAAATTAAGTTATGTAGAAGAAATTTTATCTAATATCTCATGCAGTAAGATCAAATCCAAGCTAAATAGCTATGAAGCACATTCCTCATCCCCACAGTGATAATTGTGCCTAAACCCAAAACGTTTGCTTCCCAAACTGATTGTCTATTATTCAATGAAGATTGGGACCAGATTGACTTTATTCAAACTCATAGAAACACTTTAATGGTTAAATGCACATTTTGTCTCCAATGAGGAATGAGTTTTCTAACATAGATTAATAAGGTGAGCTTGACTGAGTGAAGTTTTTGAGGTGGTGTAAGAAGAAGACAAAACAAGTTGAATTATTGTATATAATCTGACAGATTTCTTTATAAAGACTTTCGCAAGTAAACAAAGGATAGAAATTAAGAGAGATATCAAGGATCAAGTATTTTTTTTTTTTTTTTTTTGATGACACGTTATCAATCACATGAAATGAATCATGGCAAAGCTGAGCAAGATAAATTTGTTGAATAGCCTTGGTTTATCCCTTTATTTGAAATCACAGAATATATTTTGTATGTGGAGTAACTATAAGATAAATAATTCACAAAGAGGAAACATTTCTATTTAACAATAGTTGGCCTAGAAAAGTCTAGAATAAGCTCCACTATACTGTGAGAAAATAAACTAGGCAGAGGTTACTAGCTCATTGAAAAAGATCAGAACATGTATGAAGAAACTAAATCTAAACAAATGATTGATAAATATTTGAAAACTACAACAATTATTTATTAATGAAGTAGGATTATTCAGAGAATATATTTGTATATATTAAATGAGAATATATGTTGATAACCAGGAAATAAACATAAAAGAAAGTCATTTCTTCTTTTCTTCTTTCTTTTTCCTACATACAAATAATTTTACTTGGGGAAAGAATACTTATATGAAAATTCTAACAAAAAGAAAACTAGCTACTTATTTAATGCTACTAAGCATAAACAATAAATACCCATAGAAACTTAATGTACTTTTGGCAAACTGAGTGTGAAAATACAAATTTGATTCCCAGTTGAGCCAGTTCAACTTACATGCTTCTCACATTTTCAATTTCCTGCTGTAGTAAATAGGAGTGAGAAGGACAAGCTGTGCTAAATTGACATACCTTCAAAATGAAACAATACTTGAAAATGAATCTTTTGGTGTTAAACCAAATCTCATGGGAGTTAGCAGGTTCTTTATTTGTTTATAAGTGTAAAATAAAAATAAAATATTATGTTATGTGTTTATAATTTTCTTTAAATTCTCAATTTTGTATTTCTAATTCAAATATATCATATATGTTGATGTGAGCATGTCTGAGAAAATATTGATCAGAATGTTCTAATAACTCATTTAATAGTAAAATTATTTCCATCATTCTTGAAGAAGGTATTTCGATTTCTAAACCAGTTTCTTTTTTTTTTACAGGTCAAAAATATACTGAATCGGTTATGGCACCCAAAAAAAGTAAGTTGAACAATTCTTCTTGCTACTATACTTTTATCTTCCATTTTCTTTTCTTTTTTCTTTTAATTTATTGTATCAATAGAATGAAACAGTGGATCTCAATCAGCAGTCAATTTATTTCTGATCTAAATAAAGTTGTACATGGCAGTGGATAAATATATCATAATTGATTATAATACTTTATTATATAATCTATATAGTTTATAAAAAAATGATATCATTTTGTTAAGAAAGGTTCAACATCATCATCATCATTTGTTTTCCATATTGGCATGAGTTGGACAGTTTGACAGGAGCTGGTAAGGCCGGAAACCACACCAGGCACTTTTGTCTGTTTTGCCATGGTTTCGACAGCTAGATGTCCTTCCTCATGCCAACTACTTTACTGACTGTATTGGGTGCTTTTTACATGACACCAGCACTGACAGGGTCACCAAGCAACTTGCAAGACAAACCACCTTGGCTTTAGTAGAATTGAGGCCAGGGTGGCTCTGTGCCAATGGAGAGATTAAAGTACGGAGAGACAAGGGTAGATATCTTCCTGTAGACAAGGGATATGGATACCCCAGTTGGAAGTGAAAGGAGATTAAGTTGGAGAGTAAGATAAAGAAAGCAGATGAGTGGCAAAGTAAGATAAAGAGAGAGAGAGAGAGCAATAGTGAGAGAGATAGAGGCAAAGATGAGTTGAAATATACCCCAAAGGGACATTGGGGAATGGTGAGAATAAGTGAGATGATACAGACATTTAGAGTGGGTGAATGGGCAGGAAAGAGGTGATTGCAGCAAATAATGGGGAGAATAAGAGTGGCTGAGGGATGGGAGCTGCAGTAGAGATGTGAAAGCATTGAGGGTGGTAGCAGATAAAAGAGATATTAATGAAGGGGAATAACACAGAGGCATTTAAAGAAATCATTTCCCCATGTATCTGGAATATTTATAGCTCTGGTACATCTTCCACATACGAAAAGCTACTTACTCTATTAACCTTCCTATTATTCCACTGCATCTCTTGTGTGTCCACAGCTTGCATTAGGTACACTGTATAGAATTCCTGGCTACATCTTTCCTACATGTTAAGTAAGGCTATTTACATGAATAGTGTAGGTCCTGTCTGTTTTTTTGTTTACTAGAACATTGGTCTTTGCTAAGTTAAAATTAAGGCCCTTTAACTTTAAGTTTTTCTTCCATGTCTGGAATTTCTTTTCTAGTTCTGTTACAGAATCTGTTGTGAGAACAAGATCATCAGCATGTAGCATTTCACAGGGGTTGCCAGTCTTGAATTGCTTTGTCATGGCCTGAAGGACAACAATGAATACAAGGGGACTAAGAACTGAACTCTGATGAATGGATACCTGTACACTAAACTCATCACTGTTCTCATGATAAACTCTCTGACAGAACCTCTTACATGGCCTGTACAGTTTCTACAAGCCACTTGTCTACTACTAGCTTCCACAGAGCCCACCATAACAAAATACTTCTGAAGTTGTCTTACTATACAGATAACATCAGTAGTGCTTCTCCCCAGCCCATAGCCAAGCTGCATCTCATCTAATCTGATTTCTGTTCCCAATTAATTGGAACAAAACTTTCACGACCTGTTGCCTCTATAATCACTTCTATTTTCCTTACTCTTGTAGCAGCTGATTATAACCCTACAACACTAGTCACTGGGGATGACACCTTCCTGTATAACTGATTAACTATATGGGTGACAAGACCATATCCTAGTCCACCAGATATTTTAAGCATCTCAACAATAACTCCTGATGGGCCAGGAACTTTCTTGGATTTCATGTCCTTCATAGCCTTATCTATCATACAGCATACAACTTGAATAGCTGGTTCATGTAGAGGAAGCTCTCTTTCTCTTATAGGCATGTGGACTGAAACTTTGTGGAAGCGGGGGGGGGGGTCTAGTCAATTACATCAGCCCCAGTGTTTGACTGGTATTTATTGTATCAAGCTTGAAAGGATGAAGACAAAATCAACCTCTGCAGTATTTGAATTTAGAATGCAAAGACAGACAAAATGCTGCTAAGTATTCTTCTGTCATGCTAACAATTCTGCCAGCATGATGTCTTTGTCATACATATATATTATGTTATGACAGGTGGGAGATGAGAATAGCATGAAAAACTATGATGCTTGCTAAAACTAATAATTATTTAGTCCACATGTTTTTACATAAAAGTAAGGGAGTGAAAAGCAGAATGCATCACATCAAGCAAATACGTGACAATGCAAGGGTTGGAAATCAAAGATATGATTGTCCAAAAGTTGTTTGCTAGGTTTCAGTGATGATACAATGGGAAAAGCAATGTAACGTTGGATGATTTTTACGTGATTTTTAAACCACCTGAGTTATATTATCAATATAAGAGAGCT
>NC_043002.1:47930527-48018027 GCF_006345805.1 Octopus sinensis | reverse complement strand
AATTCTATCTTGAACAAACGTCTCCAACATTAACAAATGTACTATATGCTGTTCCAATAAGAACAAACAGAAACTAATGGAACTTCTATAGTTTATATATAATGAAACTGTAAGTTGGATCTTGATTCAGCTTTTTGATAATTTGAAATATATTTTCTTGAAAAATATTATTTTAAAAAGGAATTATTTAATAAACCAAAGGATGGTGATTTGTAATGTTCCTGCAAATAGTATACTATAAATAGTATATTAACAATGATTTTCAAAAATTAGTAATCAATGAATGCAGCAATTTTAGAAAAATGAAATTCAAGTCATTAAACTACAGCTGTAGGGAGTGAAATGATATTATGGAAAATAAGTTAGTTAGCACAAAGCATACTTATGAGGCAAGCTTCTGTTTTTATTTATTTAGGATTTTGAAATGAAGGAAACAAGAAATTTTATGTATAGTTGTTTTAGGAATCAATAATTTATTTCATTGCTACAATTAGTGCTTTTAATGTTAGAATTTACTTGTTTACAAAGTTATTTTAAAATATTGATATTTTCCCATCTTTTAAAAAATACTTATGTAGGCATGGCTGTGTGGTAAGAAGCTTGCTTCTCAACCATATGGTTCCAGGTTCATTCTCATTGTATGGCACCTTGAGCAAGTGTCTTCTACTATAGCCTCGGGGCTACCAAAGCCCTGTGAGTGAATTTGGTATATGGAAACTGAAAGAAGCCCATTGTATATGTGTGTATGTGTTTGTGTGTCTGTGTTTGTCACCCCACCATTACTTGACAACTGATGTTGGTGTGTTTATGTCCCTGTAACTTAGTGGCTCAGCAAAAAAAAAAAACAATAGGCTAAGTACTAGGCTTACCAAGAATAAGTCCTGGGGTCAATTTGTTTGACTAAAGGGAGTGCTCCAGCCTGGCTGCAATCAAATGGCCAAAACAAATAAAACAATAATGAATTATGTGCCTTTATTTTGATGGCATACACCAAGTACCTATTCAAATTCTTAAATGTTCCTTCTTCCTTGAGAGTTTGCTCTAACACTGCATCATTACCTTCTTATTTCCCTCAACTATATCTCCTCTATAACAAGGCACTTGTGCTTCTCACTTTATCAACATCTGGCATACAGCCACTTATCTCTACCATCTCCTCTCAAATAATTCTTAGTAGTGGGAGCTTTTTCTTCCCTTTCCTTCATGGCCACCTGACTAGTATCATTGGCACAAAAACATGCCCAGTACATTCTGTAAAGTGGTTGATCTTAGGAAGGGCATCCAGCCATAGAAACCATGCCAAAGATGACTTTGAAGCCAAATGCCACCTTGCAGCTTGCTGGTTCCCTGTTAAATCATCCTACCCATACCAGCATAGAAAGCAGATGTTAAATGATGATGATGTTTCGTTTTTATAATCTTCGTATAGAATTTAAAGATATCAACTGTCTCTTTGTGTATAGTTCATTTTTTTTATTATCATTTGAACAGAAAGGTAACTTAATATAAAAGGTCTTTCCGTTTACTGGAGAAATTTTAGTTAGCAGAACAGTCTGTAATCTCTTTGTATAAAAATACAGCAGGCAATTACATTGTTATCAAAGAAGATCACTGAAGACTTTTCTTTCATTTATTCAAAGAAACATGAATTGAAAGTTGTGAAAAGTTTAGAGATATTTCAGAAAGGCAAAAATAAAATTCCAAATATAATGCTATGGTCCAGTATGTGTATGTATATGTATATGTGCATATGCACACACACACACACACATTGCTTTTGTAGTAACAAAGTGTTTTTTTTATCTATGTTGGTTAGTTAAGGCCATAAGGCATGTATTTTTCTCCATACTTCATTTTATTCAACATCTAGGTCAAAAGAACTTTGTCACTTTCTTTTTCATTTCATTCTGATATTTTTCACTCTTGAACCAATCATCAAACTGTATACCCACTGATATACATACATATATATACATATATATATATATATATATATATATATATATATATATATATATATATATTTGTTCATTTTGTCTTGTACCTTCCCTGTCCTCACAATTTGTCTCTTCATCATTTCTGATGGTGAGATCTTGTATACCCTACTTCTTTTCTTTATCATGTGCAATTGTCTGTACCTTTGGAAGTCTAATCAGTTGTGGACACTGTTGGAATGAATAATAATTATTTAGGTGCAAAAAAACCGTTGCGATTTTCAATTAACAACTGAAAAGAGGATCAAATTTGTGCATGTCCATTTGAACTAAAGCTTTATTTTACCAGCTCATATCCTTATTTTTAACATGTACCACATTTTGTAATGCATGCATGCACACACACACACACACGCGCGTGCGCGCGCGCACACACACACAAACAAACAAACAAACATGTATATATGAGGGTAATCCCAAAAGTAAGGTATCCAAAGTGCTGGAAAACTGCATGCAGCTGTTGGCAACACTGTTGTGTTTGGTGAGCATGCACCTGTACCTGCTCCAGTGTGTGCCTCACTGTCACGCTCAGTCTTGGCTTGGCAGTTATATCTGATGGAGCTCCTGATTGATGCTCCCGCCAAGTGTGACGTTCACACAGTTAGATGAATAAGAATGAGAAGGTGAAGAAGGTACGATGGGAGAAACTGAGTAATTGAGATGAGAGTAAGGAGTACTTGGAGAAACAGCACTGGAGAAAGAGTAATGGAAAACAGACATTAGTGGCTGATAGCAATGAGGGAAATGCAGTGATAGTAACTGTACACTTGCCAAATAAATGATAAATAATTGTAGAGGTGGAGAAAAGGGAGCTGATAAATGTCAAAATGACTTGGAGGAGAGGTAGTGAAGGCTAGCAGTACAAAAGGCTGATGGCATGGACAATTGTGACAGAGATAGTGACAGGGGAATATTGAGTAAGGACGGATCTAAAATCATTACTCATTACAGAGGTAGCATTGTACAGTGAAGAGGAAAGAGGGTGAGGACAGAGATAGTGAATGACAAAGAATGTATCAAAGAAGCAGGAAGGGAGTTGATGGAAATTTAACAGGGTCAAAATAGGTGGTGAATGGCCTAAATGTAGGTGTATTACATATCCCAGTGTCCATCACTACTACTGTTTTATTTCATTATGCTTCCATAGGCAGGTGAGACTTTTCCAGCACTATATGGTACCAATCATTGCAGTTCTGTATCATCTCCTTTGTGAGGCTTAGCATCTTAAGAGTAGTCTTCAACATTTTGTCCCATATTTTCCAAGGTTTCCCTGAAAAGCAGTTCTGTCCACTTACCCAACATTTAATACTTCAAATATGAAAAGTTTTTATTTCCAATAGAAATAAAAGAATTTTTATAATTATTGTATTGAAAGTCAGTTACATTCTTAAGTAAATTATATGCTTAGTGTAATGAATACAGTTAATGAGAGAACTGGAAGCTATAATTTTCTAAACTGCAGGTTTCATAGACATGAGTTAATATTCATGCATCCCTTTTAACAATTAATTCCTTACACACTGAATGTAGATTTTCACATTGGATAAATTGCATATAACAAGAAAAATAACGCAAGGTATTAAGGAAGAAAAATTATTTCTTAGGCAAGTAAGTGAAAATTGAATTCAAGTATTTAGGTTGTATGACTATGAAGTGTTTAACATTTATATTTCTTTGATTGTAAGTAATGTAAACCACTCAGTATTATGTATTTCTATGTGAGTCGATTCTTTCTATTTTATGAGTTTCAATTATCTAAGAATATCTTTCTAAGTATACTTTTGTCTATCTCTTTTACTAGATTTGTCTTCTTATCAAATCACAATACACAGCATTTATCATCAATTCATCTACAACCAGTGAGGGAACTGCAATATTATTAATTAATCTGCTGAGAATAGCAAACATTTCTTCCTGGATTTATGCCCTACTCCTTTGAAAAAGGAGGGATAGATTAGATGATATTGTCCTTGATATGCAGTACTGAAGACAAGGATAGTCATTGTCAGAACACCTTTGATCACATGTTTATTCAGTGGAGACTGATGTGCATCTTAACAACAAGACTAAACCAATGTAATTGTTTCTCCTGCAAATACCAACAAATATTTTTAATATCTGCTTACTTTCCTCACTCATTTACTTTCAACTTTTTACCACAAGTACATGTTGCTCATCCATTGCGTTACACTCCTTTTTTTCTTCTCAAATTACTGAAGCTTTGCATTAATTAACAATAATGAGGAAGAAAATTTATCTGCATAATCAGCAAAAGGGCTTCTTTGATTTGACTTGGTAGAAAAGGCCAAATCTTCTTCAAACTGCACCTAACAGTAGTCAATATGAAAAAAAGACTCATTGCATTATGTAGTCCCAGGCATAACACTGAAAAGATGGAATGGTTACAATTGGAGTGCCTCATTAAGCTCAACAAATTCTACCAATAATGCTGTCAGTACACTAGTTTGTGTAATGTAAAAGGAATTTCATTTTGTGATAAGTCTTCTTGGATCTCACTGTATTCATTTTGCACTCACCAACATGATATTGAATTCCTACATGACAAGTAATAACTCCTCTTCCACTTTGGGATTCTGGTGTTCCTATTATTAATATTATCCATGAAATATTTCATGTCAGCAATCTATATTTTCCTTTTTGTATTCAGCTATAAAATAGAGGTTACTGCATGACAAGTAATATGGCTTCTCTTATGTTTTGGAGATTCTGGTGCTCCTACTATTAACATAATATTTTCTATGTAATATTTCATGTCAACAATCTATATCTTACTTTTACATTCAGCGATAAAATGTACACAAATTCAAGTCTGCATACATGTTTGAACTTCTGTAGTTTTATTTACCCTAACTTGAAGACAAATCATTGATGAATATCCATATAACCAATGAATTTTCAACTAATCCTATTTAAAAGAAGAAGTAAAACATGCACAGTCTGAACTGTCCTTGTAACACATTCATTCATCATATCGCTTTCTAAATATTCATCAGAGAATCAAAGGTCTTTTATGTGTAGATAAATGCTTGATAGAGCTGCAATTTCCCTTGAAATATACCATGTCAAACACATAAACTTCACTCTATCCAACCAGCAATATTATGCACTAAACCTTGATGGAACTTTTATTACTATCTTCCCAAAGATATTTATTTACTTGAGATTCCAGCAATTTATCCTTTTAGCAATATATCTGTTTATACCCATAACCCTTTCATAGCTATATTTCTTATTAATTTTGAAAGTAATCAAGAATTTCTAGGGCTTTGTAAAATAATTGATTTTTCATCAATATACGGGTATTTGGAATATAACAAGTGGGTTTTTTTTTCTTTTTTACTTAGAGTTTTAAGAAAATGTTTCAATTTAAATATTAACACTATATAAAATTTAAGACTTTTGTATCATCAAACAAGATGTGGCCTCAAGCAGGTTGTTATTAAAAGAGGATAGATAGGTGGACAGGTGAAGACTGACTAAAATATTTCTAAGTTCTTTATGATTGTCTTCCTTGCTAGTGCCTTTCTGAGCTCTGTTGAGGATTAGTTATCACAATTAAATTCATACTTATTATTTAACAAATTTTCATTTGGATACTTTAAAATCTTTTTACGTTGCCACTAAGTAAATATAAACACATTCAAATATGTCCTCACATTCAAAGAATTTAATTTATCAGGAATACCTCTCAATATCAAACACTTGTTACTTCTTGTGTCTTACAATTTAAAAAACATTCTGCTCTATTTTACTAAAAGCTATCACATAACATTTAGAATTTACTTATTCTATATTTATGATTTCCTATGCTTTTTTTTTTTTCGTTTACATGTTTCAATATAGACACATCCTGTATAGTTATGTTTATAACTATATCTCACCATCATGTTATCTATTGTTTTCATTGAGCCACTATTCTAACTTAATCAGTTACTGTTGTAGATAGACTAGTAGGTTGTCAATAATATCCTGTTGTTCTCAGCTTCTGTATTTCTGCCTCTGTTGTTGGTATCATATAGAAGTTATATCTCTAGGAGTGATCTTTTAGCTTTTAAATTTTCATTGTCTTAGTTGTTTGTCTTACATAACTTTCAAATTGATCCCATTAACCACTCATCTATGTTGGTGAATGACTTTGTCATAAGGGATATTTTATAATAACAATTTGTCTATTTTCCTGCTCACACTAAAGTCAATCTGACTCAGAAATAGCAAGTATGGTAACTGTTAAGTAACCAATTGTTTGACAGGCTTTTTGTTAGAGATTTTGCAGATAATAGATTCATTTCCATAAATGAATACCTGCATCATCCATTCCCTTGTTGCTCGTACTACGGCTTTATCTTACAATATACCAGTGTTTTTTTGTCATTACTGAGGTTTGTTGTCATTACTATCATATAACTGATCATTTTATTTATCTGCTAATTCTCTTGGCATCATATATATTATTTTAGTATTTTCATTTTATTTCTCATTCTTTCTATTAAAATTATAGCATATAGTATAAAGACATAAGTGTGGCAATGTAATCATGAAGTTTACATCCCAACTATGTGGTGTTGGGTTTAGTACCATTGAGCAAATGCCTTCTACTAGTCTTGTGAGTGGATTTGATAGACAGAAACTGACAAGCTAGCAGAAATGTTAGCACGCCGGACGAAATGCTTAGTGGTATTTCATCTGCTCTTACATTCTGAGTTCAAATTCTGCCAAGGTCAACTTTGCCTTTCGTCCTTTCGGAGTTGATAAATTAAGTACCAGTTATGCACTGGGGTCGATGTAATCGACTTAATCCCTTTGTCTGTCCTTGTTTGTCCCCTCTATGTTTAGCCCCTTGTGGGCAATAAAGAAATAAGAAACTGACAGAAGCCTGTTGTATATATGAATATATATGCATATATGTATTTATGTGTGTGTGTTCATGTACATGTGTGTGTATGTGTGTGCGTGTGTTCGTGTGTGTGTGTGTGTGTACTCTTATCTCGACATCGTTACAATTAAATATCACCACCATACCAGCAATGTTGTTTATTTCTAGTCTTCTGTGAAAAATACATATCAGGCCATAGAGAAATGTTACCTCATATGGAAACAGATGTGGGCTAGTAGTTGGTGACATGAAGGATATTTAGTTGTAGAAAATTTGCATCAACAAAATTCTATTTGAATTATGCAAGCATGGAAAAGTAGACATTATAGGCGTGGGAGTGGCTGTGTGGTAAGTAGCTCGCTTACCAGCCACATGGTTCTGGGTTCAGTCCCACTGCGTGGCACCTTGAGCTACTATAGCCTTGGGCCAACCAAAGCCTTGTGAGAGGATTTGGTAAACGGAAACTGAAAGAAACCCATTGTATATTTGTATATATATATGTGTGTGTATGTTTGTATGTCTGTGTTTGTCCCCCCCCAACATCGCTTGACAACCGATGCTGGTGTGTTATGTCCCTGTAACTTAGCGGTTCGGCAAAAGAGACTAATAGAATAAGTACTAGGCTTCCAAAGAATAAGTCCTGGGGTCGATTTGCTTGACTAAAAGCGGTGCTCCAGCATGGCCACAGTCAAATGACTGAAACAAGTAAAAGAGTAAAAGAGATTAAACAATGATAATGATGATGATGATGATGACAGAGAGATGGACAGATGTTTGTCTCTATCTAAGATATAGCTAAGCATAAGGTTATGTTTAATGATTTTAATTTTTACATTTGTTAAGAAAGCAGAGTGGTGCGCCAACAGAATTTTTATCATGCTAGGCAAAATACTTCACAAAATTTTGTCTATTTTTATGATCTGTGTTCATATTCTGCCGAAGTTGACTTTGTCTTTCATTCTTTCAGGGTCAATAAAATATGTACTAGCTGAGCATTGGGATTAATATAATCAAATTATTCCCTCCACTCAAATTACTGGTCTTGTGCCAAAGTGTGAAAGCAATATTTACATTAGACGGCTTTGCCTGTGACTTTTTTCTTTGTGTTTAAGTATTTTGAAGCTATTTGATGTTGGTTGTAAGGAATGCAGTGTAAAAGTTGAAAATCTTATCTGACCTAGCTCAGATTTATAAATTCTAGAATTGACCTTTCAAAGATCCTTTAAGGATGTACATAGTTTCAAGTACAAAGATATCTGCAGCTGGGAAGATTGTAATCTTTGAGCATACACACTGATTTACACATCTAGTTGTGACTTTAAATAAAGTATTACTATTGATTAAATGCTTCAGATGTCTTTTAATATGGGTTCACTGCTCTACAAAAACTAATTACAACATATATCTGTTTTCAACAATCTGAAGTCCATTATGCCTGGAAGGTCTTTCCTCCTGTAAATTTTCTATACAGTACTGATAAAACACGCAACAACACAAATCTTACATTTTATCACTTGATTTACCATTCTGTCAATGATTAACTTCTACTATACAGAAATACAAAACCTTCTGCTCATTTTATGGAATTGTATCAAATAAGTATATGTGAAAATAAAAACAGTCTAGCACAATAAAATGTTCCTTATGATATATATTTTTACACATTTTATGTTTGTAAATTTGATTAATCTAAAATAGTTTGTCATGAGAAGATATATAACTTTGGTTATAAAATATTTTATTTTGATTAACTGTACTCTCAATCACTGTGCTATAGAAATATATGTATAAGCTATTTAAGCCCATGACTGAATACTCTTTGTGTTCTACATAGTCACTAAACATGCTAGAAATAACTTTAAAAAATCTCCCTCCACTTACACCCACCTGTTTAAAGGACATAGTAAATATTGCTGCTGCTGGTATTTGTATCACACATTTCCTTAAGAATTAATGGTAAGGTAATGGCTGGGATGGCCTTGGTAAATGGTCTTCTTCTCTCAGAATTTATATGTGGCTAAGTAACAACTTTTATATTATTCTGCAATGGAAAACTGCCATTATCATTATTGTCACCATCATCATCATCATCATCACCACTACTGTACCACCACCACCATTACAACAACAACAACAACAACAACAACAACAGCTGCCATCACCCATGACCAGTGTCTACTTCTTGCTAGCATGACTCAGCATGCATTGAGATAGACTTTCTATTGTCAAATACCCTTCCAGTCACTAACACTCGCTTGTTCCTAAGTAATATTTCTTCATAACTGGAGATGTTTCCATTGAGGAATGAAAATGTATGACACAGAAACTCATTTTACAACTATCATGCAAAGCTGTCATGTAAAAGGGGTGTCACTGTCATACATTTCTGTCCCTAACACATCACCGACTCCTTTACCTGCACCTCTAGTAATGTTATTTACAGCATCTCCTGCTCTCTCTGTCCTTCCCTGTATATTGGTCAAATGGGACGGCACTTGGCTGACTGATTTGTGGAACACCTCCAACATATCATACTCAGCAATGACACTCCAATCTCACACCATTTCTGCTCTACCGGTGATTTGCTACAACATCTGTCCATGTTTAGATTGTCTTTGCACAGGGGCCATCATCAAAAAATTCTATACAAAGTTGAATTTTTGAAAGAAAAGCATAGACAGTATCATGGAATTGAAAGTGGTGTGATCAAAGTTACACTGTATAAACATGGACATATTCCCAACTGAACATGCACATACAGAAATATGCACACACACACACACACACACACACACACACTTCATCAAGGAAACCTCCCTAAAATTGAATGTTTGAAGGTAAAGTGGAGAATTTGAATTCTTTATTCCAAATGTGGCTCATCTCTACAAATGTTCAGACATATCTATGTGTAGCTTTGGAATGTTCTAGCTTTATGTATATATATGTGTGTGTGTGTGTGTGTGTAGGTTTCCATCTTCTGAATTTAGTGACAAGGCTTATTTACCTAAAATAAATTTGTATTCTATTGTATTCAGAGACATTTGTATTACATATAACATGTTATTTATTTAAAAATTCAAGTTTGATATTTACCAAATAACAATTTTTAAGTAATTTGAAAAGTGTTGTAAGTAGTTAAGCTTTTTGTACATTTTTGAAAATGTTTCAAAGATATTTTTATCAAATAATTCATGAAATCATAATTTGCAAGTTAATGTATTTTTTGCAGTTTACATATCTCCAAATAGCTTTTCTGATTATTCCTCCACATTTTTCTCTACATTCCCTTCATTTTGCTACTTAAAGAGAAAATAATTCTGGAATTTTATCTGAATGATTTCACTTAGAAACAACTACTTCAATGACATTAATTATATACAGCAATATGCTGCAACCTAATTAATCCTTAATAGCAAAACAAATTTACTCCTGAAACTGAAGCATAAAATTGCATGTAATGAGATAGCAAGTGTTCAAAATATCAATAATTAGTCACAAGAAGAAGATACCCTTGGTTTTTGCTAGCAATTGTGGAGTAATGAGATCATTGCAGTTGATATTCAGCTTCATTTACTTACGTTAATACCTATAGGAAGATATGGACTATGGTAGATTGCTTAGTCAAAATGTTTGATGTGGAAATTGAAGGGTGTGTTATAATAAAGATGATGAAAAGGGAAGTAATGGATGCATTAAGTAGTTTGCTCAGAAATGGTACACAGCTCCCTGATTCAGAGAACCAGAAACTCCTATAGTAGCAAATCCTATAGTAGTTAGTAGAAGGATCAGTGAGAAGAAATTGCATCTTTGTGAGTTAAGGTCTAATGTGCTTATCAGTATGTACTAATTAGTCACTTTTCTTCATTTTCATTGGGATGTTATCTAGGGTGCAATCAGTCAGTAGTCTAATGTGGGTCATATGCTAGCTTTGTCGATACTTGATTATATCTGAAGTATTTTCAGGTTTAGAATAAGTCACCTAATCTTTTGGTATGAATATTTTCCTTCTTAAGTGACTTGTGCCAAGCTTTTTTCAATGTGTGCAGTAATTCTTAGTTCTCCCACTGAAAGAAGCTTTCAAAGTTTCTGTGTGTAGGAACAGAGCACATCTAGAGTGAAGTGTCTATGCTGTATTTCTTTTACATTGGTGCTCAGAAAGTTAAGAAGTGAAGTAACTTTAGAATAAAATCTCTAATCATAGAAATGAGAGATTTGTGGAATCCAGAGTCATGCAACAGAGCTAAGAAGTTATCATGCAAAACATGTTTGAAGGCTTTTCTGATATGAAAAGCAACAATATTGTTTATACCAAAGTTTTAAAAGTGAGTTTTTTGACATGTGACATGAAAGTTTGAGATTTCTATATTTCTAATTCCACTACACAAGTACTAACTAAGGGAAGTTGCTGCATACAAATGTCTCCATCATCCTTGAAACATTGGATGTGAGGTCATTAGAAAGACAGTTGACAGAGTCAAATATTTTAACATTTTGAAAAATAGCATATGCTTGCATACTTCGATAGACTGGGTTAGATCACTATTGACATAGAAATCCTGATTAGAAGAGCTCAATTCAGAGTGCACTATTAAAGATTAATGTAAAGAAAGTTATGTGGAACTGCCTCCAGAAATCCAGAACCACAAACTCTCAAGTTGTTCATTCATATTTATATTGCATGCATTTAGTGAAGAACATATCTACAAATCCTGAGCAACTCACTCATTAACACTGACTTACACATTGTTGTGTATACACAACAGTTTTTTCGTCGCTTTGAGATCATGACCTGTTCACTGCCAAATTTCCATGTTGCAACACGGAAATTTGTCAGTGAACAGGTCGTTGTCTTAAAGCGACGAAAATATTTTGACAAATTAAATTTAAATGTTGAAGTGAATCTAACGGATTTTGTGTGTTTCTTAAATGGCTTATAAACACCTTCCACACTGCAATTGTTTTCATTCCAGCACACAATCTCAGATCAGGTCACTTGCTATGCAAGTACATCTCCGTAACATATATACATATACGTACATATATATATATATATATGTGTGTGTATATTGTCTATGTAACTTTTGTCCTTTACTTGTTTTAGTTATTGGACTGTGGTCATACTTGAGGGCTTTCAGTCAAATGAATAGATCCCAGTACTTATTTTTTTCCTTTTTAAGTTTGGTACTTATTCTGTGGCTCTCTGTTGCCGAACTGCGAAATTATAGAGGCACAAATAAATTGATACCAGCTGTCAAGTAGTGGAAGGGGGACACACACACACTAACAAAAAGACACACATACATAGATATACACATTATCTTGTACACACACACACACACACACACATGCGTGCGCACACAGTGAGCTTTGTTAAGTTTCTCTCTACAAGACTTTGGTTGGACTGGGGCTATGGTAGAAGAGATGTGCCCAAGGTAACACACAGTGGAACTGAAACCAGAACCATGTAGGTTGGAAATTTTTGACCACACAACCACACATTATCATAAACCAAATTGATTTATGAATCTCATAATTCTAACAAAAATGTCGAAGTTTCTCTACATTGCTTTACATATAATTCACTATTAATTCTTAAATTTTACCTAAATCCATTTCTAATTTGATATTCTCTGAGAAGTTGTAAATAGTGATGATGATGATGATATTCCATTTTATTTTTAAAGAATTTTGACTCATTTGTTTCTTTATTTTTAGGTAAGTGTCTGAAATCCTGGTTCAATGCCGTGAGGACTATTTTCTTTACTTTTTTATTTTAACATATGTTTAATTTTGTTACAGTATATTTTATAATCTTACTGAAAGCAAGCTAAAAGCATTTCATTAATTTAAATTGAAGCCAATTTTTGAAATTAAACGTTTCACTAAAATTTAAACATTTACTTATATCTTAAGTATTTGTTTGCTTTCATTTAAAAAAAATTAAATATGTTCTCATTAGATTAATACACTTCATTAATAAATTAGAGTTCCAAATTGTAAATTTATTCAGTAGAAGTTAATACTGGTGATTTATTAAGTCTATCAGTTTATCACCACTTAATGATATTTTGATTTAGTACAGTTTTACATTAGTAGTATACTAATGTTAATACTAGGTCCTGTTATTCAGAGATTCCTGTCAGGCATTGCTGAAAATGTTTGTAATATAGTGTATTTAGAGCACCAATGATAAAACTAATAAAATTATTGCTGCTTAAATCTATGAGGTTTTGGCTGTCCATATTTACTTATGCATTTCTTAAGAAAATATGATTTTCTTACTCATTGTTAGTGTAATTTCAATCAGTTAACAGCTGATAAAAAATTGATGAAGAGCTACGGGATCAGATTGGAAAAATAAATTACAAGTAGTGATTTGGGGAGGTTAGGCACAGCACTATGTTGTCTGCACTTAATCATATGAACTTTATGCAGAAGGCATCCTGAGAAATTTTCATATGCCATATTATTTTATATTCCCTAACAAGTGAATAAATTTCATACAAAAGCTACATCCTTTCAAGTCATTTTCAAGTCTCTTTACACTATGAATCATTGAGGAGGTCTAATTAAACTGAAACATATCCAAAGTTGCCACTAGTAATCTAAGATCAAACTTGTTTCCACAAGACCCATAAAGTGTTGTTTTAATTTTAGGCTTCTCTCCCTTGCTTTCCTTGACAAGTATTCTCAAACTGTTTGAAGCATACGAGGTGGTATCAAAAAGTTCTCAGATTAGTTACATTTAATGAAAAGTAACTGATTTTGAAAATGGTATTAAAGCAGCAATCTTTGAGCAGTGTTTTCATCTTGAGGAAGAGATGGAAGTCTGCAGGTACTGAATCTGGTGAATAGGATGGGTGCAGAAGCAATACCATGTTGTTTTTGGTGAGGAGACCTCAGTGACAGGCTGCATTGTCATTATGAAGAATCCAATTCTTCAGGCTCCACAAATCCGATCGCTTTCACCGAATGTTCTTCCTCAAACACTTCAAAAGGTCATTGATTGTTCCCCAATGATTCTCATGCACAAACTGGTGAATTTTCTACACATTTCCAAGGGTACCACACATGGCATGTCTTCCGGATAGCTCATCATCTTGCTGGGACATTCTTCTGCTTTTGAAGCACCTGTTCCACTCGAAACATTGTGTACAACCCATTGCCTCATCGTTGAAGCTCATTTGCTGCAGCATGCTCAATGTCTCTGTAGCAGACTTCCCAAGTTTAATGCAAATTTTCACATTACCTCTTTGTTCCTGTCCAAGACAAAATCACAGACTACAGCACACATGTGATTACAAAGACACAAATTCCACTTGCAAAGTGAACACAGCGATGTCACTCAGCACATTGCCTCATGAAGATCACTGCTAGCTTTCACTGTGCATTCAATCATGCACTGCCATCTGCTGGCATGCTACAGAACTAGTCTAGGAACTTTTAGATATCACCTCAGATGTAATTTTAAGTAGTTCAAGGTGCTATTATTTAAAATTGTCTCATTTCTATCAACTAAAGAAATAGCTCCTTGAACGACACCATATATATTTTTTTATCCTAATTACTATATTTTTAATAGAATCATTACCAATTAGTTATGTTTTGCATAAATTATCTACTACTTGGAGGTAAAACATGTTCAGGAGCTGCTTGTCGTGGGTGATCTCAGAGCTGCCTTAACAGCATTGTAGGCACCTTCCAGGCAAATGAATGCACAGGATCTTGTAGTATTTATTGATGGCAAGCCACAATATACTTACCTCAGGATTGGGCTCCAAGACCTGTGAAGCCCCTGGGCAACTGTTCAGTGTGTCCATTCCTTAAAACAGTGCTGAGTGACTTGACAATTTACTAATCCAATAGATTCTACATCAGTTTCTCAGCAACTTTTACGTACTCATTGTACTACTGAGTACACAGCATTAAGTTGAGCTAATACCTATCTAACACATATATGAAGGTCACTTTCTTGATACCATTGTGATTATTTATTCTGTCACAAGCTGACCCTTAGATTATGCATGCAAGACCATTCTTCCAAGTTTCAAATGTTTATCTGTAGCTCTTCAACAAATTAGGCAATGTAAGCCAAACCGTCTCATATAAATGTTTCTAAGGATAACCAGTTCTGAAATTTTGTGTTATGCTTCAATTCTATTTCCCACCACCTTTTCTCATTCTTTATATTTTCTTTTACATCTTTCTTCTTCTGAAGGACTAGTGTCCAGAATGTCAAAACTGTTGACTCTTTCACTTTCTTTTAAATGTTACAGTAACAAATTTGTCAAAATTTGCAACACTCATGTTGTCTTATCTTTGTGTTCATTTCCTGATATCTTTCTGTGCATGTATGTGTACATACATATATGCACATATATAGATATATACATACATACATATATATATATATATATATATATATATATAATATATATATATATATATATATATATATTTATATTTATTAATATACATGCATACATACATACATACATACATATATGTGGTCTGATCAATAAGTAGCCAGACTGTTGCTATAGTAACAAAGCTAAAGCATACAGAGTGAAGCCACTAGGCACAGATTGACCTTGAACTCTGCTGTGCATGTACACAAAGTTTTGACATTCTAATTCACTTCCACTGTTTATGGCAGTGCTTGGAAGGAAGGTGTGTAGTGTGTGATCATCGATTTGACCATGACAAAGAAAGTCAAGCAGAGAATCTGCATCAAACTTTACCAAAAGCTTGGTGATACCTGCTCAGAAGCCTACACAAAGATCTCAAAAGGTATTCATTGTTCTCAACACAATCAAGGAGATCTTGTGCAACTGAAACTTGAGTGTCTTTTTGGTCGGCTGAGAGCAGTTTTGGCACAAACTTGATAGACACACATCTCATACCCAAATCTTCAGTGAAAATGGATTGAACTGAACTGTAACTAATCTGCACATCCTCTGATAACTCGTGGATAGTGATTTGATGATTTCCCCACATAGCTGCATGCACATCTGCGATGTTGTTCTCAGTTCTGCTGGTTGCAGGTCTCTCAGGGCATTCATCAATATTGACATTTTTCGGCCATCTTGGAAATGTCTGCACCACTCATGCAATTCTGTGCAGCTCATACACTCCTTTCCATACACTTTCTGCAGGCCTGAGAGCAGGTATTGCCCTGTCATGGTCAATGCAATGACCACATGTTACACACCTTCCTCCCAAGCACTGCTGTAAACAGCAGAAGTGAACTAGAATGTTGAAACTTAGTGCATATGCACAACAGAGTTCAAGGTCAATCTTTGCCAAGCAGCTTCATTCTGTGTGCTTTAGCTTTGTTATTATGGCAACAGTCCGGATATTTATTGATCAGACCTCCTATATACATATACACAATGTTTGTCAGACTACAGAGCTTTCGGTAATATTTTCAATTGTGTGTGTGTGTTTTAATAGTTCACTGGAATACATAGTGTTGAGATATACATCAAATACAATTTTATGTTGCACTAAATTTTTCATGATTCTCTTAAATACTTTCATGACAACTTAACATCTCTGTAAAAACCCACATTCATCTAAAACATCTGCTTTGTCTCTGTAGCAGCAATTTATGATGATACTGCTACACTGCTCATCAGAAACAACACCTTCCTGCATGATTTAACTACAAGGTAGTATCTATGTTGTCATTCGAGCTGCTAAAAATTGCAGCAAAGTTTCCCTCAAATCCCATTCCTCTTTCTTAAAAATAAATAAGAACACGTTAGGTGATACACTCTTTTACTTGTTTCAGTGATTTGACTGTGGGCATGCTGGAGTACCACCTTTTAGTCGAGAAAATCAGCCCCAGAACTTATTCTTTGTAAGCCAAGTACTTATTCTATCGGTCTCTTTCACCGAACCGCTAAGTTATGGGGACGTAAACACACCAGCATTGTTTGTCAAGCGATGGTGGGGGGACAAACACAGATACACAAACATATACACACACATACATATATATATATATATATATATATATATATACACACATATATACGACAAGCTTCTTTCAGTTTCCATCTACCAAATGCACTCACAAGGCTTTGGTCAGCACGAGGCTATAGTAGAAGACACTTGCCCAAGGTGCCACGCAGTGGGACTGAACCCGGAACCATGTGGTTGGTAAGCAAGCTACTTACCGAACAGCCACTCCTAGTGCTAGATATTCTGCTACAGGATGGAGCTTTTGAGGCTGCATTATCTTTCATTATAGGTTTGTTCAATCAGGGCTAATCTGAGGATGTGCAACAACAATTGTACAAAGTAAATATATACCTTGTAAATACATAATACCCTCATAGTATGTTGCTTCCATGATATCAGTAAATATGCTAATGGACATGCTGCTTTCTAAGCCTTCATGTCTTTAATTGCTATTCTTTAACTAAGTGGAGTTGCATGGCTTAGTGGTTAGGGTGTTGAACTCATGATCGTAAGATTACAGTTTCAATTCCTGAACAGGTCAACGTGTTGCATTCTTGAGTAAAACATGTCATTTCATGTTGCTCCAGTCCACTCAGCTGGCAAAAATGAGTAATCCCATGATGGACCAAAGCCCTGTCCAGGTGGGAAATTTATATGCCATTAAACTAGGAAACCAGCCTCTATGAGGTGTGTGTGTGTCTCTGTATTTGTACTGTGTTTGTTCCTGTTACTGCTTGACAGCCAATGTTTGTTTATTAGCATCCCTGTAACTTAGTATTTTCAGAACGAAAAAAAAAACTGATAAAATAAGTATCAAGCTAAAGAAAATAGTAAACCCTTCAAAGCAAATACTCCAGCATGGCTGCAGTCCAGTGACTGAAACAAATAAGAGATAAATGATAACTTTGAGGCTATGTGCATTTGTGCAATGTGTTCCAAATACATTTGACCTCATTGGTGTCCTAATATATATGAATATACTATCATGCATATAGGAATGCTTCAAGCCACTTGTCCCCATAATTCAAGATACGGGCAAACCTCTTATACTCTCTTTCATTCTTGCCTAAATAAAATCATTTTGTCATATGTATACTCTCCTAAAATCAATCCTTGCTGTCTATTTTCTTACCACTTCTTTTTAGTCTATCATTTAGCTCATGTAGCCTTATTTCCTACAGTATTCTACTATGTTACCATGATGCTTATTATCCAACTAGTTCCTATTCTGTGCATTCAGTTGGTTAATGGTTTGCATGAGATAGCTCTAAGCAAAACCCAGTTGTCTTCTCATAGTTTTTCTTTAATATAGGTGTCACAAAATCTTGTTTAGATGTAATGTCACACAGAAGAATCATTTAACTTCCATATAGTGTGTTTTCCTACTTATGATTTGCTTTCTAATCTCCCTGGTCCTCTTAACACCTGCTGTTGCTAACCGCTAATTTAATATTATGGCACTTGTTATGGTAGGATATAGCTTATTGAGTGACAGATCTAATATATAAGCACAACTGTAGTAGGAATTGCTCTTATCATCAAGAGTACTTCATTTCAGTCATTCAGTTACTTTAATGTTTTTAAGAAGCTAAATATTTCATTCAGGAAGTATTATCTGAAATATGAAATATTGAAAGAAGTGATAAAAATATTAGATATGATATCTTTAATGGAGTGACATATTAGTATGTGGAGATTCATCAGGTAATTTCCAACCTAAATTTAACAAATAATAAACCAAAATCTCAAGTATATGTAACTATGGATTTATAGAAAAATTAACTAATTATGAAAAGGAAATTAAATGTAAATAGATTTAATTTATCTGTCAAGCAGGAATGTTCATAAAACAAGTTTAGAAGATTAGATTTAGACAAGATAATGTTTCCTCTGGTATTTCCTATTAGTTACAAATTATGAGATTGAAAAATGTGTAAAAATATTTTAAATTTTATCTCATTATTTAATATCATGCATATGTATGAGTATTTGTGTATGTATACACACACACACAAACATATATATATATATATATTTGCACGTGTGTATGTGTGTGAACATTCACGTATGCATATGTGTATTCATGCGTAAAATGCATGCAGTAATCTACTTGATGTAAGGAAACAGTATTAAAAATCCATTTATCACATGTATTCATACTTGTTTTCAGCCACTACTTCTTTTTCCATAGCTAGCTTACTGCCTTAAAAATTTCCCATCATGGCAGGTTACCTTACATTTGTGGGGTTAATGTTTTAAAACTTACTCAAACTTTCATAATAAAATTCCTAGAGCTGCTAGTTATCACTTATTTGATGATGTAGTTTTAGATTTGTTAGAATTTTGTTTCAACTAAAACCATCTCCAAGGATTTCAATTAAAAAAACAAAAATAAAAAACAACTTAGTATATATGTACTAAGTCAACCTATAGACATTCAAATGTCAACAGGTTATACTTGTTGAGTGACAGCTATATTTTCTCTTCAGAATATTGAAGGCCAAACTAAAGCAACTAATTATTTCATGAAGACCAAGAAATGTTGCTTTATGCTGATTTAAGTACTTTTATAATTGTATATATGAATGGAATAATTGGTGACAACTGCTTAATATAGTTGGTTTCAGAATGTTGCTGGCATAACTAACATCTGTCTGATATAATATGCAAATTCAGACAATAATTTAAAGCTGTTATGTAAATTTAAAGTATTATATTTTCTAATATAAAATTTTAAAATATAAATTTTATTGGTAATTATTGAGTTACAGCATTGAAAGTGTTTGATAAATTCTATTGGTTTTAGATTCCCACAGTTAAGTTGCCAGCATTAGAAAGGGTATCTACAAGGAAATTATATATTCCAATCACATATATGGAAGTTTGAGAGGCATACTGTTTCTTAATAAACATACAATTTTAACCTCATTGTGAGGTGTAAACAAAATAGTAACACCACAGTTTTTATCATTCCATGAACAGAAGTGGAATTGATCTTTCAACAAATAAGTGCAGACATGGTTCTTGTGGCAGAAGTTTGCTTCCCAACCACATAGTTTTGGGTTCCATCCCACTGTGTGACACCTTGGGCAAATGTTTTTCACTATAGCCTCCGGCCAATTAAAGCCTTGTAAGTGGATTTGGTAGACAGCAACTGAAAGAAGCCTATTGTATATATATATATATATATATATATATATATATATATATATATATATGTATATGTATATCTATGCGTGTCTGTCTTTGTGTCTGTGTTTGTCCTCCACCACCACTTGAAAACTGGTGTTGCTGTGTTTACATCCCTTTAACTAAGCAGCTCAGCAAAAGAGATTGATAGTATAAGTACTAGGCTTAAAAATAAGTCCTGGGGTCGATTTGTTTGACTAAAACCCTTCGAGGAAGTGCCCCAGTATGGCTACAGTCATATGACTGAAACATGTAAAAGATAAAAGATAATGAAAGATGATTTATTTTCTGACTGTGGTAAGGTTTGTAGATATTTATAGTGTTTACAGACTAGGACTCCTCTAAACTTGTCAACTTAATATACAGAGCAGTGTATGCAATGACAACAGGGATTAATTCCCACATAGTGATATGTACAACATCTTTGTCTAATTTGAAATGTAATATAAAATATTTTTGTTATTAAGCATATAATTTTAGACTTATTATGAAAAGTAAAGAAAATATGGTTACTCCACTGAGTTTATCTATCTTCGTGTAGAAAAAGTAGAATCAGTTTTACTATTTATTAATTTTCTTAGGTTAGAGTAGAGGAAATGAGCTAAATACCTGAAGTTAGTGAAGGACTGTAGCATGGATGAATAGAGATGAGCAGTCGAAGATTTACAGGTCATTTCTACAGAAAAGCTCATAGAACCCCAGATATTAGAGGAAAGAGAAGAACCATCAAAAACAATATGACTGCTCTTGAGAAACTATATGACTTGCTAAAAAGAAGTTGCCAGTGTGGTCATTAGAATACCACTTAAGCATAGAATTAAGTGTAATCTAAGCATAGAATTAAGCATAAAATTAGGATCAGGTCACCTGGATAATGATGTATGTTGCAAGATTAGTAACAACCACTGACTTCAGCATATAACATTGGTAATGTGTCCAGGTATTATATCTGTAGATGTATGCTGAACTCATCTGAGAAAGAATAACCATTTTTTTTTTTTCATAACAGAGAGTCGTAGCATATAATTAATCATAATATATACAAAATAGGACTCAGCTAAATTCTTTCATGTAATTTACATATCTTTGCATCAGCTGGCAATATAGGTTAATTCAATAAATAATAATACTTTCTGTTATTGGCATAAGACCCGAAATGTAAGAAGAGGTTAATTCACTAAATTTGTGTGTAGTGTTGTATCACACTGTTAATGATGCAAATTAGAATGACCAGTTTCACTGAGCCCTAGTTTGTATGCAATGTAAGTAGCTATATGCTACAAATCTTCCTGTAGATAGAAAAATGGATATCCTTTCAATGATGAAGATTTAAGAATACTAGAAACTAATTATATCAATAGCTATTTTCCCCATGGTAAGATAATGTGATGTGAAAAAGCTTCTTATATCTCTCACAACCAGGTTAAAGTTGTATGATTATTAAAGAATGTTACCAGGCATAGATGAGTGTTTAAGAAGCTAGTTTTGCAGCCTGGTGGTTTTGGGTTCAGTCACAATGTGCATACCTTGGGCAAGATTCTTCTATTATAGCTCCAGGTTGACCAATGCCTTGTGAATGAATTTGCTAGTCAGAAACTGTGAGGAAACCTGTCATGTATATAGGCATGTGCATGTATGTAAGTTTGTGTTTATGTCCCTCACCACTGCTTGATAACTGATGCTGGTTTGTTTACATCTCCATAACTTAACAGTTCAACAAAATAGAGGGATAGAATAAGTACCAGACTTGAGGTTGATATTATTGACAAAACCCTTCGAGGCAGTACCCAGGATAGCCACAGTCCAGCGACTGAAACAACTAAAAGATAAAAGGCATATCCTACCTTTTGGCAAATTGGCAGTGAATTGGCTGAATCATTAAAGCACTGGATAGAATGCTTTGCTGCATTTGTAAAGGATGTTAACTTTGCCTTTCATAATTTTAATGTTGATAATAAAGTACTAATTTAGAACAGCAGATTGGCAGAATCGTAAGAATGTCAGAACATCAGATTGGATATATTACAGGATTTGTTTCAGATTTTTACATAGATGTAAAAATCCAACTTTGACTTACTTGGGTGCACCTAGTTTAACATCACCATTTAGGCTCTTGGGTACCTTCAGCAGAGTCCATTCTGTTGCAAGCATTCAGGCCAGATTTCCAGTTTAAGTATCTCTTCCCTCCACTCTCATCCCAGCAATCTCAGAGGTCTTGTAAAGGGTGTTGTGCATCCCCCGCTCCATCCACCGAAATATTAAAAAAAAAGAATAGAAATACTGTATCATCATAATTTGAATTAACATTTGGAAGTATAAAATAACAATAATAACTATAAGTGCAGCCTTGTTGAGATGAGATGAAACATACCTAGGAAGCAAGAAATTTGCAGTTATTGTTGTTTTACAAAATTAATTTGCTACATAATACTAACCTTTAACATTTATCATCAGGTTATCAAATAATGCCTGTGGGTAAGTATGTATGGTAGTGCATGGTTGTTGATAACTTGTATTTTGTGATAGTCTCTGTGTTGTTTACATTTGTTTCAAATAAACACTATAATTTAAATTAGCATTAAATATTTTCATATTTCTATATTGGAAATGAATGGTTATTTAAAAGATTATTAAAAATTTCAAAATAATTTCATTTCATTAATCTTTAATAATTCCACCTTTTGCTTTTATTTATTAAGTTTGCTGTTTTACCTGAATTCTGATAAATTCTTCAATAATATTTAGATTAAATATTATAGACTGAGACAATATGTCACTTTATATAATACAGATACCTACATTAGTTGAAAGGCAAGGAGTTGTCTGTGTGGTAAAGTTCACTTTCCAACCATGTGGTTTTGAGTTCAGTCCTACTGCATGACACCTGGGTCAACAAAAGCCCATTATACACACACACATATATATATATATATATATATATATATATCTGTGTGTGTGTATATATATGATACACACACACATATGTGAGTGTATGTTTGTGCAAGGCAAGTAAGTTTAATATATTTCTATTTTTAGATGTGTTGTGGGTTTCCTCACTGATTGTAAACAATGACTTTGTTGTTGTCACCATACATTTCTAACCCACTGCAAAACTATAAACTGGGCTTCATGTTATGTGGCAAAAACTTCGTAAACAAATGCCTCATTTAGATGGTATCTTTTGTTTCCAGTTGCTTGATGTTCAATAGACTGGAAGAGTATTATCTCACAGGAAACATTTGGGAGTTGGTGACAGGAAGGGCATCAAGTTATAGGAAACACTGCCCCAGCATATTGTTGTGTGACCCATGCAAGCATGGAAATGTAAAAAGTTAAATGATGATGATAGGTAATCCATCTTACAATTCTAACATTAAAATAACTGTTTTCTATCTGAGCTTATAGTTGAAACATATATTATTGTATCTTAACAAGACAAACAATGGAAAATTAATCAGCTTAGATATTTCAAGGCTAACATTAAAGTCAGTAATTACAGTAGTTCTGTTTTATTTTCAGCATTTATTTTATTGAATGATGTTTCCAATTTTAGTGTCAAATGTCAGTAGCTTTCATCAGCCAATTTTTTTCATGTTGAAAATTTTAATGGCAAAGAACATTTTGACTTTTCATATGTTAACTTGATAATGGCAAAAGGTCAAAGAAAAATTGATGAATTGCCTCATATTTGTTAACTGCTCATTTTGAAACATATTACTGCTTGAACACGTTGAGCCAAAATATTTTTGCTTTAATATAACTTCTTCAACATTTAATATTATCTCTTCAACATAGAGTTTAGACTTGGAAACAATGAAATTTCTTAACAAGCCTTTAAAGAGAATACTTTGAAGGGGTAAAAAATCTGCATTTTTATTTCTCAGCACAATTACGTTATTCATGATATTATGACAGTGAAATCAAACATTATTATTACATATTAAAAGCATGTTTGTCCACATATGCATGGATATATTAGCAATTATTGGCATGACTTTAATCATTTTATTTTGAATTTGTTGTAATATATTTCTCTATAAAAGAACATATGCATATATGTACAGCATGTATATATAAATGCATATGTAGAGATAATTGTAGTGACTGCAAATAAGTGTCCAACCACACACATACTAACATACAGGGTGCACTGGGTAAATTGTCGCCATTTTATATCTTTAATTTCATGCATGTTCATGGTTTGTCGACTACACAGTAGTAGGGTCAGTTGGGCACTGTCTGTGAGAAAAACAGCACCATGACACAATTCACTCTGTCAAAAATGTGGAAACAACATGCTGTTCTGCTTGGCATTTGCACTGGAAACTCCAATGAGAACATTTCAGAATGATTGGGCGTAAATCTGAAGACAGTGCAAAGGATTTAGAAAGAGTTGGATCAGTCTAATGGTGATTACGAAGGTACAGCAGCTTGGAAATCTCAGTCTGATTGATCTGATAAGAATAAAACTCCTGAATCTGTTGGTGAGACTCAGGCCATGATTAACAACAATCCCTCCAAGTCAATCAGGTTTATCAGCAGGTACATGGGAGTGCTTGAGTTTCTTATCAGGCAGGTAGTGCGTGAAGATAGTATTCCTCATACAAGATGAGAAAGGGCCAATTTTTATCCCAAGGCATCATAGAGAAGAAGAAAGACTGCATTATGAAGCTTTTGAACAAACTCAAGCATCCCCTCCCACTGCACATGCTTTGGTTTTTCTCAGATAAGAAAAATTTCTGCCTAGATCACTAGTGATGGCGAAGATATGCCTCCATTCATCTTCCCACACAATCTCAGACTCAACATGGAGGCGTACATCAAGTGCCTGAAGGTGATAGAGCTGACCTGGATGAAGAGGGTGGCTGCTGGAAGACCATATGTCTGGCAACAGGACTCTGTACCATGCCACACAAGCAGGAAAACCCAGTCACAGCTGTCAGATTATTTCTGCAACGACATCACCCCTAACATCTGGCCACCTAACTCACCAGAGTGCTAACCCCTTTTATTGAATAAATTCACTCTTCAGTATTTCAAGATATTTTTATGTAATTTTGGTAAATATGTCTGTTAAAATGAAATGTCAGTGTAATTTTCATTTTTGTGTAATTTAGACGACAATTTATTCACTACACCTTGTATGCATGTATGTGTATATATATATAGGTGAAAAGTAAAAAGAAAGAAAGAAAATGCACTCTAGGTATCAAAGTAATGGCTTTTTTAAAAATAAAAACAAAGTTATATACATACAAATAAGTGATTTGAGGTGGAATTAAGAAGTATAAAAATCATTATCAAGAGTCAATATAGAAAGTTATACCAGTTTCGTCATCGCTGTTCACTGACTTTGAATCAACTCCGATTTCCAAATGGGGTTGGGTCTAATAGTATACATGCATATATATATATATATATATATATATATATATAATATATATATATATACACACACACACACACACACACATACATACAGACATACATATGAGAGAGAAAGAAATGGAATTCAGGAGACTCTTTATTCTCTGTAATCATCTCATGCACTGGTACCTCACAGTGAGATACAAAACAAATAGTTGCAATGCATCATAAGTGCAAATTTATTTCCTCAAGTGACTTGTCAAAAGGTACCTCACCTTTTAATTGCCATTTTGCTTATTTCTGTAACAATACATATTGGTATTAAGCAAACAAAAAAATGTGTGCCTTTTGACAAGTTACCCAAGGAGACACATCTGCACTTATAATACACCACTACTGTCTGTACGGCATCTCACCTGGAAGGTACCAGTGCACGATGGGTCAAGTGATCATAATGAATAAAAAGTCTTGCAAACTCCGTTTTCATTCTCTCATATTTTTATAAGCTCTATGGTCACAAAGAATATACCTGAATACCTTTGTTGACATCAGGTATCCACATACTGTAAATGGGCGTTGAATGACATATCACAAGTGTATACCAGAATATAAAATTATTACATTTATATAACGATACCAGTATTATATAGTAAAATATGTAATTTGATATTGCATTTGGAAATAATATTATTGATGTTGTGTACAAATGTCTTGTCATAATTATAGCTGAATTTCTTGCAATTGTTTTAAATCGCCAATGAAATTTCATTTGCATTTCAACAATAGATTTTCTTCTGCCATTGTTGCCTTTGTATACAATATCTTTGTCATGTCATTGTCACTCTTTTCAAGTTATCTTTATGCTAGCATGTCTTGGGTGACTCTTTAATTTTGTCTTATTTGAAGTATCTTATTTTCATTGATTTTTCTAGGTCAGGTTTTTCACATCTCATCTTCAATCACTTGCATTTATTCCTTTGTTAACTACTAGAGTACCAACGTAGCATAACTTTTGAATAGACAAGCATTATGGATAAGGTATGGCTGTGCGACTAAGAATTTAATTTTCAAACTACATACTACTGGGTTCAGTCCCATTGTACGATACCATGGGCAAGAGTCTTCTATTGTAGCCCTGGTTCACCAAAGACTTGTAAGCAATTCCAGTAGACAGAAACCGAAAGAAGCCCATTGTATTTGTGTGTGTATGTATGCATGTATGCATTTATGTATGCATGCATGTATGTATGACACATCGTTTAGTGGTTCAGGTATTCAGCTCATGATTGAAAGATTGTGAGTTCAATTGCCAATGGGGTGTTGTCGTCTTGAGCAAGACACTTTATTTCACATTGCTCCAGTCCACTTACCTGCAAAAAATGAGTTGTAATTCAAAGGGCCAGCCTGTCAGACTCACTAGCTCACAGCTCTGTCAAACTCACTTGATCACAAAATCTGATTCTAGGGACAAGGCCACGAAGTATGTAATATAAACAAGCATTAATGCTAATGGCAATGCCCCCAGAATGGCTTCAGCTTCTGGGCAAAACCAATAATAGTGTAGAAGAATAGAATATACGCATGTATGTATGTGTGTATGCATATGTATATGTGTGTGTAAAATATATATGTACATATATGTGTGTGAGTGTGTGCATGTATCTGTGTATATATATATATATATATCATGTGATCACCAGACTATTAGATGTTGTTCCACATGAATGGTGATAATACATTTTGCGTCATTTTAGCCTTTGAAGGATGCCACCCTACTGGCTACACTAGCAGACCAACCTTCCCCACTGACCGAAAGAGGGACAAGAGCAATGTGAAATGAAGTGTTTTGCTCAAGAACACAACACACCACCCAGAGTGGGAATCAAACCTACAGTCTAGCGATTGTGAGTGCAACACCTTAACTGCCACTCCACATGTCTTCACATATATTCATATGCATGTGTGTGTGTATATTTATGTATGATGCATATTTACATGTATATATGTATAAAATGTCTGTTACCATTACTCAGTATCTTGGGAAGATGTGATTCCGAGTTGCTAAATAACAAGTAAACCAATTACTTTAATCCTAAGATTCTAAAAATGCCTCAAGATGCTTCATCTCAAACTTGAACGAAATACATATAGATATGACTCTACAAACCTTATTTTTCATAGCATCCTCTGTATTAGGACATTAGTTATTAACATTGTGCCAGCGTCTCTGTACTTTTATGTAGATGATTCTTGGCTAAATACAGTCATGTTTTTACTTTAATACGTGGTTTTCTGCTGTTATTGCTTGCCATCTTGATGAGAAGAAAGTGACATGAATTCTGATGAGCTAAATGACAATGAAACCTGTGGGTTTGATCTTTATCTCACTCTGCTGCAAAGGTTCTCCTGGCATTTCATTTCACAGTGAGATTAAATACATGCAGATATGAAATCTCTAGATTCATTTGTTGTCTACCTTTATCTGCCTTCTTCATTCTTAAGCCCCACCACCACCATCATTTATGTTATTGCATTTTTTCACTTCATACATAATCCCATTTCCAGATCTTTACCCATCAGTCTTTTCATATGCTTTACTTTTACTGTTCCTTGAGATATACATTGCAAATATCAAGTATTTCCATTTCAGATCTTGTTCTAACCTTTGTGTTTGAGTAAGGGATAAGATATATGTCATTACATTTCACCTCTTTAGTCTCTTACCAGTTAAGAATTGGGCATTAGATACAACACTTGCCAACAATCATTCACTTACATAATGCAACATACAGATTACCAATATTTTAAATATACATAAAGTTGTGAGCTGGCAGACTGGGCACACTGGACAAAATGCTTTGTGGCATTTCATCTGTTTTTATGCTCTGAGTTCAAATTCTGGCGAGGCTGACTTTCCCTTTCATCCTTTTGGGGTTGATAGAATAAGTACCAGTTGGACACTGGGATCAATATAATTGACTAACCCTTTCTCCAGAAATTGCTGGACTTGTACTAAAATTTAAAATCAATATTTTAAAACTATATAGATATCTGTTTGTAATTCAGTTTACTGATTTTGTGTTAACCTTCAGATATCTTAAATGCAGTTTAGTTTCCAGTTTACCAAATTAAATTAATTTGAAATATAATATCCTGTAAGAGATACATTACTCTTAATACATTAATCTATGCATTGTTTTCTTCTATTAGTGGTGAGCATATTAATCATTATTAATGCCATTGTCTTTTATCACTTTATCTTCTGCTATAACTTTGCTGCTACATTTCATTTTAATTTCTACAGTAACTTAATTTCTAATTGTTAGTCATAGTTACACAATATAGTTGGAAAGGAATTATTACTTTGCCATATCTAGTTGGTAATATATGTAATTAAATACATATTGTGATTTAGTCCAATGTAACAGAATGATATTTATCTCATTCTAAAACAAATAACTTTAATTTTCAGTTTCACTAAGCTGAAAGAAGACATGAATATATATATATATATATATATATATATATATATATATGAGTGTGTGTGTGAATACATACATATACACACACTCACATATACATATAACAAGCCAAATATTCTCACACTCAGATAATACATAATCAAATGTTGTTGTGAATAATTGGTTGCAATGATCAAATTATTAACTATATGTTGCATAGATTATTATTTAATACTCTAATATTTCATTACTTCCTTCATTACACTACTGAAATATTATCTGAATCTTCCTAGCTGAAATTTTAGGTCCTATCGTTATAGTAGTGTAACAATATAGTGATAATCCAACAGGAGACTTGGTTTCTTATTCAATCAGTTTGGATAATTAATGAGAAGTTTATTGGTGCAACCTAAAGTTCAAATTTTGATACAACTCATTTAGCCTGTCTGTTGTTTACAGTTGTCTACTCATATTAAACCATACACAAGTACCAGACTAATTAGAGAATAAATACATTGTAATATGCTTCTTTTTTTTCCTACTTATTTTTCAATATATAGAATATTTGTTGAAATCATTACATAAATTATACATATTGGTGTTTCACTGATGATGATTATTTACCTGCAATGAAATTTCATTAAAAAACAGTGAGGTATTCAATAACAAATCATTAATATGCTATGTATGATTTACAAACAACTTTACTTAGGGAATTATGCATTTTTACAATTTGCTTCTAGTTCTGTTGAAAATCAATGTAGACTAAATTTTCTTGTTAATTAACTTAAGCAAAATGAAAATTTGCTGGATAATTTTTGAAAATTATAATCTAAAAAGTTATTTTTCCTGCAATTTCAATAATAATTAGAGAAAAATTTAAATGTATTAAATAATCTAAACTTTTCTATTAATTAAATTGTAGTTGATACCCTATTAGTATCAGCTCATAGCTATGTTATTGATGATTATTCTGTATATTCATGGAAAACTTGATTATTTTCTTGCTTTTAAAAATAATAATCTACCATTAAATTAGATCTTTATTCCAAGAGTAAGATCAACCTTGATATTTATTTGTTAATAAAGTTTATTTATCCGAATTTCACTTATACTACTAATTTTGAATGTGATAATTTGGAGTCAATCAAATCTGTTTTTAAAAAGATAGTTTTCCCTCTTTGAAGGATAAAGATGATACTTTAAAATAGAAAGTGTATATGAGAGAAGTGTAGGATTAATGCAATTATTACAGAATTTAATGTGTTCAAGGTCAGAGATTAATGAAAATGATTAAGATGAGCAGGGAATCTCATAGAATGGCTGTTTAGGAATCAACAATTACTTATATCAGTTTTGCTAAGGTTTATGGGATACTCTTTTGCTCCACTTGAGCAAACCACTTTTAAAAGAACATGGAGATTTAGCCACTGTATTGCTAGGCAAGATTATTATCTTATTCTCTTATTAAGTAAGCTCCCTTACTAAGCTTCCTGCAAGAGTGGAACAGAGCTAAGACTGAAAGGAACATGAATTATAGTAATGGTAAAGAAGACAATGAAGAAACAGCAGCTTGAGAGATTACAATCTGATGGTTTTTTACAGTAAGATGCTTTTATATCACGTAAATGACTTGTATTTGATGAAGTCTAAGAATGCGATGATTGCTGTCACAGATATGGAATCATTATTTTGATGGATGTAGTATTTAGGTCAAGGAAGATGGTACTTTTGTCTTCTTGGTATAGTTTTAGCTAACTTTGTCTTCTTGGTGTGATTTTAGCAACATATAAAATCTTTGGAAGGTGGTGGTTGTTTGTATCATAAAAAAAAGAAGTTTAAAATGTAATACACTTTCAAGCTGCATTAAAGTTTACTGGTTGAAGCTTTGAAGAAAGCACCATCAACAGTGTGCTCAGTAAGGATATTAATCCTATAGGAAAGCTTTTTTAA
This sequence comes from Octopus sinensis, assembly GCF_006345805.1. Classification (NCBI taxonomy): domain Eukaryota; kingdom Metazoa; phylum Mollusca; class Cephalopoda; order Octopoda; family Octopodidae; genus Octopus; species Octopus sinensis. The sequence goes on along the minus strand of NC_043002.1, from coordinate 47,987,203 downwards.
TCAAGAGTTTTGCATTGTATATTGCATTACTGGTTTGGCTAATATAAAGTGCAACAGAGTTGGTAACACTTTAATTTTGTAAGACTATAGACAAGACTATAGACCACTCATCCATTACATGAAAATTGTAAGCCATTCAGATATCTTGTCTTAGAGTATTGTACATGTTTGTTTATAAGTATTTTCATCTCTTAAGAAATGCTAGTGAAGGATATCATAAAGAGAATTAATACATTTCAAACATTTTGTTTTGACTTCTTTATTTTATAAATCATAGGACAGAGATGGGGTGGGTGTAATGAAAGAGATAGGGAGGAAAAGAAAGTATAGTTTAGCAATTAATTTGTGGCTATATTTGTTAAAGTGAATTGTCTAAGTGACATCTAGATTTGTTGTATTTTAGTTCCAAGTCAGCTCTGACAAAATGTGTGATAAAAAGTGTTCTATCCGTGTCTATCTATGATTTTTAATTTTGTATATCTAGCGCTTTATTGTTCAAAATATCTTCCTTACCACATTGGTTCAACATCTGAATTTATTGAATGAGTTAATAGAAATTAATTTTTTGGTTCTGAAATGTTTGAGCTGGTAATGATTTTTTGGAAAAGTTAATGAAGTTGGAAATCAAAACATAGTGAAGGTTTTAATGACAAGAATTCTACTAACCAGTCCATATTTGTTAAGGAAATGTGGGTAAGATGTAATTAATGAATGTAAATAGAACACATTGTACACATAAATGCTGTTGAGGAAGAAAGAATATTCTTCAATAATGCACTAACTTAGAACATCTACTTTCCTTGCCATCTCCTTTGAATGTTTTCTCTGGTTGGTGAAAAATTGTCATTTGGCTTCACTGGAACAGGAATTTTGTATTTCTTTATAGAATTATATTTGGTTTCAGGCTCTTGAGAAAGTAGAAAAATATTGGATAGGTAAAGAAATTTAATGCCAACAGGTTTTCTAGAATCATCACAGAGAGAAATTGGAGGTTTTCCATAAATAATATCTCTGCACATTTTCTTGTAAAATGTTGGAATATATGAAACTTGTATTTATTTAATTTTAAAATTTTAGAAGATAAATTTTCTTTGCGTAGTTTAACTATCAAAATTTGATGTCTGAAAATATTTACACTATATATGAATGTAGCAATTTTATTTTTTTAACAGTGTTAGTATATAATATTAAACTGTTAGAGAGTAGATAACTAAGCTGCTAGTAAGCCAAATTAATGATTATGTTTAGCTTTTTGATGATAGACATTTCACTTATATTGACAAACCCCACGAAAATGATTATTAAGTTGCCAATTACCCACTATAATCCAATTTTCTACCATATTGCTAATCATCATCATTGTCCTCTTTCTCTGCCCTTCCTCCTCCTCATCATCATCATCATCATCACCACTACTGCGTCTGCTTTCATTGTTATCATTGTCCTTAGCATCAACATTGACATTATCATCGTCAACGACAACACAGTTTTTATGTTTGATTTCAATGCTGGAATAGTTTGGACAAATCAGAAACTTCATCTTACCCATATATTCTCCATCCAGTGGAGTTTATCGTGGTATCAATGCTAGATATGCTGCCTTGCTTCCAAGAAAACTTAGGACTTGTTTCTACTCTTTATTGTGTCCTTTTGCTTAAGGAAACGTCGCTGTAAGTGTGAAAAGAAGAATGAATAGTGAAAGAGAGCACCACAGGGCATGAAAGAGTAAACAGAAGAGAAAGAATATGATGATAGAAACAAGGACATTGGCACAATAGAGTGACAGGAGAGGGAGTGATGGAAGAGATACAGTGATACCTCTTTAATCATTGGTAAGGAAATTGAATAGTAAAACAAAACGTGAAAATCACAATTGAGACAGAAGGAATGATAGGAAGACACAGAAAACTGGAAGTGCGAGTAATGGAAGTGGGAGGAAATGAGGGAGGAAAGAGTGTAAAACATGTCAACAATGAATGATAGCTAAGGACGCAATGTGAGAGAGTGTGATGGGTAGTAATAAAAATTAGATAGAGAAATGGATTGCAATAAAGATGGGTGCTGGTGAGAGGAAGTGGACATCAATAAGGTGTATTAAAGTGATGGGAGAGAAAGATGGTTAGCAATAAAGATGATGGCATGTTTGGGGAGTAAACATAGACAAAGCTAACGCTATCTCTTGTAATGTTGGTAGCATGATTGAAGAGATGCAGACAGATAAATGTAGGGGACTGACTATGGACAGAGACAATATCTTTCCTCGTTACACAAGAGATGTGGTACAATGATAGTAGTGGGATGATTAATAGCTGAGAAGACAGTAATAAGAAAGTAGGAGCAGTAAATGGAGACATAACCAGTATATACTGGACAAGAGACTCACCACTAATGTTTTAATGTTTATTTTCCTATGCTTCCATGGACAGGTAGATCTTTTCTAGCATCATATATTGCCTCTAGTCATATGATTTTGGTCTAGCTACAATCCTTTCAGAACATTTGCTTATATAACAAAAGCTGCACTTAAATCTATGAACCATTTGTGAATTAGAAGACATTTATTTTACACTAGCACTATGACCCGGCAACGACGGGTCATAATGCTTGTATATATATATGTATGTATATATATATATAATATATATATATATATATATATATATATATATATATATTTCTCAACAGGGATTTCAGGGGAGAGTTTCAGGGAGTCGCTAGCAATGTATCATGATGATCAAAAATCTGGCCTGTTAAAATTTGGTTAAAGTGATTCAAACTGCAGACTCAACGCAAAATGGTCACATTTAATTCAAAGCATTAAAAATGTTATGAAAACAATTGGTATGTGTTCACAAAGTCCAAACGATTAATACGAAAAAACCCTCCAGGCTAAATCCCGAAAATTCATTTCTTTGCCGAATTTCTACAATATTTATGGCGATTCGTTTTTATATCTTGATTTTTTATTTTTCATGCAATTTACGCATGCTTGCACGCGTGGTGAACACAGTTCACGTCAAACAGCTGACTGAGTAAAGTTCACTATTCAATGCATGGGATAAGGCCTAAACAAACACATTATTGATTTTTGCACTTGCGAGATGAATTGCGGAACAGAAATAGCGCAGTTCAATTTTCATTCGCCTAAACTTTAAGTGACCCATTTTTGGTGGTTCTACGATTTATTGGCTAGGAGGAGATGTGCTGGGAAGTTACACACACAGGCACACACAGACACACAAGGTAAATTTTATATATATAGATGTACTCTTACTCCTCCTGTACCTTTGTCGCATACAAAATCTATGTCTGTTAGCCTACCTGTAATTTCACTACACCTCTTGTGCATTCATAATTTGCATTGAGTACTCTGTATGTAATTTCAATCTCCTTTTTTTTTGCATATTAAGCATAGTCATTTTCCTGATAAGAGTAACATTCGTGCCTTTTCCCCTACTTACTAAAACATTTTAACTGCTAAATTGACTCTGGAGCCTTTTGTTTCTAGGATTTGCTTCAATGTCTGAAAGCTATGCTTGAAATTTTGTAAAAATTCAGCTTTAAGAACTAGGTTATCAGCATGTAGGAGTTCTCACAGACAAACAGTCTTAAATTTCTCTATTATTGCTATGAAGACAATTGTAAACAGAAGTAAGAAGAGAATTGAGCCCTGATATATACTAAATTCCTTACTGAGTTTATTGCTAACTCCCACCTTACTGATTTCACCTTTGTACATGGCTTGTATGATCATCACAAATGATCCATCTATCCCAATATCCTTTCTAATCAGTTATGTTTAACACTTTCAGTAACTTTCATAACTATAATTCTTTCCTTTAGCACATATGAAGTAACATTTTCTAGATATTTAAAGAATTTTAAAATTCAATATGGAAAAAATAATTTAAGATATAAGTTAAATTATTTTTATCATGTTTGAATAATGTTTGTTCAAAATGTAATATCAATTTAAGTGCTTCCTTAAGATATAAGGCTGTTTGTTTTAACATCTTAGTTTGTAATGTTTTTCTTTTATTTTTCATTACTGAAATCTAAGTAGTTATGCTAAGGTAGTTACAACTATATCTATCTCTAAAGGGCATATCTTGTGACATGTTTAGGAACTTTGATGTTATAAATTTATATATAGATACACCACCAATTTTCTAGCAAGTGATCATATGACACCTCCTTTAATCTGGATAAATTACAAGGAGGAATTGAAATTCTCATGGCTGCCAGTCTAGTTTGAATACACTGGATGTATCATGTATTTGCCTGAATTTATTTACACTGCACTTGTTCGTGGTGATACTAAACTATTGAGTGATTATTTGCTTATTTAGTTTAGACCTATCCCTAGCTATGGCTCCTACAGGTAAGCAAACTGATAGTGCCGTTGGTAATATTAAACATAAGCACCAATCCCTACTAATCAAAGATAAAATAGAACTGTTCATGATACTTTTGACACATGGGAAGTATGGTGGTTACAGGTGTATTGATGAATTATTATCATTATTATGTGACTATCGATGGTCTGGCAAAATGGATAATCTGTCAAGGCTTTGGAATGAAGGATACTAGAACATCAGTGGAGTACCTGTAAACATGTGATGGCTTGTGCGTGGGAATACATACAGATGCACATAGAAAATAATTTTCTCTTACTCTTCTCAGTTCTGAGGGTTTTCATTCTTGACTATATAACAGTCAACTGAACCTAACAAACATTTATTTTTAATATAGAAATTAATAGTGACAAGATCTAAGAATGTTCTTCCAGCATTTGCTTGTAATACTTATTTTCAGTATGTAGAGGTTACAAAAATGGTAAGGTAGCAGAAATGGCATAATTCCCAACTAAATGCTTTGCAGGCTCTAGTTCTATTTACATTCTGAAATTAATTATCACTGAAGGCAATTTGCCTTTCATTCCTCTAGATTTAACCCTTTAACATTCAGATTTCTCTGTCAAATATAATTCTTATTTCTTCACATTCTTTTGAATTTATCCTGCATTATCTTATAGCCTAGAGATTTTGATGATATGATTGTTTATCTTTAGACTGACATTGTAAGGTAGCTGTGAGAAGCTGGATCTGGGCAGAATATTTTGGCTGGGTTAATTGGTTTAAAAGCTAAAGGATTAATAATAAAATAAAATATCAACCATATGCTGCTACCTCTCTAAAAATTATGTCCTTTTACCAAATGAACATCTGACACCTAGAGTCTTTAGTAGACTCCACTTTTATAAGCAATTGGACTAGATTTCTGGTTTGTGGATTCTTTTTTATCTCTCCCTTACACAAGTCTCAGAAGCTGTATAAAGAGTTACAGGTACTGTTTTTCTTCCTGATTAGAAGATTAAAAAGAAATAAATAAAATTGTGAAAATTCCTTTGATATGGATTGGTACTTATGCTTGACACTACCACTGATACTCTCAGTTGTCTTAACTGTGGTAGCCATTGCTAAGGGTAACTTTACACTTAATAAGCAGGGAATGTCTAAAATTTTGGTATTGCCACTAACAAATGCAGTGTAACTAATGCATATAAGTACACAGTACACACAATTTTGCTTGTTGTAATGCAGTGAACTATACTGAAACCATGGGAATTTTAAGTTCCCCTCATAATTTATCTGGGCCATTAGTTGACAAGAAATCGGATTGTTGATGTACCTGTATACAAATAAACTTGATGAAATTTAAGATAACTTTGTTATTTCATCAAAAATATGTTTGTGGACCACTACTGGAGTCATATTTAGATATCTTTATCTTCAGGTGTTTTCTTCAAAACCAGATGTGATTCATTAAAAAGAATTTTCAGGAAATCCTATTGGTTGGAGCAAGAATGTATATTTTATAGCACCTTGTTTGATGCTTTACAATCCTGTTATCAGATTTCTATGGGTATTTCAGTTTTATGAGAAGCAAAATAATCAGACTTACTAAATGATATGAAGTATCCCTTTATTCCTTTGAATAATTGTGTAAAATGAGAAATATCATCAGGTTACCCGCATATGAAGTTTGATAATGATGAATCCCATTTATAAATAAGTTCACTTAAAATGTGTTGAGCTTCATAAATATTATAGATTTTTAAGTCCCATCATCTAACTTCTTCATTTTCACCAATATTCACTTTTATTATTCATTTAGACTAAACAGGATTAGTTTTTTTTTTGTTTATTTGTTTTTTTCATTACTGGTACTCTTATGGTTGATATGCCTTACAAATGTGCTTGTATCTGCTTCAGTTACTTCAAATTGGCAGTAAATATGAGGAAAGATTAAAAATGTATTCTCTTCTATGCTCTTGCAAATTTATAATTTTACTTTTTAAACCCTTCAAATTAAACTATACCAATTTGTCATTCCATTTTACCTTAAAATATGTTGGATGTTTTTTTATTCTTTTCTCTTTCCTTACATTTCCTGTAACATTTGACATATAAAATATAAAATTAAGTGTTAACTTCACTTGCACTTACTGATCAATAAAAAGCTTTAAAATCCATATAATAGTTGACAATGTTTAAGGAAAATATTCACAAGCTTTTAGAATTTCATTTTTATAATAATATTCTTTTTTTATTTTGACTGTTTTCAGCCTTAAGATTTATATTACCATAACAATTAGATATCAGACAAAAGACCCCATTATAGAACATGCTGCTAGTAATGAAGGTTACTTTTTAAATCTAATTTAATCATCACATTTCAATGAACAATACAAAAATATTATGAGGAATACAGGCAACATGCATTGACATATAAATAATGTGTTTGTTACTCCCTTGTTAATATTTATAAAATCAATTCTCTATATACCAGGCTCTTTTGTTGCTTTACAGATAATACGTATTTTAATTCTTTCTGTATAATTTATTTTGTAAGCTTAAAATAGCATTTACACATTGCAGACATTATATTCCCATGTGCAAAGTAATGTATTTTGAAATGTCTATCTGTAATAGTTGTGTAAAGTAGTAATCAGTAAATTTTTGTTTCCATAGATTTTTTATTGAAATAAATATTTATTGTGTTTCTAACCAGAAAGGGAGACACAGGTCCCTGTGCACCATGTCAGCCTCAGTTAGAAAACTTTACTTGATATTTTTGATTTAGATATTGCTAATTTTCTATATTAGATCATAATATCTTTAAGGATTATTACAAATGGTCATTCCATGATATAACAAAGATATGCTTTTCAGTGCTTGCTTACTAAAAGATTACATGCCACATTTTACAGCATAGTAGCTGCTGTATCATGGAAGACACACCCTGATTTTGTATATGTAATTCTAAGGAAAAAATGCTTTCATACTGGCCAAAGCCCAGACCACACAACCAGATAGTGTCCAGCAGGTATACATGCTAAATGCCTATCTGAATGGGTTTGAGACAATACTGTGATCTAACATTAATAATAAATTTGTGGAGCTCTAATATTTTCTCTTCATATTCTGCAGATATTTTCTGAGCTAACTTTGTTCTTGTTCACTAACTTTAGCCATTTCATGATCTCAAAACATTAGCTAGCAAGTAGTTTCTTTGAAATCATTCACTTCTGTGTTTACTGTCAAACTTCTTACTTCCAAATTCATCTTCTTCATAGGTACCACCTATCTCAAACATTTTGGACTAATAGCTATGTTTTGAAGTTTTTTTCTAAACATGGTCACTTTGCTGGTACTGTTTGAATATTATGCTTCTGTTTTATCCTTTTTTTCCCCCTTTAGATTCTTCCTCCTACTTCCTCCTCTGGCAAAACATCTTCTTAGCTGTTTGCAGTCTGAAGTTTCTCTCTGCTACATTATTCCCATGTTCTTTGGCATATTGCACTGTTTCAAATTTAAATTCAAGATTATATTCATGTTTCTATGATAAACCTGCCATAGACGAGAGATGATTTGCAGGATGGAAAATGGCTTTTGACATCAGGGAAGAAATGGTGTTTTAGTCACTGAAATATGAAAAAACAAAACAATTTCTCTTCATGGAGACAAGAATCCAACCTTTCCCAATTTCTCAATAGACAGCACTGTCACACCACTGCCATTAATAGACAAACAGCCCAGTAACAAAAGAAGGATAGCTGTAGCAAAGTTAAAAAAAAAACAAAAAGCCATTCATTATTTACTGTTAATGTATTTACTTCTATATCAAGAATATTAGCATCATGGAAGATGCATGATTATTTTCAAGGTATGTTTTTTACTGTCTTCCATACCACAAAATATAGTAAAGATAACACTTAACTTACATAAGGTAAATATGTAGTTATGGACTACCATCACTAACTCTTGTCTAGGGAAACGCTTAAGAAACTTATTAATTAATATATTGAAGTATTTAGGAGCTTACAGAATATTATTATAACAATCTGATTTGTTTACTAAATAGAAAAACATGATGACCAATTGATGATCATAAAGCAGTTAGTTTGATTCATTATTATTTTATAGTCTTTGAATGGATTGAAAATTAACTTTTTAAAGAGGAATACTATGGTTACCTCAACTTTGAATCTCACCGTTATTTATATATTCATCAAAGTATCAAGTGCATCTGACAGTGGGACCCTGGTTCAGGAGTTTTAGGGTTTTGAGGAGTGTAGAGCCACAACTTAGACAGTATTGTTCCTAGGTCTACTCTGATTTAGTGTAGTAGCACCTGTTAGGGTCCCAGTCACATGTTAAATTGCATGTAACCATATGAGCCAGTGTATGTTTAAATCATGGGATGCAGCATGGTGGATGTGAACTATTTTGGCAGATGAACTTATTGAGTCAATGATGGGTACCACTTAATGCTAAGCAGATGAACAGACATCAAACTATCAAAAGCTATGATCAACCAGTTCAGTTAGTATACTATTGCTATCATTTATATTTCACTACTAGCAAAAGACTAATGTGATTAAAACCCAGATTAGACGTTCATGTTTCATTGCTCACTTGGAATGTCTGCCATAGAAGACTTACAATGGTTCAAGCAGGTCACCCAACCTGGATGGATGGATGATCAACAGAATGAGAGGATCTATAGAATTAATAAATCTCAGCAGAAAACAGTCTTACAATGCTAAAAATAAGTGAGTCATATATTATTTGAAGAGTATATTAAAACTAAATTGTTACAAAATTACATTGACTAGATATTTAAAGTATATCTCTTTTGATATCTCAGCATTATTAACTATTTCTTAAAAGTTGAGATATGGGGAACACTACATGTACAATCATCAATTCTTCATAGTATTTTTCTTTGTTTTCTAATATATTGTTTAGTGTATAGATAAACTGAAAATGAAATTAGAGCTATCTGATTTTGTAAGAAATAAATACATAGATAACTAAAGTAATCATGTAAATTGTTTCTGTATTTGTTTTATATTAAACTGTCAGCAATAAAGGTAAGGAAATAAAAGAAGTAATATATGCATTATTTCTAGAATATATATTTATCTAAATGAGTACGTAGTGTTTATTTTTAGAGAGTAATGAAGTTTTTTTTATAATAAATCTAATAACAAAGTAAATTTTGTAAAGAGCAAAGGCTGGTTCAGGCTATATAACATTCATACTCAGTAGGAATTAGTGTACAAACCATTAATACTAGAAGTCCTATTCTGTTGATCTACATATATTCGTCTTCAAGTAGTCACAACCAAGATGCATCTCACAATGCTGTGTAAGAAATGTCTATCCCCCATTAGGCTTAGGTGATCTTCATTTTCATGTTGTATCCCTGTGCCAGTAACATTGTAGCTGAATGATCTATATCCACTATTAAGATGTGGGCATCTCCAAAATACAACATCTGATATAGTTTGTTGCTCAGTACATGAGCACAAACCAGCAAAGCCTACCCTTCATTGAGCAATGATATTAGAGATGGGTAAGGCAGCAAGCTGGCAGAATCATTAGCATGCCGGGCAAAGTGCTTAGTGGTATTTCATCTGTCATTACATTCTGAGTTCAAATTCCACCAGGGTTGACTTTGCCTTTCATCCTTTGAAGGTCGATTAAATAAGTACCAGTTATGCACTTGGGTTGATGTAATCGACTTAATTCCTTCCCACAAATTTGAGGCCTTGTGCTTCCAATAGAAAGGAATATTAGAGATGGGTGGAAAATATCCATAAATCTCTTCTTTTGCTGTTGGGCTAATGCCGTGAGATATTTTGTGTCTGCTTAAAAGGTCTGGTCTATCTGCCATCAATGTGTTCTTGAGACTCTTTCTTAGTCCAGATTTTGGCTTCATAGCAAAGAATGCATTTTACATATATGCTGAAAGAAGCAGGCTTTGTTAACTTTGAAATATTTGATTACTAGATATTTTGAAGCTTATTACAGTCCCTTCTGTTTAAAAAAAGGCTTTTGTACCAGCAGAAACATAGGACACATGTCATTTGAAGTCAATGACTTCCTTAACTTGTGTGACATAATTGGAATGAATTGAATAGTGGCTTTCATCTTTGTTGATGGTCATGTATCTAGTTTTCTTTGCATTGAGAAACAGAACATGTGGATGCAGATTTTCATTGGATGTTAACAAATCTTGCACATCACACAGTTGAGGAGTGGTGAGGGAAACATCATCAGCATCCTCAATGAATGTCAGAGAGTTTTGCATCCTACGGATGGCTTGATTACTTCTGCATGATAGTGAAGCCTTTGATTTGCTAGGGGTTAAGACTTTGCATATGGATGTCATCCACAACAAACATAAAGAGAAAAGGAGTTAAGATATCTCTCTGAAGGATTCCTGCTGTTATTAGAAACTCTTTAGTTGGGTTTTCTGTGTTTTGCACAAAGCTTGATGGACTTTTGTACGAGATGGTGATGATTGCGATAATTTCATCTTGAATACTATCTTCAGTACAGGATATGTAATATAGCCTTTCTGCTGGCACTATCAAATGCCTTAGAGAAATCTGGTTATGCAAATGATGCCTTCTACTTGAAGATTCTCAGTTCTTCTATAATTATTCTCAGAACAAGAATTTATCAAAGAAACCATTTTAGTTTCACCTTAGTTTGGGAATCAATGTGATGGGAAATCCTGCTAAGGAACAAAGTTGTAGATATTTAATGTTATCTGGATGTGGGGTCTCGTTGTTTCTTAACCTTTCTAGAAAGTATTTAAATTCTTTAATGGTGATTGAGCCAGTCTAGATCAGCAGCCCATCTGCTACGTTGTGATTGTAAAAAAGAAAGTGATAAAATTGAATAACACATACTACTCTTCATAGATTTTATGCTTGCCTTGATATCTTCTTTTTTTCCTCTCTTCATACTGTATTGCACATCAGTTCCAGCAGCTTATCAGCTTCTGTTCATGATCTCAAGAGAGAAGGGGAAGGACTAACTCTAGTAATTGACTGATAATTTAGTTAACAATCTGGAAAGGGTGAATCATAAAGTTGACATTTGTAGAATTTGGTTGGTCCAGGGCAATATTAGAAGACGCTTTCCCAAGGTGTTAGCAGTGAGACTGAATCTGAAACCACATTGATGCAAAGCAAGCTTTTTAACCACACAGCCATACCTCTACCTATTGTTTATTCTTTTCCACATCTCCATACCCTGCAACACCAACACCACTCAGAAGTCTTTCAAAACAGATGTACTTACAAAATTTGTATATGTGCTGTCTGTGATTTGAATCTTCATCAACAATACAGTCTACAATTGACTACTTGGATATTCAAATAGTCATTACTTTGAAACATTTCACATTAATATTTAATACCAGCAAACATTTAAATTAGAAAAAACATTCTTACACAAAAAATAATTTTAGATTTATTTCAAGATTCTTTTCAACATGACAAATATATTGTTAGTTGTGTGAAAGAGTAAGACTCTATAAAACCATTTCTAGGATACAATATAATTAAAATAAGTATATGACATGAATATTATCTAGTTTCATATTCTGATTGTTATATGTTTATTTTCCCTAGTTCTTGACTTAAATTTATGTTTTGCCATATCTACTAATAATTGTAACTGGGAATGGTATATGTCTACAAAATAACTACTCTAATTATAAATTGTTCTATACAAAATATTACTATATATCTTATGCAAAATATTTGCTTTCAATGTAATTGTGATTTACTACTTATAGCTGCATCGACTCATTTCCTTGAAAAATTGACCATTAAAATAGTAATGCCCTACTATTTTGATATTCATAGATATTTCTAAATTATCATAATCCTTTTGATGCCAACCCACCCAAGTTCAATGATGCAAACTTCCTATTTTAAAGTGATCTAAATTAAATTTTTCCTTCAAAATTTCATGTTAAATTATGTTCAAATTACCTGCTTAATAATGTCAAAAACATTTTTCTCAATTCTTCATAATTTTCAAAATTAATTGAAACAAAGGCATTTGTGTTTCTGCAGAAATATGGCAACAAAAATGTTAAAGTGACCTAAATTAAAACCTTCCATCAAACTTTCATATTAAATTATGTTCTAAATATATTATAATAATAATGACAAAATATTTCTACTAAATTCTTTGTAATTTTCAAAATTAATTGAAGAAAAGACTATATTTCAAAAGAAATATGCTAACAGAAGGTTTATAAGCATTGAAATAGTTGGTCTTATTGGTTGAAAATTATACATGAAAGTCTACCAAAAGCAGCTTTGTTTTAAATATATTTTGAGTAAAAACATATGCCACCCTTCTTATACAAATATGAACTGGCATATTAACTTTGGATAATGTTATTCTCGCTAATAGGTTGCTATTTCCAAACTTGTTGTGATTACTTCTGACAAATATTAAAGGAAAAAAAAAATCACTTTCCAGATCTGCCTATGTTTCTCCTCAATCACTCTAGACTATTGGCAAAGTCTTGTTCTTCTATTAATGATTCCTAATGCTGTATTGGTTTACCAGAAGTAAACAGCGTATTTTAGCATTCAAATTAATCAACAATATTAAATGAGATATTTTTTTTTGTCATATGATACATATACTTTATTCTTTCCAGTATCACCCAATTATATTTTCTTTTATTATACTGTCAAGAAATCATATTAATCAGATCCAAGCATATTTCAGTAATTCATTATTATTTTACTGCTTAGAAGTCATTGTCTTCACATTTTATCAAACAAATTATAAATAGGCTATCAGCTAAAAAATGAAGGTTGCAGCAAATTGTTTGAACCTTATATTTTCTGGTAGAAGCTCTTTATTTATTTTTTTTAAATACGTTCATAAATACATTCTCTCTTAGTAATTTATTATTTACTTTAGAATTTTTATGATGAAGAAGGCAATACATTGTAATCACCGAATTAATGGTCACCGGAATGTTGCACATTGTGATATAAATGATAGGTTACATATTTTGGAGTTTTTGTGCTCATCTAGCCTAATTATCATCATCATGATTATTATCATCTTCATTTAATATGCATTTTCCATGCTGTCATGGAAAGCTGTATCAAGCTCCAGCCTGATTTTGGCTTGGTTTCTATGGCTGAAAGCCCTTCTTAACACCAACCACTGATACAAGGTAAATGTAAAAAGTAAAACGTTAATACCCTAACTGCACAAAGCCACTAATCTCATCTAGTTTCTTTGTCATCATCACACTTACTGTATTTTTCCTGTCTTACCTTGTGTTTACTTTCCTCTGATCTTCCTCCCCTGATATGTTTTTATGTAAATCTCTATCTTATCTGAACACAAACCAAATCTTTCTTACTAGCTTGAGAAGAATTGTAATGATTATCAGCCCTGCCTTTACTCTTTTAATTTGTAAAAATAATGTTTTGAGAAAAAAGGTTAACATTTCTTGAACAATATTATGCTATCAATAGGACATTCCATACTATTAAGTTGTATTATTTCTCAAACTCCTAGAACTGATAACAAAAACCCTATTCACATTTAATCTCTTTTAAAAGAACACATTGGAGAATGTGATCTTTGTTACACTATGCCTGAATAAAAGATATGGATTGTCATGTATGGTATGTATTTGACCATAAGTATGCTGACAAAGGCTAACCTGGAGTTAAACATCTCCTCTAGTTATATACTTAGATTAGTTTTTAAAGATATTTTTCAGCTTGTTCACAACCTATAAAATTATATATATATGTGTGATACCAATGATGATGATGATGACTATGATAATAATAATGCATATGGTGAATAGGTTGAAAAAAAAAAAGGCGATTTAAATGTCAGCACTAGTACCAGAAGAAACTATTTCTACAGAAAACATCTTCCCAGTGCTTCTCCAGTTTAGATACATGGAAATGGCATTAACAATTTTCTTTGATAACATATTTCAACTATTTAGTGTCCCCATGAAAATGTATTTTCTTGTAAATGAAGCTGTAAATTACTTGAACTTTATGTTGGTGACCTGTTAAAGTTTTGAAATAACTGAATTAAGATGTATATAAAAAAAAAAGATACAGGTCAAACATTTTCAAGTATCAATATATTCTAAAATCTAAAATTATATTTACTGCCATTATCAAAAGGTCATTTTTAAACCTTGTACAACCTTTTTATCATGTTTCTTGACAAGAGACATTATTCAACTTTCCCTGCCTACTTGATTGCTAACAGGACCCTCTCTTATTTCATTTTTGCATGTCTAGAATTATCAGCTGCTTAAATGTAAAAACTACTGTTCAAACAAAACAGATTTGCCAACCCCATACATATGTATGTATATTCGTATGTATGTATGTATGTATGTATGTATGTATGTATGTATGTATGTATGTATGCACAGTTCGCATGTACGTACGTACGTACGTACGTATGTATGTATGTATGTATGTATGTATGTAGTATGTATGTATGTATGTATGTATGTGTGTGTATATATTGGTATATGGCTATTGAGAAAACTGGGGTTAGGTTCAAAATCCACGAATCACAATGGGGAAGTGTATGTATAAAAATTGATCAGAGAAGTGAAGTGAGAGAATGGATGCTTATTCCATTAGTTGATAGCTATTTTATAATGTATGCTTGTTATGTGAGTGATGCGATATCATCTGTCATACATCAATAAATAAATAAACACACACACACACATATATAGACTCATAAATGTAATTGTACTGTAACATAATTAGCAGGCTACATTTCAGAGCATTTCATGGCAAGTTAAAACACCATAAATATTATATAGTACCAAATAGTCTTATTATATAGTTACAGATAATAGATGTATTCTGCAGGTTTCATTCTTTACAAATACTAGAATTACCATATATGGAATGCATTAAGGAAGTGAAGATACTAGATAAATACGAATTCAAAAAAAGAATACACTAAATTAAACTAAATAAAATTTAAAAAATTTTAATAAGTTCATCACATTTACTTTCTAAAGATTTGGTTGCTCATCCCTTTGTATATAAATGAATAAACCATAAGAAACTTACTTCCCAGCCACATGGTTCTAGATTCAGCCTACTGGGTGGCATCTTGGGCAAGTGGCATCTAGGGCAAGTATCTTCTAGTATAGACTCTGGCCAACCAAAATCTTGTGAGTGGCGTAGGTAGATGGAACTGAAAGAAGCCTGTTGCGTGCATGCGCGCGCACACACACACACACATAGGTGAAGGTGTGACTGTGTGGTAAGAAGCTTGCTTCCAAACCACATGGTTCTGGGTTCAGTCCCACTGCATGGCACTTTGGGCAAATGTCTTCTACTATATCCTTGGGCAAACCAAATACTTGTGAGTGTATTTGGTGGACAGAAACTGTAAGAAGCCTATCATATATGTGTATATGTTTGTGTGTCTGTATTTGTCTCATTATCATCGCTTGACAACCGATGTTGGTGTGCTTACATCCCTGTAACTTAGCGGTTTGGCAAAAGAGACCAATAGAATAAGTACTTGGCTTACAAAATATAAATCTTGGGGTCGATTTCTTCGACTACAGGCGGTGCTCCAGCATGGCCACAGTCTGGAACAAATAAAAGAAAAAAGAACGTGTGTGTGTGCTTGTTTGTGTCAAACATTGCTTGACAACTGTAACTTAATGGTTTGGCCAAAGCACAGTTTAATGACTGAAGCAAGTAAAAGATAAAAGAAATGAATAAACGAACAACCAAACAAATATATAAACAGAATAAAAAGTTTGGAGAGAAATGAAGAGAAATAAATAGGATTTAAAAATTGAGACAGGAAGCTTGGTTTGTTAAAGATGTATTTGGTTTAGTAGAGATACATGGTCGCATAGTAAAACAGCATACACTATTGAAATTTCATGCACAGCTGATTTTGAAGCATGGAAATGCCATTCTAAGACTATTGATAATGACACCAACATATGCACATGCCTCATATGAATGTTCTCTAACACATTCATGTGCATGTGTTTACAAACAAATGCTTATTCACTCAAACAAGTTTGTATACAAAATACCTGTATCAAATAGTAATTTCATAATTGGTAGAAGTTCATCATTCTGTGTATGTGGTGAAATCAGTCTCTATCATTATTTGCACTCACACACATACACACACACACACAAACACACATATATACACATGCATACATATAAAGATAATATTCATATATGGCTGTTTCTTGCACCAGCTTCACATAGAAGCCCCAGCCCATCCAAAATGCCTTGGATTGTAGGACGGCCTGCTGTGCTTACCTTGGATCATAGGGCGACCAGCTGTGCTTGAGGAGACATATTGAGTCAAGTACATCGACATCAAAAAATCAAATGGAAATTGTAGTCATGATACCTGTGCCGGTGGCACGTAAAAAGCACCATCCGAACGTGGCCAATGCCAGCGCCACCTTGATGGGCTTCCATGCCGCTGGCATGTATAAAGCACCAACCAATCGTGGCCATTGCCAGCCTCCCCTAGCACCTGTACCGGTGGCATGTAAAAAGCACCCACTACACTCACGGAGTGGTTGGCATTAGGAAGGGCATCCAGCTGTAGAAACACTGCCAGATCAGACTGGAGCCTGGTGCAGCCTCCTGACTTCCCAGACACTGGTTGAACCGTCCAACCCATGCTAGCATGGAAAACGGATGTTAAACGATGATGATGATGATAATGCATGTATGCACACATGCATACATACATACATACATACATATACTCTATAAAGCTACCTCACTATCATTCCTCAAATAAAGTAAAGAATAGGAAGCATAAATCCAGAAATAAACTAAAGAAGCTACATTTTAGAGTTTACTGATAGTATTGTTTGTGCACTATGATTTAAATAAATGTGTATTTGTGTATGTTTAATGACAGTCTCTGCAGATATATAATGTTTCAAACAGGCATATATGTATATATACAAAGGGCTTCTTTCAGTTTCCATCAATCAAGTGCAATCACAAGGCATTGGTCAACACAGGGCTTTAATATAAGACACTTGCCTAAGATGTCATGCAGTGGGATTTAACCTGGAAACTATGTATTTAATTCTTTTATTAATACAAACCAAATATTGCTTCCAAAACTTGATTAAAAATTGAAATATTTGCTATCCTAGATTATTATTTGACTGTAACCATGTATAAAGCAACATGTGGACAATTTTTTGTTAATTATGGGAACAATTCAATGATAATTTGTTTCTCATTTATTCTCTCAAATATTGCACAAACTTGTGCAATCTTGTATTCAAGAAACTTAGCTCTTCAAGTATGTTATTATTTGTATTAATTCCTTTTTGCAATTGTCTTAGAATAAAACTTGTTTATGTTTGTATTGATTTCTACTTGAATTGCAGAGAATATAATAAGGCAAAATACGATTGTTTTGAAGTAGTAAAATGTGATTGATTATTTTTTTGGCTTTTGTTTTTTCGCAAAAATCTCTTTGTTTCTTCTAAGTTCAATATTATTATGAATTGTAATGTCTACATTCACTAAAATGAAAAGGAGTATCTTTTAGAAATAAACTGGGTTAAATATAAACTTTATTTTGCAAACCTATTAAGTTTAGATCAATGATTCAGCCTTCTATGCTGAAGATCAATATGGTCAATCTTGATTCAATATTGTAAAAGAAGAATGTAGTTTTAATTATCCAAATGGTCTAACTCCACCCAGGATTATTTTTATTTTCTTTCATTTTGCTGCATATTTCTAAATTTGTAAAATATTTTCAAAACACATGCAAATTAGATATTGTTTTATCAATATGATGAACATTTACAATCCAATTTCTTATCATTTCCATCTTAAATCTCATTTTTACAATGCTACTGGTTATATTATTTGCAAGTTAGAATAAGGCAATTGCTTAGAGTTACAGAATGTGTATTTGTGTGAGTGAGTTAACTATCTGATCCCATCTTCATGTGTTCAAGGGTAAACAAACAGCTCATTCAGATGGTGTCATTTGTTTCCCTTTCTTGATATAACCATGTCCAGGACATTTGTTGATTGATTTACTGTGACATTATTAGGTTGCTTCAATACTGACAGAAGCTGATATTAGGAAGAACATCTATCAAAAAGTTATCCAAATTCTGGAAGAAATGGTAGTCAGTGGGGGCAAGATCAGGTGAGTATGGTGGGTGCTGGAGAACTTCCAACTTCAAATCCTGTAGTTTTGCCAATGTCATTTTTATGATGTATGGTCTGGCGTTGTCTTGCAATAAAATAGGAGTGGATCTGCTGAATAATCTAGGCTGCTTTTTGTAAGTTTCTGCATCTTTTGGTTCAGTTGACTGCAGTATACTTCAGCTGTGATTAATGAGCCAGGTTTAATGAAATCATAAAGGATCACACTTGCGCCAGACCATCAAACACACACCATCAGCTTCTTTTGATGAATTTTGCTTTTTGAACTGTGTCTTAGTGGCTCATCTATGTCCAACCATTGTGCTGAACATTTTACAGTTGTGGTATTGGATCCATTTCTCATCCCGTGTTACAATTAGATTAAAAAATGATTCATTTTTGTGATGAGAAAGTAGCTTATTGCAGGCTTCCAAATGTTGCTGTTTCTGATTTTCATTGAGTTCATGGGGAACCCACTTATCCAACTTTTTCACTTTACCGATTTGAACGAGGTGAGTCAATATTGTTTGCTTGCTAACACCAAACAACAACAATAATTTGAGATGGATCTGACTCAACAGTGGCTTTCAGTTCATCATTATCCACCTTTATTTCTGGTTGACCATGTTGCTCATTTGTGAGGCCAAAGTTACCAGAAGAAAATTTAGCAAACTAATTTAATACAGTCTGCTATGTAATAACATTAGAATGCAATACTCCATTAATATTCTGAGCTGTCTGTGATGCTGCATTTCCAAGAAAGAACTCATATTTTAAAACTATACAAATTCCCGCCTTATCCATCTCTAAACAATAATAGCAAAAAACAATTCGTAAATACTTTATAAAGCACAAAATGAGTTAGAATAAAGAAATTTGTCAGCTTTCTAACAAAAAACAAGGATTATCAAAATATGGCGCAAAATGAGCAACTGTCAAAGTTTACCATATACCTATTTCTTTATTACCCACAAGGGGCTAAACACAGAGAGGACAAACAAGGACAGACATAGGTATTAAGTCAATTACATCGACCCCAGTGCGTAACTGGTACTTAATTTATCGACCCCGAAAGGATAAAAGGCAAAGTCGACCTCGGAGGAAAGTTTACCATATACTTTACTACAAATTTCATAGTTGATGATCTAATATATGGGGAACTTGTGAATGGGAAAAGACCCCGGAAGAAACCAAGGCTGCAATTTAAGGACTGTGTCAAGTCTTCATTAAAGGCCTGTGATATGCAGGAGACTGACTAGGAGAGCAATGCCCATCATTATACATACAGATTGTACATATATAAGCTAAATCATTTACATACACGTAACCATCTGCAGTCAAATGACAATTACATTTATTTGGTCATTTAATAAACCTCATTTCTACCCAGATATCTCATCTGCTCTTCTACGAAATTCAACAACATGGAAACTTTATCTACAAATATTCTGCTGAATATTAGGTTACCAGTTTTAGAAGAATAGTTCGCCAAATTAAATTTACCAGTGTAGAACTTCACATTCAAAACTTTCAGAATCAAAATAGCTAATATATTAAGTACAAGTAACACTCATGGGTTACCTGGAGAAAATGATAGGCTTCCCATGCAATTCTATGTTTTCTTGGTCAAATTTAGTCATGAGCTTACTTAACAAACTTAAAATCAAATTTCTCAAGTTTTCGCCTTTGCTTGTCAAATTTACTTTACTTGTATGTTGTAGCTTGAATGCTATCATGCTCATATACTTTTTTACTCTTTTACTCTTTTACTTGTTTCAGTCATTTGACTGTGGCCATGCTGAAGCACTGCCTTTACTCGAGCAAATCGACCCCAAGATTTATTCTTTGTAAGCCTAGTACTTATTCTATCGGTCTCTTTTGCCAAAATGCTAAGTTATGGGGACGTAAACACACCAGCATCAGTTGTCAAGCGATGTTGGGGAGGGGGCAAACACAGACACACAAACATACACACATACATATACATATATACGACAGGCTTCTTTCAGTTTCCTTCTTCCAAATCCACTCACAAGGCTTTGGTCGGCTCGAGGCTATAGTAGAAGACACTTGCCCAAGATGCCACGCAGAGGGACTGAACCCGAAACCATATGGTTGGTAAGCAAGCTACTTACCACACAGCCACTCCTCTAAATAAAAAATATATTGAAATGAAATATGTGCATGTATTTGTGTATGTGTTTTCTTTAATTAATACCATGGTGTGTTAGAAATAATACTCAAACCTCCCTTAAATCATGCACATATATAAAAAAAATTCATTCAGGACATCAAAAATTTTGCACCTTTTGTCTTGTGGTTTAAATTTCAATTCAATATTTTTTACATAGGCGCAGGAGTGGCAGTGTGGTAGGAGGCTTGCTTCCCAGCCACATAGTTCCAGGTTCAGTCCCACTGCATGGTACCTTGAGCAAATGTCTTCTGCAGTGGCCTCAGGTCGACCAAAGCCTTGTGAGTGGATTTAGTAGACAGAAACTGAAGGAGGCCTGTCGTGTGTATGTGTGTTTGTCCTTCCACTATTGCTTGTCAGTCAATGTTGGTGTGTTTACATCCCCATATCTTAGCAGTTCTGTGTGGGAAACTGATAGAATAAGTACTAGGCTGACAAAGAATATGTCCTGGGGTGCTCCAGCATGGCCACAGTCAATTGACTGAAACTATATAAATGATTCTTCACTACCAATTGCCACCTGAAAAGTTACAAGACTGAATAAAATGCCTACCATCATGCAGATTTGAATATTATTCAAATAAGCTGATTGGTAATGTACTCTATAACATATTGGAAAAAAGGATCCATTAATTCAAAATTTTCACATTGCTGGAGAAAATAAACAAAAAACCAGGGGATTTTAAAGAAGGGAAATAGTTTCAGGAAATTAGATTGAATTTCACTAAATAAATGTATATGTTCAGGGAAAACATTTGTTTCCTTGTTCAAATATTAATACTTAATGCTAATTACACATTTCTTAGGTTATTCCATTAGTTTCCAAGCGACCTTAATTCTGCTGTACTAATTGTATACCACACATATCATAGATATAGTATGAAAAGGTTGTATTTGTAAGCATCGATCTATTAGGTCTATGGAAGAGTAAAAGGGAAATAAATTGCTGAATGGCTATATCTTAGGGCAACCTATTTGTAAATCATGCATAGAAATTCACTACATCTCTTAATTTCATGAACTTCGGTTCACCAAGCCATTAGGGAAAGGTAGCAGATCTTCCAGCTGGTATAATATTCAGAAATCATAATCTACTTAATGTAAAGCTAGAGTTAAGCTTCTGCTTTTACAGGTCCTTTTGAACTTATCAAAATATTTATAAATATTTGATAGATAGCCTCTTTGCTTTAGGTATTCTGAAACAAAGTTGATTTTAGCTATCCAATAACATCATCATCTTGATGATGTTATCATCATCATTTTAATGTCCATTTTTCCCTGACAGCATGGGATTTGTTGAAGCAGATCTTTCTATGGATGGATAACTTTGCGGTTATCAACCCTCACCTGTTTCCAAGAAAAATAATTCTTCCCTATGGAAGACAAGACAAGAAGATACTAATATGCACATACATTTGTATATACATACACAACAGGCTTCTTTTAGTTTCTGTTAACCAAACCCATGCTCAAGGTTTTACTTAGTTTGGGGACATAGTAAAAGACACTTGTCTAGGGTGCCACACAGTGAGACTCAACCCACAATGAAGTGGTTGGGAAGCAAGCTTCTTAACCACACTGCAACAACTACTTGCAAACTTGGGCTCTCTGCATGCAAATGTTTATCTAGTCAAAAATCTTAATATGTAACTAGTAAGGTATTTCTAATTAATGGGTCTCAAAGTTAGATGTTTATTCCTAAATTACCTTATCTGATGGCATAAAAGCTGCATAGGTATATTAGACACACTTTTTTGTTTGTTCCTTCTCAAGCCATGCCTGGCTCATTAGGGCCGGTTTCCTGGTTTCTTTGGCATATAGGTTCCCCACCTAGACGGGACGCTGGTCTATCGCCGGTGAGCCGCAAGATGCAGGAGGAAAGAGTGAGAGAAAGTTGGGGCGAAAGAGTCAGCAGAAGTTTGCCATTACCTTCTGCCAGAGCCGTGTGGAGCTTAGGTGTTTCGCTCATAAACACACACATCGCCCGGTCTGAGATTCGAATCTGTGATCCCTTGACCGGAAGTCTGCTGCTCTAACCACTAGACCATGTGCCTCCACATATTAGACACACTGCAATATCAGTAGTGTATATTAAGGTAAGAGTGAGTGCTAAGGACAAAATTAGCATATAGGCAGCTCACCATCAAATATAGGACCTGCTGTAATATTTTGAGAGGTTTTTTGAAAAAAAATAAATAAACAGCATGTCCTATATATCATTAAATACAGTATGAGTTTTGAACAAATCTATTTTGTTAGCAAGTGCATTGTGTTCCTTACTCTTGAATATTTTTTTCTTTCCATTTCATTTGGATCACTCTTACAATAATATATCAATGATAAATACAGGACTTTCAATTTCATAGAGGTACATGCCATTATCTATTTTGTTTATGTGGATGTTTGATTAAAACAAATTGTTCATGATAAATGTAGCAACGTAGCTGAATTACAATCAGTATAAGCTTACAACTTCATTAGACTGGAACTTACTACTGTTCCTGCAGCATATAAGCAACTAAGAATACAATGCCAATCTGTGAAAGTGATTAATCTACAACAATAGAGGGTACTTGTTTTACTAAAGTAGTCAGTAACAATGTGAAATGAAGTACCTGTCTCTAACAAACAATATGTCACCACCACCAGAAACCAATCTTTTGAAACTTTAGGATCATGAAACCAAACCTGAAAACTTTAGGACCATGAACACTTAACTTCTAGACTGCAAGCATTCACATTCTAGTTGATAAATATATTTATATGTATATTTTTAAATTATTAGATTGTCTGCAATTAAATCTCTATTTTTATACATTTTGGCAAAAGTCAGTTTTGTCTTTCATACTTCTAGAGTTGATAAAATAAAGTATCAGTCAAATACTGAGGTCAGTATAATCAACTGTTCCATCCCTCTGATGTGTGACTTTGTACCTATGTAAGAAATCAATATTATTATTAAAAAAAGTGGTGTGTGCCAGCAATGAAAATATGATGGAGTATCTAGCATCAGTATCATCATCACTACTAACACAATCTCGATCAATAATGTGTTTATTTTCAACCTTATAATGAGGCCTATACCTTGATGTTGTTGCTGCTATTTGTCTTGCTATTATTGATATTATTGTTGTTGCTTTTGGTGTGGTTGTTGCTGTTGTCTATAACTTTATATTTCATTGCATGTTGTCATCTTGTGATCCACTGAAGGCCTCATAATCTCAGGGAGGTCAACTTTCCTTTCTTTTCATCAGCAGTTGATAAAATAAGTACCAGTAAATCTCATTGACTATAAAACTTCTATACTTCTGCAAAAATTCTAGTTTTGTGCTTTCGCACCTTAGGCAAGTGTTTTCTTTTATGGCCCCAGGTCAGCCAAATCTTTGTGAATGGATTTGGTGGACATAAACTGAAAGGAGGCCATTGTATATACATGTGTGTGTGTGTTTATCCCCCTCCACTGCTTCATAATTAGTGTTGGTTCTTAGTAACTTAGTGGTTCAACAAAAGAGACCAATAGTATCAGACTTTTGGAAAAAATGTACTGGGGTTAATTGTTCAACTAAATCTCTCAATGCACTGTCCAGAATGATTGCAGTCTAATGACTAAAACAACTAAAAGGTAAAAGATAAGCTGTCAGAATCAGTATTATTTATCATTTATGACATGGTCTGGAACTATAGGTCTCTTTTGCTGAACTAATAAGTTATGGGGCCATAAACAAACCAACACTGGTTCTTGAACAGTGATGGAGTACAAAACAAAGGCGCACACACACACACACACACACACACACACACACACACACACACACATTAAATATACATGCTTCTTTTAGTTTCTGTCTACTAAATTCACTCACAAGGCTGTGGTCAGACCAGGGCTATAATAGAATACACTTGCCTGAAGTGCTGCACAGTAGGATTGAACCCAAGATTACATGACAGAGAAGTAAGTTTCTTAACTTAAATTAAAAAACTTTAGCCACACTTAAATTTTAAAAAAACATTACAAGTTCTGAATATTATTATGAATATGATTTTCATATTTCTCTGTACTGGCTATACTTGAGTTAATGTTTATTTTTACTCTTTACTTTTTAAATCTGAAATATGAGATCATCCTTATGTGGAAAATTTGGATTCAATAGTTTGGGATTCAAAAATTTTTTCTTATTGATCCTTTGTTTTGAGCTTCTTTAAAAAACAAAATATTTTGCATAGATTTTAATGAATAGATTTAGTCTGATCATTAGAGAAAGCTTATAACTGTAGCATGCTGTAGCATGTAAATTTAGAATTTAGAAAAGTAATTTCATATGAAAATGCTTCTTTCATATGTTACTACAGAAACTACATTGCAATGTATTTGAGATTTCATTTCTAATTGTGATTTCATATCAGCAAAGCAAACATTTACAAACAGAGAAAGAAAGAAAAAAGAATAATTTCTTTGGCAAAAAAAAAAACTCCTTCAAAGTTGTTTTAAAGGAAACTCATACTTGCTCTCATTATAATCCAAAGTATTTAATTTCCTATTTCTTTTTTTTACTAGTGTGGAAAGCTGTCCAATGCAGTATAAAGAAAATTCCTACACACTGATTCACATAGAAATAAACAAACACATAGCTAAACACAAACTCTTCTACTCCTCATGTCTCTTTCTCTATATCAGTCTGTCTGTGACACACACACTCTCTCTCACACAAAAGCTTTCATTTCCTCTGTCTATGTCAACAGAAGTCCTAGAAAATATGCAATCCGTTAGTACATACTTTTAATGTTAAAATGTATAAATCATTTTTCTTGATTTCTATCAAAAACTCTTGACCCGATTATACTTCAATTTATCAGAAAATGAAATACACTGAAGCTTTTGAAATTTTCAACAATTACTACACTAGAATTGTCTGCAAATGATGTTTAGGTGGACAGAATATTTTTTTCTCTTTTTTTGAGTTATTTCAGAATTACAATTTCTAATGAAATTCTGAAGCTTGCATTTCAGTTTATACTGGTCATTCTGAAAGAGACCACTACTTTAAGAAATATGATGTATAATATTTGCAAAATTATTAGCCTCACAACTTAATATATCCTCTTTTCAAAGAACCCTACACTTTGTACCTATTTATAAAGAGCATAACTAGATTTATAATTTTAGTAATTGGTAATATATAGTCGAAAAATGTGAGTATAGTCATATTTAATATGTCTGTTTACACTTAGAAATGGAAATACATGTGAAAAATACGCTATTGGGGTATGAATGTCATTAGAGTGAAGGATGCATGCATTTCTTTGTCATTGCATGTTATCTATCAGCTTTGGATACCATAGCCACAAAGAATTTGTTCTTACATTAGAACAACATATGGTTTATTTGTTGATGTGTACAAAACTTTGCCAAGTTTGAATTAATTAATTAGAGATACGTTTAACACAACTTCTGAGTGTAAATCAGCATATTAAATATGATTGTACACACCTACATTTCATTCAGCACTGCTTGGTGTATCACTAATTAATACCAGCTTGACAAAGTTTTGCACACATCAGTAAATGTACCATTTGCTGCTCTAATATAAGAACACACAAGTTCTTGACAGCTATGAATGACTCAGTACCCATAGCTGATGACACACAATGATACAGAAATGCATGGATCCTATGTTCTTATGATGTAATTCATTGCCTAATGGTATGTTTTTAACATATATTTTCTGTAAGGTGAATGTTTTTCTCTTGAGAATGTTTCTGTTGTGTATGACTTTCTGTGTATAAGTGTACATGAACATGTTGAATATAATTGCACACTCCTATATGCCATTCAGTGCTATTTAGTGCACCTCTAATTAATAGTTAAGAAAATACATTTTCAAATATAGTATTATAAAATGTTTAAAGTTTCTAATGTAAACAACTGTCCATCATTCATATTATGAATTTTATACAAAACTCTGGTTCATTGAATCTTTGATAGTTCATTTTGATTGTATATATGTCAACTAATGTTTGTGATACCAATGACTTACACATTTCACTTACATGTAACTTATCTTTTCAGTTCATATTGTAGATTTAATAAAACACATAAACAAACACAGTTTACACATCATATTCTCTTGAACACAATATGATGTTGAATATAATGCAATCCCCACTTTTCTATATTTGCAAGGGTCTCACAGAATTTGTTGAGGCAAGTTTTCTTTCACCAGCCCTTATCTGTTTCCAAATAAGGTACTATTTTTCTATGACCAAACATGTTTTTACAGAAGCCTAGAAATGAAAGACACCACTTATATGACAGTGATATACGTTTACAATTATCATGTAATGTTGAGGCAGAATGACAGTACCATACACACACACACTCACACACAATCACACACATGCATATACACATGCGTACACGATGGGCTTCTTTCAGTTTCTGTCAGCCAAATCAACTTGCAAAGCTTTGGTCTACCCCAGTCTGTAACAGAAGACACTTTCCCATGCAGTAGAACTGAGCCCAAAATCATGTGGTTGGGAAGCAACTATCTTACCATACAATCAGTAATATTTTTTATCCTCAAGTTTTTTCTCGCCCTCAAGTATAATGAAGTCTCACCCATCTCTCTTAATTTTGACTCCAACATTTTGTTTAAGTTTCCCACATAATATATAAAAAAAGTATGATAATTTTCAGTAATACATAGACTAAGATATGTTTTATATTAAATGAATTACACTTTTCTTACAGAATGCAATATTTTTATCATAGTTCATTAATGTTCTTTTTATAAACGAACTAATTGAATAATTTGTTAAAATCTCTTGTGCTTAATTTCATTTTACATATTTAAATTCTAATATGTGGCAGTGATTGTATTTTAGCAAAAATAGTTTCAGTTTACTGTGTCATGCAAAGGCATTTTATATAATTTGAAGGAGGAGGATTTATGAATCAGTGTCATAAGAAAAGAAAAGAATATAAAAATATACAATAATATTTTCAAGCAAGTAATTGTAATCAACATGTTCTCAAAATCTTCAAAATGCTGCATCCTTTATTATTTCTAGATCTCATATTACTTTTAAAAAAATAATAAATACTACCTAAACAATTTGTCATAGCAGCTTCATGACCACTGAGCACTAATGAAGCCTCCAAGCTTCATTAGTGACATAGTGACACATGTCCAGTGATCACAGTGATTATAGTTAGAAATCTTTACTCTAATTTTTAAAAAAAAGTAGTTCTAGGAACTAACTTTCTGTAACTATAAATATAGTTGCCACCACTTCCATTATTGCTGGTAGCATTTCTTTTCATCATGAAACATCTTTTCACTTTTGATTTACAATAGCATGCATGATGATATCCTATGTTAGCAATCATGGTATAATATTTAAAACTTACCTACTATTACAATGTTAAAATTTAAAGTTTTTTCCATATTAAATCAACATCTCTTTGGTGGTAAACATTTTTACATATTGAAAAACTGTTTTAACCAGTCTATTCAATATTATTCACTTCATTTTAATGTACATTTTCAATGAAATGTCATGGATAAGTTTCCACTCTATTTCTTTTTCTTAATTAGATATTTTCTTTGTCATAATTCTTAATACAAACGTGTCTATCATCAAATTTTTAAACTATGGTGTATTAAAGTAATTATATTACTGTTTGGAGTTACACTTTCAGATTTCAAAGTTCTACTGTGCAATTAGATAACCAAGCACAAATCAAATTTCTAACTGGAAATTTAATTTTAGTATTGGGTATCTTTTTACTAACATATTCTTAATTTAATACTTACAACTAATTATTTAATGTAGCAGGGTTATCATTAATCAATCAGAATGATTAAGCAATAACTCACAATAATTATAAATCACATTACATCACTGCCATATCTTTCAGAATAAACTGATAGAAATGATTGCAAAACTTAGTTAAACAAATTAAATTCATTTGATCAGTTTTCAAGATGATAATTCTTGCAGTAAGAAAATGTCTTCCTTTATATTAGAAAACAAAAATGAAATGAAGATTTTGTTACTGTGGATTATGCGCAGTTTTGAAATTTCAAATCACTTTCTCATAGAATAAAAATTTGTGTTTTCATACTAATTAAGGTTACACAAAGTAATTTACATAGCATATTAGATTTAATAAAAGCAATTAATTATCTAAATAACTTTGGTATTGTGAATATATGTATGGAGAGAATTTTAAGATTAGGTTTTACAGTTCAGTATAGATTTGCAAATGTATGGTAATTTATTTGACCCCTAAAATCAATGTTCCCATGAAAACTAAATGAAGTTTTCTTCTTCTTTTTGAAAAGTCATCAGAATGGTCTTTGCCTTGTAAAAACTACATCAGTGCAATATCAAACTCTTTGTTTATGAGACATAGTTTCTCACTGATCTGTTCTGCTTTGCTAGAAGTTAGGTGTGAAAATGAGATACAAATGAGAAAATGATGCATAGAAGCAGGAAATTAAAGTCATCTTATTCGTTTTTCTCTTCTTTACTTTTCAAAATTTGAGATCTGTTTTCTTAATTTCACTTTACATCTGTGACTGACACAAGCTTCTCATGTCAAGGATTAGTTAATTATTATGTACGATGGGAATTATTTCAATCACAGCTGACAAAACTTAACATAGTTCGAATGGTTTAACACAGCAGGACATATTTTCATGACGTCTAATGCATGAAACAAAAAATATTTTATTCATGGTTATTATTTCTCTTCACAATTACCACATAAAATTGTATATAAATCACATCCTATTGTGTTTAAAATGTTTTGGCTTCAAGCTTTGACCCATACATAGGTTGCATGTTGCATTTTGTTAATACTGCTGGCAACCTTGCTTACAATGGCATTTAAATAATAAAAAAGAAAGCATTTAGTTGAAATAATATTAATCACTATCAATACGGTCAAGCAGAGTACTGGAAATATACATATCATAGCAATGTTTACCTATGAACAAGCCAATTAACTGGTGTTTTTAAAACTGCCCCTCCTGATTCACTAAAAGTAATTATATGCAGCATATAACTGACATTAAGAGTCTAGCTGGTTGATAAACAATTGCAAATATATGTCTTGTACACATGGAAAACATTTATATAAAAATTTATAGGAATACATATCATTACAACAAAATTTTTTGCTTTATAGCAAATTCTGCTTATGGTTTTGTTTTTGTGCATGACATCATCAACATGTATTTGTATATGATGCTGGTATTCATGTAGACTGGATAGTGATATGACCGACCTGCCCTACATACTCAATCATTTGCTTTCATTTGCTTTTGTGTATGTGTTTGTGCATATATACATGTGAATGCCTGTGTGTGTATTAGTTTGTGCTGTAAATTTCAAGTCCAAAGTAAGGTTCCAGAGAAAAGTTTTATGTAGTTTTTGTGCCCTGCCTAATTTTTAGTAAAAAAAATATATGACTTATGAAAACGTGTATATGGTACTTTTAGGGAATCAGGAGGGGCAGTTTTAAAAACACCAGTTAATTGGCTTGTTCATAGGTAAACATTGCTATGATATGTATAGTTCCAGTATTCTGCTTGACCGTATTGATAGTGATTAATATTATTTCAACTAAATGCTTTCTTTTTTATTATTTAAATGCCATTGTAAGCAAGGTTGCCAGCAGTATTAACAAAATGCAAAATGCTGACATGGAATTGAAGTTTTTTAGGTTTTTTCTTTGGCACCACCATCAATATAATCTGTATAATACACAAATATTCTATATGACTTTATTATTTATTTTTAGAATCTCAAAATGGCAGCATTAGCCTAAGCACGATATAAAATAAAATGCCTCACTAAGACCAAGAATCTCTGTTCTCCACTGCCAACCACATGTTATGTATTTTGAAGCATTTAGACTATGATAGCGATTGAATTTACTTTATCTGTCTTTATATAGTCACTGCAAGAGCCTTCAATTATGTATACACACACTGAACAACAAAGCATATTTAAGCCCTTCACTACCTATGGAGCATAGGCCATTTTTCACTCTGGGCTATGTTTTCCTCACCCAGGTTCTGTTGATTTTTAACTGTCATTACTACTTCTGTGACTTTGCATTTTCCTGGGTGGGTAGGTATGTTGTGGAGGCACATGGCTTAGTGGTTAGGGTTTTGCGAACCATGATAAGATTGTGTTTCAATTCCTGGACTGGGAAGCACATTGTGTTCTTGAGTAAAACACTTCATTTCATGCTGCGCCAGTCCACTCCTCTGGTAAAAATGAGTAATCCTGCAATGGACTGGTATCCCGTCCAGGGGAATATATATGCCATGAAACCAGGAAAGTGGTCTTTATGAGTTGGCATCACTCAAGAAGGTTACTTTGCTTTACTTTGAAGTAGGTATGCAGTTGATGGTGCTCCCTCTGGAGAGACATCAATTCTTAGTGGTTTCCCTAAGAGAATTGTACTGGGATCACTACTGTTTGTGGTGGCTTTCTCAAACATGCCTTCAGCCATACAGTAAGCCACTCCCACCAACTATGCTTATAATATAAAAGTAACACAGACAGTCAAGGATCCTGGTGATATCCTAAAACTGCAGAAAGACCTGAATGCAATATAAAAATAATATGCAGTTCTATGCTGGTAATGACAGGACATGTTTTTATCTGAGATATCAGATAAGCCTACATCATGGCAGGATGCACCAGAAATAATGCAGAAATAAAACACATTCACATTGAAAGGCAGTGCCCCAGCATGACCTCAGCAGCTGGCTGAACCAATAAAACAATAATACACAACAATAAGCAATGGGATTGGTGTTGACAAAGACATACACACGCTCTTGCGAGCATGACCTAGGCATCACTGTCAGCAGTGATTTGCGTTGGACAAAGCATATCTCTAAAATTGTCACGAAGGCCGAGGGTGTCTTGGCATCACTCAGCAAGACTTTTGTTAGCCGCTCTCCAGCCATCTATTTAAAACTGTATACAGCTATGGTACGACCCCACTTGGAATTCGCATCATCAGTTTGGAACCCCTATCTTGCTCAGAACACTGACCTCCTGGAATCTGTCCAGAGACGTGCAATCAAACGCATACCCTCCATCAGACACCTACCATATTCTGAGCGCCTTGTTTCCCTGGGCATGGATTCACTGAAGCTCCGGCGTCTGGCGACGGACTTGGTAAACACCCACAAAGTTATCAACTACCTCACCAACAACAACACTGAACACCTTTTTGATCTCCATGTGTCTAACACACGTAGACATGCCTACAAAGTCAGAAAACAACACAGCTCCCATGACTTTCGGAAACATTTTTTCACGCTCAGAGTTGCTGAAGCATGGAATAAACTGCCTGCGTCAGTTGTTGACTGCCATGACACTGCATCCTTTAAGGCCCTCATGCTTTCTGAAATCTGCCGAAACTACACCTGATTATATATACACTTTAGATGAGTTGTAGTGCACCTGAGCACTGTACACAATTATTATTATTATTATTATTATTATTATTATTATTATTATATGAACACATATGTATACAATGGGCTTTCACACAGTTTGCATCTACCAAATTCACTCACAGGGCATTTGTCAGCCTGGGGTTTTAGTAAAAGACACTTGCTAAGCTGTCATGCATAGTGGGACTGAACCTCAAACCATATGGTTGCAAAGAGTTCTTCTTAGCTCCACAACCACGCCTGATATATAAAATATATAAAATGCATAAAATTTAACAATAAGCAACATAAAAACTGAAGACCTCTAATGAAGTTCTTCAGATAGGTTAGAGCAATACGACTGCTTGTTTCAAAATACTACATGTTCCCAGTGTAAAATGCTACAAATCTTTTTGCAAGGTAAACTTAGATTATTTTGCTACATATAAGAGACTTGTCTTTCTTACCTTGTTTTTTAGTCATCATGTTGGCACATACCCAATTGAAAATGAGATTGTGTGTAGGGTATATTAAGTTTTACTTCATCTTCCACCTGAAAAACAAATGGAAACAGAAATATTATGAAAGAAACAATTCTATTCTTAATAATAGCATTTATTTATTGATTGAAAAACATAACTCTAATAAACAAATCTAATTGGACAAAAAATACAAATATTAGAACTGAACAACTAAATTATATGATTATTTTTTAAACAAAATATATAATTGGCAATGCATAGTGTAAACTAAACAACCATAACAGCAACTGATTTTTATAAAATATAATTGCCTTTTCTAGAACTACATTGGTCATTTATTAAACACACACATTCACACATACATACATCCATACACAAATATGCACTAAATTCAGTTGTGTCAAAGTCTTTTATCATACCTTATAACCTGTTCATTGATACATAACCATTCACTGATGCCCTTCAGTAAACTTTCATAGCAATTTGAATGAGATTTTAATAGCGATTTGATTAATATTTTAATGAAATGACAAAAATATAAAAAGTCTCTATTTTTACATGTTGCTGCTTTGAAATCAGAAATTAAAACTTGCAAAGCCTGTTTGATATTTTAATTGTATTCAGCTATTTAAATATATGTATAAATATTTATATTTAGATACACCTACACATACACACATGAAAGTGAAAATAAGCAACTGAGGAAAAGTGTAAACACAATAAAAGAGCAATTAGTTTCACTCAGTATTTTGGGCTGGAGTCCTTCATCAGAAAGATGGGAAAGAGAGAGAGTGTGTGGGTGAGAGAGGTTGGGTGAGTATTAAAGAAAAGAAGAGGGGAAATAAGCATAGAAATGTTGGTGAAATGAACCACCATGTGTTGCCTATGACAGTTCCAGTTTGGAAATTTATGTAGAAATTTAGAAAGTAGCTTTCAGCATTAAAAAAGATAAGAAGAGAAGACAAAGGATGCTGATACATGTAAATTTGTGTGTGGTGTGTGTGTGTGTGTAAGTTAGTTGCATATTAGGTTCAGTAGTGTATGTGTGCATTCTTTTTTTCAGAAAGATGTTTATTTTCGTGTGACATATGGTGTATGTTTGTACAATGTATGTATATGTAATTATGTGAAGTTAAATGTGTCTATTGCTTGTGTCATTGTGTATATACATGTACTGCAGATGTGCATGTGCAAGTGCAGGTAAATGTGTTTTCAGAGAGTTTACACACAATTCTTATAAAACTGCTTGCCTATTGCAACATATTGAACACACACTCATCAGAGCCCATACTCACAAACATTAACACATTATGCACAATACACACATATACAAATACATACGCAACCAACTTACACCAGCATGCAATTTAACATTCATTCATATGCTTGTAGTACAATCAAATCCTCATCATACAGCACTAAAAAACAAACACATTCATGCAGTTCTGGAAAAACAACACTCATTAGAAACTACTGATTCTGCATACACACTTACACATACCCGCATACCCTCTATACACACACCTTATTAACAAAAGTACAACACACTGTAAACAAACACAAACAGGTTCATGTATGTTGTTTGCCAATTGTCTCCCTTGCTTCTAATGAACGACCACCATCTTAAACTTCCTGATTCTTTCCCATCTTTTTAAGTGCTAAATTAATAAAACATTTGTCAAAACTCTTCTTGTGATGTCTCCTTTTTGTGCTCATTGCCATATATACATACATATACATATATATATATTATATATATATATATATATATATATATATATATATATTCACACACATATATACACATACACACATATATACACATACACACATATATATTATACTCTTTTACTCTCTTTTTACTCTTTTTATATATATATATATATATGTATATATATGTATATATACACACATATATGCACACACACACACACACACATATATATTATATATATATATATATATATATATATATATATATATATATATATATTTCGAACTTTAGGTCTCACTGAGGAAATGACTAGAGACCGAGACCTCTGGAAGTGTGCTGTGCGCGAGAAGACCCGGCAGGACAGTGAGTCCACAACCCGTGGCCCTCTACATGGGATGGAGCCAGCCTACGTATGCATACCTTCCCTTCTTGGGACAAAAACTCTACTTGTGAAGACGTGTTGAGGCAAGTGAGGATCAGAATCGAAATCGATCAATGGAAATTGCGGATGTGCTACCAGTGCCGGTGGCATGTCGAAACTCTGCTTGTGAAGACCCATTGAGGCAAGTGAGGATCAGAATCGAAATCGATCAATGGAAATCGATCAATGGAAATTGCAGATGTGTTACCAGTGCCGGTGGCATGTAAGAGAACCTTCCGTTTCGCGACCGTTGCCAGCCCGCCCCGTTTCGTGTCCGTTGCCAGCCTCGCCTGGCCCTCGTGCCGGTGGCACATAAAAAGCACCATCCGTTCGTGGCCGTTTGCCAGCTCTGTCTGGCACCAGTGCGGGTGGCACGTAAAAAGCACCCACTACACTCACGGAGTGGTTGGCGTTAGGAAGGGCATCCAGCCGTAGAAACACTGCCAGATTTGACTGGGCCTGATGAAGCCTTCTGGCTTCACAGGCCCCAGTAGAACCGTCCAACCCATGCTAGCATGGAAAACGGACGCTAAATGATGATGATGATGATATATTAATGATTGCTTTTATGTTCTGTTATAATGAAAAAGATTTTACATTAATCCAATGGGCTACTCAGTAATTTTGTAGAGTACATATTTATCAGTTATACAAGAATGTTGCTGACAGTGATTCTAAAGTTTCATCCAGCTAACTTATCACCTGATAATGGCTTAACTGGCTGAAACTTCGAAGTTACTGTCAACAACATTCTTGTATAACAATAATAGATGTATTAAACACACACATACACACATATGTATATGTATGTATACGTATATGTATGTATATGTATGTATCACATGCATATGTAGCTTGTTTTCTCAATTTTTTATATTTCTTTTCCAGATCCATGTGATACTCATTTTTGTGCATTTGGGGCTGAATGCCATGTTAACAATACTATCATGAAGCCATACTGCAGATGTATTGAGAAGTGCGATGACATCTTTTCCCCTGTGTGTGGTAGTGACCTGGTCTCTTATACCAATGAATGCAACTTGAAAAGAGAAAGTTGTTTGAAAAAGAAAAGGATTAAAGTCTTAATTGCTCAACAATGTGGAGGTAAAGCTCTTTGCTTTTGTATTATTGAAAATAGATGTAATATATATATGTATAGTGTCTTTGATCTTTGTTTTGTCTTTTATGCTTTTTACTTAACTGTAACCATTCTGGGACAATGCCTTCAAGTATTTAATCAATCTAATCATCCCTAAAACTTACTTTCTTTTTTTAGGTCTTGTCCTTATTCTATCAATCCCTTTTGCCAAGCCACAAAATTACAGGGACATTAATAAGCCAATTGTCAAGAGGTGGTTTGAGACATACGCAAATGCACATGCATCACATATACATGCATGCACACACACACACAACAGGCTTCCATAAAGTTTCCATTTGACTAATTCACTCACAAGACATTGGTTAGTCAGGGAGTTATTGTAAAAGACACTTTCCCAAGGTCCAAGCAGTGAGGTTGAACCCAAAACCATGTGATTGCAAAATGAGCTTCTTAACCACACAGCCATGCCTGATGTGTAATTGCTTCAAATTTCTCTTCATGTAACATTGGATTTGGTTCTTTTTCATTATTATGCTCATATTTCAAAATGATACAATATGAATAAAAAGACTTGTGAATTTGTATAGCTATATCACACTTTATTTTAAATTTCTGTTTAACGTTCTCAAATGTTGTATTACTTTTAGTAGACATTTTTTATAATAGCACATTGGCAATGCTTACCATCCTCATGATTTTGTTATTATTTACTTAATTCACAACCACATGTATTGTATATTCAATGAAGGTAGAACAGTCCAATTTTCTTCAAAAGTCTGTATTGCATGGTCATTTGTTCATAACTTCAAAATGAATATCCCATAAATTATAATCTGAAATGACATTCTATGTTTACTTAATTATATCAGTAAGGCTGGTAGTAAAAATGGCATTGAAATACGGGATAACAAAGAAAATATTCCTTGTATTTCAAAACTTAAATCAATTATTATCAACATCAAAATAAACACCCCCATAAATTATAGTCTGAAATGACAGTCCATATATATTTAGTCGTGTCAATAGGGCTAACTGTAGATATGACATTGAAATGCTGGAGAATAATGAAAATGCCCCTTGTATTTAAAAAGTTAAGTCAATTATTAGTATTTTCAAAATTGTAGAGAAATAGAATTTTGTATGTTGATTGAAACTTATCAAAACAAAAATTTTACCAATTATTGAAGAACGTAGAATGTTTTTGAATAGCTATATTCTATTCAGTTGTTTTGCTTGTACTGAGATGTTTTATAGATATATAAATAAAATAACTTGAATAAAAATAGATAAATTAATTTCAAAAATCTGAAGATGTCACAAAAATAATTTTTATGTTGTATATCAGCTGTATATTCTATTCTGTTCAGCCACTCAGTGAAAATGTGTTTTGTGATAAGCTAAAGTTGTTATTGTTATTGCAATTTTTAGATTTTAATTTGGTCTTTTTCTTTTGAAAATATATTTCAGTTTTTGTTTTATATTTTGCTTTAAAATATAGTTTGAATGATTGGCATTTATCTTTAGCAAGCCTCTTTAATAAGGAAAATTTAAAAAGCTAGATATTTGAAATAATTAATCTTGTAAGTTTTCAACACTAGAAGAAGCTTATAGGTGATAAGTTCTTTACACATAGAAAGAATTGGTAAATTGTATGATATATATTAATTACTGTGAGAGAATGTTTTTTTTTGTATGGTTTAGCACTCACTGCTAAGACCATGCTGGAGCACCACCAGTTAATTAAATATCTAGAACTCTATCTAAAATATGTAAATCACCAAGTCGAGACTTATGCATTAATACAATGAAATCAAAGAAATTGCTATTTTTAAAATTTTAAACATGCTTTCTTTTAATTTCGAATGTTTCTTAATTTATATTGTTAATTTCATAATTCAGTCAGTAAATTCAAATGTTTTCAAACTATATAAATAATTACTTGTGAGTTTACCGTAAATTTCTCTTTCAATTTTTCACTTCTTTGTGTGTCAACTCTAAAAATCTAATCTTGGATTGCATTAAAAATAAAGCCCTGTTGGGAGTCCTTAGAGAAATAATAAACATTTAATTGAAACATGAAAACAGGCAAAGATCTATTATTTTTTTGAATGTTACTAGAATAAAGAATGCTGATTTTAACACTTCATATTTTCAAATAGCAACTGAAAGAAATAGGAATGTCCCACAAACTTTTGTTATATTTGGATAGGAAAATAAAGCACCCTTCTTATTTTCTTTTATAAATTTACTAACCAGTCAAAATTTTATTTAAAATTCAAATAATTTTCTTCCACACCAATCTTTGAAATTCTATTACTATTAGGTTGTCAAGAAAGTTTTTGCGGTTTTTAACCTTTAAATTCAGATGCACATATCTTGGCTTTAACAAAACTTTCTTAATTGAAATAAACACCATCAGAATCATCACACTTTTGCCAATGCGAAGGAAGTTTATTTATGCCAGTAGCATAAAAATCCTGCATTCTGGTGGCGATTAAGTTGTTGAAGGTGTGTTTGGCATCGTCTTGGTTTTTAAGCATTTCTCATGCAGGAAGTTCTTGAGATGCATGTAAAAGTGGTAGTCGGTAGGTGAGAGGTCTGGTGAGTATGGCAGATGAGACAGAGTTTCATAGCCCAATTCATTCAACTTATGCTGGGTCAGTTGGCTGTTGTTCAATTCGTGCAGCACTCATTTCTCATGCATTTTTGTTTTTTTCAATCTCTTTCAAGTGGTTGGAAATTGTCATATACATTACGTCTAATTCAGAAGCAAGCTCTCGAACAGCTGTGCGTGGATTGGCTTTGACTAAGGCTCTTAGCTGATTGTTGTCAACATCCAATGGCTGACCACTATGCTTATCATCTTCAAGATTCTATTCACAGCTACGAAATTTCTTGAACCACCATTGTGCTGTATGTTCATTAGTGGTTCCTGTGCCAAATGCATCATTGATATCGCGAGCTGTTTCAGCAGCTTTTTGGCCTAGCTTGAACGGGAATAAGAAAATTGTGCGAATTTGCGTTTTGTCCATGTTGTATTCAACGTTCTGGAAAAAATGGCCTAATTATTCAAAAAGAAAAAGAGTAACACGATTAAATAGAGCAAAAATATGGGCTTTAAAATGATATATAAAGCAAAAGTAATTTCACGAAAATTAATTTGAAAATACATTGTTTAAAACCAAAATTTAAAATTTCGCAAGAACTTTCTTGACAACCTAATAATATCAACTTTGATGGTTTGGTCTTAAGTATCTTCAAAGTCATAAATGATGGAAAATTGAATGTAATTTAATCAGTATCAAATCTAAAGTTGCGTGGGTGTCCGTTTTTCATCAATATAAAGATATGATTTATAATTTATTGCATTCTTTGTTGAAATTCTGTATCTCTGTGTCAAAACCAGCTTTGTACAAGACATAGAAAATTGTTTTTGTTACTAAAATGATAAAAGGTTTAAGTAATATGACAACCAGTTGACAAAGTGTTGCTATTTTCTCTGCAAACAAAATAACTGTGAAAGCTGTTTTCTATATTTTACTAATTAAGCTTTACCATAGACAGTCAAGATTCAAAATGGATTCCAGTAGGAAATTATATCGTTTAATTGCTTACTTATTTCATTGATTGAACTGCAGTCATGCTAGGGTATTGCTTGAAGAAGGTCTTTGGTTTTAGTCACACAGATTAATCTCAGTATCTATTTTTCTCTAATATGGTACCTATTCTATTAGTCTTTTACTGAACTACTAAGTTACAAGGTTATAAATAAACCAACACCAGTTGCTAAGCAGAGTTTAGGGAGAGGGGCAAATATAGACAGAAAGACACACACAACACACACACACACACACATGCACAACGGGCTTCGCTACAGTTTCCATCGACCAAATAGACTCACAAAGCATTGGTCAGCCTGGGGCTATAGCAGAAGGCACTTAGCCAAGATAGTGTGCAGTGGAACTGAACCTGAAACCCCATAATTGTGAAGTGAATCTCTATTTCCATATGATTTTTCAGAACCTTATATATATTTAGTTCTACTACTCTTGCAATTATTCATTCCTCTTTGAAGAACTTTACCACAATTCTTTATCAGATTAAAATTCTGTTAATAAGGTAAAATAGAATTATGATATTCTGTTGTGTCTGGGGAGAGTCATTTTCTTTTTGTGCCTTATAATGTAACACACTCACCAGTAAAATTTCCACTTATTTCTTATTTTTATTTTCCTAAAATTTTCTCTGTGTCTTGCAACCTTTTCAATGGTCTTGACAATAAGAAATAAGTGGAAATTTTACCAGTTAGTGTGTTACATTATAAGGCACAAAAAGGAAATGACTCTCCCCAGACACAACAGAATATGCTTCAACACACGAACTCACATAAAGAATCTTGCAAACCAAATCCAAAAACGAGAATTATTATAGTCATTCATTTATAAGGAAGACATATTAAAATGACAGTGGTGAACTTGACCGCAGAAACTCGCTTTTCAGAATCCTTCAAGAACAATAAGATAATTCAAAATCTTCAACAGTTTTGCGTACATTTACAGTTTATATTCATTTTAGAATGCTTTCTCACTACTATTAATTAGTCTAAACAGATTACCAATGAAAGAGTACATCTAAAGTATAATTAAAAACAATTATTCAACAAAAGAATCAATATAGCCTTTATATTCTTCTTTTATTTACTAATCATCTCCTAAAATAGTTTTAAATGTATATTTAGTGCCAGTAACATTTATGAAGGAAGAAACAGTAAATCATGGTTATAAAATATGCAACATTCTGGAAATAGAGATCAAAAAATTATTTTCTCATTTCAGTTCTTTTTCATTATTGGTTCAGAATACTATTTTCTAAACCACTACTTATATTTATATATTTATCTATTTGTCTAAATGGGTTAGTGTCCTGAAAATATTTATCTTAAGCAGTTGAGGAGTTGACACCATTTTTGTTATATATTTTTAATATTTGACAGCCCTTTTTTTTTTGTTATTCTTTGGTTGACTCAGTTTGAAAACTCTGTCATGCAATCTTTTCCTTTAGTATTTTAACCATATGTCCATAAGTACCAGAGCTGTGACCTCTCAATGTGGAGAAGTAGTGGCTTGACCTAGAGAGACTCCCTGATCTCTGAGATGTACATGCTATCAAATAATATTACTCGAGAGATCTTTGGAAAAAAACCCATTTTGATATATTGTGTTCATGATCATATTCTTTCAGTCATTTCTCAAATAAATGAGATCATGAATACAAATAAGAGACCTAGGAGTAGACCAAGAGTATGATGTTTAGATAATATCCATAGTTCCAGTTGGACATACTTTGGAATCCAGCAGGAAAGTTTGATGGCAGTTGTTTCTGATAGGACACTATAGAAGAGGGTCCTGAGGATTGTGTCCCCATGACCTTTCCAAGAATAGCAGATGGAGAAGATGAATGGTTGAATGGATCATCGTCATCTATGTGTATTCCACCTGCACGATATTGATTTTCTTGAGAATCCCAATTCCTTCATTTCTGTAAATTCCATTCCTGTCAAACAATGAGGAACATTGTCTTCAATAATATCTTGAGGGCTTTCGTAGGTATATTGAAATGCATGTAATTACAAGAGCTTTTGTCTCATGGTATATAACAGGCACACTCATAGTTGTGCACTATTTATTTTTTAGAAGATATTTTTACATTTAGCTGTATCTATATGACTTTTTTTTGTGGTGGCACATGATGACATGACAAACAGTTGAGAAACCTTTTTTGATGTTGCCTAGACTATCTGCATCTGAATATCACTATGCCCAATGCAGGAACAGAGATCTCATTCGTGTTTTGTAAGCACAATAAAGAGAAAATATCTAGTTAAGCACTTTCACAGTGAGGAGAAAATTTCCAATTAATGAATATTATTTTAATATGATTTTGGCCAGTGTAACAAAAAATTTGGACATTTTCCATCTTATTAAACTTCCTCAGAAAAGCATAGCTTTCTCTGTGCTTGCTTATTTTATGACAAGGAAATTACTATACTGATGCATCATAATACATACTTGTAAGTATAGAAATTGATCATAATGACTGAAGGAATTAGCCAGAGATGCCATCTATAAGTAAACTAACAGTTTAGTTAGTACCACCATGCTCAATGTAGAAAAAGAAAATAAACCTTAAATAATAATAATAATAATATTTATAACAACAACAATAAATGCCCCGGTGCAGTAGCTTCCATGGTTTCTGATCTTAACTGATTGGAAGTGTTATCATGTACATTGTTTTGTTTCAGTATAAAAGATGGGCTACAGCAAATATTCTGCTCAATACCACAGATTTGCTTGTCAGTTGTTTGACCTTAACCAGTTGAGCATGTCCCTTAAGGCTGATGACATGAGCATCCCTGATCATGAGCAGAAGTAGTGAGGGAGCACCATAGCCATGTGTTGAAAGGAATTCTTTGGGGTTTGGATAACTCACCTTTGGAAACGTGGGTGTTTTGTTCAGCATCCTTAAACAACCCTTATTCAGGGACCTTTTGAGCAGGAGAGGCTACTCAACCTGAAGAAAATTCTAGCTGGGCCCCCACCTGCAAGGTCATGCACTGTTTATCTTGATATGAGATCATTATGTTGCACACATATGGTTGTGGTACATGTGCCTGGTGTACCCTTATCAGACAGGTAGTCATGATGGGTGTATTGGGCTTCGTATATTTTACCCTACTATCACTTTGATGGCATGCACTGCCCTGTCACTCAATAATAATAACAACAACAACAGACATTTTTTTTATTTGCCACTAGGACAATGGATGAGTGAGAATGATACAAAAATACTTATAAAGACATTTCCATAGTATGGAATGATTCTGAAAAAAGAATATATGGTATACAGTATTTACAAAAAGTACTGAATGCAAGTATATAAGGTATACAGCATAAGAGAAAAAAATGATGATAGTGATGATGATGAAATGATCTTCCTGATACAAGAGGAGTTCTAGGAGTGATTAAAGAATCCCACTGTACAAAATCACCCTGAATGCTAAGAGAAAGTTTCCTCAATAAGTTTGCTATGTAACTTACATGATTATATTTAGAGTGGTGCTATCCACATTTTTGTCACTTTCACCCACATTTCAGTAAAATAACTCAAGGACAGCACATCCCTATCCACCCTCACCTTCCTTTGTGAGTGACAATTGAACAGTCAGCGAGGACTCTACCATACAGAAATGTCTCTGCTCTCATGACTTTTAGCTTCATCCGTGACACTATCTCTTTCACTATAGCCACCAAATAAAAACTGTCTCCCCACCCAGTTACAGGAGGGCAACAGGGCAATCATCAGTATGAACTTGGCTGATAATCAGACCCATTCCACACAAACATTATAGCAGCTGTTCAACATAACTCCACAAGTCATTAGTTTTTTTAGAAATTTATTCAATGTGACACTCTTTGAAATTTATGGCTGAAATCTTTTAAGTCAGAATAATATACATATAACACATAATTATAATATGTTACAGTAATGCAAAACTTCTGCTTTTATCTGTTTTATTGAAAACTAACTGAGATTCTAGATTTCTTGATGCATTGTCTTGTCACAGTTTTATCATTCTCCTTAGCACAGAAAACATCTACTCTCTACTTAAGTTTAAAATAACTTTCTGATTAATATGGCTTGACTTACATTTTGTGAAAATTTTAAAGTAACTTCTAAATCATGAACTTTATATATAATTCAAATCTATTAAAATCAATTTCTATAAATTGTAAAGCATATTTTAAAAAATCATATTAATGGAAGCTTTGTTGATGAGACACTATTATGTCTTTAAATACTGGCAATATTTTATTTCCATATATGTTAGAAAATGGAAATAATGAACAGAGGTGGCATAGATTACTGGGAACACTTTAGTTTTGTTGGAGATAAATTCTCTAGTGCCAGCACCTAGTCCAAACTGCAAAATGATTGAGGAAAGAAAGGGTTATAACCTGTAGAAACCCACACCATGAAAAAGAAAGAGTAGATGGGGAATATATGGTTTTTGTAACCTATTTAGTAGAGCAGTAACTCAAAATAAAAACACTAACACAGTGTTGAAAGGACTCTTTAGTTCTATCGCAGTCGTTCCTCTCTGGTGCTGTTAACTTATTAAGATATACCCAGTTCATGCTCCAAAGTGACTGGCAATAGGAAAGGCTTCCGGTCAATAAACCTATATTCAATACATGATATATATACACAACAACAAATGGTCAGTTTTCTCTGGTGTTGGAAATGTATGGTAAAAAACGACCAAGAAGGTCAATCCATAACATGCTAACATGGGTAGATGTAAAGTAAAATGCTGATGTTGGTGGTGGTGGCAACAATGGCAATGGCCCTGTCATCATCATCATTATCAAATTCCATGCTGACATGGTTTGGATGGTTTACATCATGCTCCATTTTCTGCTATGGAATGGTTTCTGCAGCTGAGTGTCCTTCCTCACACAAACCAATTTACTGTGTGTACTGGGTGCATTTCTTTCATGCCACCGGCACTACTGAGCCTGTCAAGCACTTTGCTTGACTATGAAACCTGAGGATTGATAGGTAGCAACTTTATGTGAAAGGATGAAATACAGAAGATTGGTAAAAGTATGTGAGAAGGTGCTTAAAAATTATGTGAATGGT
Source organism: Octopus sinensis (assembly GCF_006345805.1). Lineage (NCBI taxonomy): Eukaryota > Metazoa > Mollusca > Cephalopoda > Octopoda > Octopodidae > Octopus > Octopus sinensis. The sequence continues at coordinate 47,942,539 of NC_043002.1, read as the reverse complement.
AAAGACATATGAGAACATACATAATTACATGTAAATTATATTACATATCATAAATGCCAATGTAAGCGAGAAAAAAGAAGCAGGCCCACTGAAGCCAGCATGCAGTGTACTTATAATAGTAATATTATTTAAAAATCTAACATTTTATATATAATTATTGTATCTTCCCTTTTTACTTCCTACTCTTGAATCTAAATCAAAATGGTTTCTCATTTTAATCTACACTGATCATGAAATAAATACAAGTAGCATACTGGGGGCAAGTTGATAGCTTATAACTATTACAAGAAACCTATGAACCTAAGACAAAAATTTTTAAATAATTAAACCACCTTAAAGAAAGAAAACTAAATATCTAATTTATAATTTAAAAACCTAAATAATCAATGAGAAGTTGTTTTTATTAATTATATAGCTGAACATTTTTGGCACATCAGAACGATGTTTCAAATTTATTGCACTCTCTCAAAATTTATTTTTAATTAGTTTTTGATGAATAATTAATTTCAGCTGATAATTTGTAATTAGTTCCTGTGTTGTATGTATTCTTTGTGAGACACTCTCTACATCATTCTTAACTTATGTAAAAGTGTTTTCTTGCTGATAAGTGGTGAAATATCCAAGGCTGGTGCTATGCACTAGGAAAACCAGATGATTACCTAAAGCACTTAAATCTCTAGCTACCATATAATTTCTGAAGTACTTGGACCAAATTTCCAATATTTTGTGACAGCATGTTTGGATGGGAAATATTATTTTGCTAGGAATCAGGTAAGTGCTGGTGACAGGAAGGGCATTTGGCTATAAAAACAGATATGTTGCATTTAAATTTGTTCACACTTGCATATGTCAGACTAAGTCAAATATTATCTTTTAATCACGACAGAATAATCTTTACCTATACTTTGACTAAACTCCTTTTAACATTTTGAGGTTATGACATTCAAGGATATTTCCATGCATTTCCTAGTAATTTCTTTACACATTAAAAAACATTTGTGGTGGGAATGGGTACTAGAATTTGTGGTTTGTTTTTTATACTTATCACATTCATAATTTAGAAAATCAGAAGTATACCTATGGACAGCATTTGATTGATTTGCTTCACTGTGGAATTGATTTGGATACTCTTACCATTTCCATGGTATTTAAGCTTATCTTTAGTTATTCTAATGAAATGAATGATTTTTCCTTTGAGTTGAAAATATTGTTATGAACAAAACATCTTTCCAATGAGAAAAAAGACAGATACACAGAAAATTGCATTCTTAATCCTCACTGGAATATACACATTCTTTTTTTGTGTGTATTTAAAATGATGATGATGATGACAGAAATGGTGGTGGTGGTGATGAAGATAACAGTGACTATGACAATGATGCTGATGGCGATGATGAAGAGGAGGAGGTCTTACTTAGGTATCCTATTTAAAGCTTCTGAAGTTCAGATTATCCTTTGCAATTTCTTATGTAGTTTTATTTGGTTTGGCAGTAATTATGCTGAAAAATGCATGAGTTCAAACCTTAGACAAGACAAATACATGTACAGTTATACATGCTGCAGTCATCCCAGCTGAAATTAGGTTCCATTCTTACTTTGTAGTTGAATGGCTTGCATTAGGAAGGTATTTACACTGAATTGTATGAGTTGCTTTCAAAGCAGTAGTTAATCAAAATAGTGAAACTAATCATAACTCCCAAAGAAACACGACATAAAAGCTGTGGTTGAAACTATGATTAGTATTTTATTATAATTTGAAAATGTCAATTCATATCTGTGAGTTTGTGTTGCTGACAAAATTATGTCTATTTGAGAGAGAGAGAATTTTCTTGTTTTCACTACTACTATTTTTCAATCTGTTAACTATGTCCATACTGCCTCTTCACTGGCTATAGCTATTCCTCCAGTCTAGGTTTCTGTGTCTGTTTGTATCTTCTCTTCACTATCATGATTCTTATTTGAAATCAGATTTGATGCACTTCCTATTAGCCAATACAATCTTATCAGACCTTTCTATAATATATATTGATCACTATGTTATCTTTATGACCGCAATAATTTATGAGCACATCTGGAAAATTACCATCTGAATGCAGACAAGTATTATCCTGATGGCTAAACTTTACTCAACCATTTTTATCCCAGTAGACTTACATTTCTGGAAAAACATTTGATCCAACAATTCAGAAGAATTTAGTCCATATCAGCATAGGATAGCATCAAAAAAGAAACCAAATTACATGAATATAAATAAATTAAGAATGTAGTATATTATATGGAATTCTAACAAATATATACCTATTCCTAAGAAGATATGTACAAATTGCTTTTGACATCTAAGAAATTGTAATTGGGCATAAATGTCTGTTATGAAGATCAAGATAAAATGTAATTAGTAGTGCAAGAGATGATTATACTTTGTCTTGTCCATCATGAGATAATAGTTTTCCTTGATTACATCGACCTGCTTATGATAACTAATTAGTCATGTATGAGGATGTTTTGTGAGTGGAATGAATATATGATACTGTGCTTATTATGGTTTCATTGATATTAAAATTACTAGTTGATAAGTCAACTGAGAATATTAAAATATTGCTTTTAACAGCAATTATTGAAGAGAAAAGGCTAGAAATTTATATTAAGGATAATACTATTTTGCAGTGTGTGTGAGAGAGAGAGAGAGAGAGAAATAGAGAGATTAGCATATCGTTTGTGTTTGAATTCTGATTAGAAAACATTCTGATCCTTTGTTGGTAGGAAACTTTTGGAACCTGGAAAATAACAAAAATTTCTATTAAAAAGAATTGCTCATTGAGCTTCCTGGTGTTGAGTACTTATTCACCCAATTAGTTACAAATGAACACATACATATGCATATACATACATACATCTGTACATTCATTCACACATACATGCATACATAAATATATATATATATATATAATATATATATATATATATATATATATATATATATATAGAGAGAGAGAGAGAGAGAGATACTCACAAAAACATGTACACACACATATATATGTTTACATATTAAAATATTCTACCAATGTACATTCTACTAAAATTCAGTCAGCTATATTTTCTCACATTTTTTCTCATATTCTTGTAGATACATAGAAGTGATGTTAGATATATTCTATTCATCTTCCATTAATTACATATATAGCAATACAGGTGAATACCCAACAAAGGAACTTGTCTAATAACTGAAACATTAAAGTTGCACTAGTATTTCACAGTGTCATTAGTTCCAGTGCAGTCAGTGTATCTCATAATTCATAGTTTGGATTCCATACTGAAATCTTGTCTTGGTACAGATTCAGTAAAAGATAGAGAAAATTAACATAGAAGACAAGACCACAATTTGGTGCAATTTGGTTAATAGTTTTATTTGTTAAATTTGGTTTTGGAATCACTCAAAGTCTTATATAATATGAAAAAATATATTTACTACATTTAGTTGTTATTTTTGTTGTATCCAATCAAACTTGACTGAGTGAGTCAATGATCAAAGACTTTTCAGTTATGGTTGTAGCAGCTTCGTTAGACATTGAATTCTTACCACTTCTTTTTTAAGATGGTGCAGTGTGGTATGAAGATTTGATTTCTGTATCTAGTGGGTTCAACGACCACTAAGAGATTCTCTCATTCTTGTATGCCAAAACCTCTTTAAAATATCAACACACATATTGATTAATGTTCTACCTGTCTTACAGACAAAGCCAATGATCTTAGCAGTCTTAAGTATTACTTCTTCATCTAACCATAGCTTTAAGCACTGTCAAGGAACTTTACAAATTATGAGATAATGTATACATATATATGCATAAGTAAACACTGCTTCCTACTCACTCACTCACTCTCCCACTCATTTACACACACACACACAAGACAGGTGTATTTACGTATTGCTATTTGTTACATTGAATTAACCAACGGAATATCATTTTGCTTCACCATATCTAACCTGTGGAGGCACAATAGCCCAGTGGTTAGGGCAGCGGACTCGCTGTCATAGGATTCAGTTTTGATTCCCAGACTGGGCGTTGTGAGTGTTTATTCAGCAAAAACATCTAAAGCTCCATAAGGCTCCGGCAGGAGGTGGTGGCGATCCTTGCTGTACTCTTTCGCCACAACTTTCTCTCACTCTTTCTTTTGTTGGCCTGCTCGCTTAGCCAGCAGGATGGCATCATTTGAAGGTTAAAACAATGCGAAGCGCATTGTGACCAGCGATGTGTAGCAACATCTGATAGCCTGGTCGGTCTCGGTGATCACAGTGATATTTGACCTAAATATCAAGTTAATATGTAGAAAAAATTTCTTTGAGCCAAAGAAAGTAACTTTTCCATGCTTAAGAGAGAACTTCCCTAGTACTGATATTCAAAAACATATATATCCATACTATATCATCAAACTGGTGGATGAAAGATAGGATATTGTATAATAAATGACAGGATATTGTTATCATAAAAGTCTTAGTTAAAATGATACATTTGAATCAATTCCAAATGTATCAAGAAAGCCATTCCAGGAAAGCCTGGGAAAAAGTGATCCAGATAACCCTTGAGAATATTGGATCTTGCAGAAAAGACACAAAATACACATGTGAAAGGCTTATATGTTTCAAACTACCTATTGCACATGAACATGAGAAAATTATGTAAAACTGATGTTGAAGGGTGAGGGTCATAGTGGCAAAAATAAAATAGATTTATATTAGTTTCATCTATGAAAATGACCAAACTTTTCAACATGCAAATACCACAATTCAATCTGAGAAAAATGCACTGAAGAATGAAATGAGTTTCTTCCACACTGACAGAATATATGCAAATAGGGTAACATTATGTGTTTGCGTTTACTACATGTAAGTAATCTCTGTATGTGCGTGTGCTGAATCAGAAGCTAAATGGTGTATAATAACAAATTTTACTTGCCAATAATAAATATACCAATACTAAATAGATTAATGAAACAATATATTAGGTAACCTGAAATACCATAGAGTGGAAAATTATGTTACTGACATTATTAAATATATTAAAGCTAGTTACAGCTTATACAGTTATATTTTAAGATAATTTTGTTCTCATAAATTTATTTTTTAACTTGTCAAAGGAATGTTACAATTGTAATAAGACAAAATAGATTGAAAGTGAACAGGCTCTCTCCTTTAATGTAGTTTTTTTTTGTGAAATTTTTTGTTTACTTTTGTAGACATTGCATGGTAATCATTATTTTGATGAACAAACTCTTGAGAGAATTAAGAGGAATGAGAAATAGAAAACTTAGAATTTTTTAAAAAATGGGGATATGGGGAGGAAAATGTTGAAATGTGTACAAAATTCTGTGTTGAATATTGGAAACATATTACATATCCCCCTTGTTGCCATCCTCACTACTTTAACGACTACTTTTCCATGCTTCCACAAGTCAGATGAAATTTGTTATGGCAGATTTTCTATGGTGGGATGCTCTTCCTGTCACCAGCCCTCACCTGATTCCAAAAGTGTGAGAATGAAAGACTCTACTTACATAACAGTGACACTCATTTTTATAACTATTCTATTATATGGACACAAGGAGACACACACAACAGAGAGAGTTTTATGTGTGAGCACTTAATCAAACTAGTTACAGATTGAAGAATTGTGGATTTACATAACTGGCAATAATTGTATTTCTCTAGATTATTCTAAAAAAAACAATTACAATGTCATGTGGATAATTCATATTATTCAAATAATTTACCTACCATGCTAATAGCATGTAAAAAGCACCCAGCACACTGTTAAGTGGTTGACATTAGCAGGGGCATCTGACCATACAAGCCATGCAACAACAGACTAATGGAGTCTAGACAGCTACCAGCTACCCAGCTCCATGTCAAACTGTCCAATCCATGCCAACATGGAAAGTGGTTGTTAAACGGTAATGATGATGGTGACGATGATACACACACACACATATAAATAAATATAAATATATATATATATATATATATATATATATATATATATATATATATATCAGGTTTCTTTTAGTCTCTGTCTACTAAATTCATTCACAAGGCTTTGGTTTTGGTAAGTCTGGCAATATAATAAAAGACACTTTTGAAATGTGTCATACAGGGTACTTAACTGGCAATCACATAGTTGAGAAGCAAACTGCTTGGTCACACACCCATGGCACTACCTATAGGAAACAGAAGGTTAGTGAAATACTTTCCTTAGAATGTTGAATACTGCAATGAAATCACAGTCTGAAAATTGCAGATACATTCTTTTGTCTGTTGACAATGCATGAGTACAGTCATTTCTATATTGATATTATCATCATCATCATTTCAATGCCCTCTTTTCCATGCTTGCATGAGCCAGATGGAGTTTATTGTGGCAAATTTTATATATAACAAATTAACCCCAGGACTTATTCTCTATAAGACTAGTACTTATTTTATCGGTCATTTTTGCCAAACTGCTAAGTTACAGGAACATAAACATACCAACATTGATTGTCAAGTGATGGTGGTGGGGGGGGGGGACAAACATAAATATTTACATATATATACATATATACAACAGGCTTTTTTCAGTTTCCATCTACCAAATCCACTCACAAGGTTTTGGTCGGCCCAAGGTTATAGTAGAAAACACTTGCCCAAGGTGCCATGCAGTGGGACCGAACCCAGAACCATACAGATGGGAAACAAGCTTCTTACCACACAGCCACTCCTGTATCTATGATATATATATATATATATATATATATATATATATATAGGGGTTGGGCAAAATAATGGAAACACCTTAAAATTTCAAATTTATTTTAATATTGAGTAGGATCGCCTTTGGCAGTAATTACAGCTTGAGTTCTTCAAGGTGTGGCATTGTACAAAGTTTGAATTGTTTCCCAAAGGAATTTTTTCCATTCTTCAGCTAAAACAGTTTCTAGTTCTTGTAGAGATGATCGTAGAGGATATCGACTCTAAAATGCACCATAAATGTTTAATAATATTGAGATCTGGGGACTGTGGTGGCCAGAGAAGATGTTCAACTTCACTAGAATGTTCCTCATGCCATTCAGTAACAACTTTAGCTTTGTGAATTGATGCATTATCATCCTGAAAGATTGCGTTTCCCTCTGGAGACAGTTACGTAACCATAGGATGAATTTGATCAGATAAAATGCTTAAATAGTCTTGACTATTAATTCCTCCATGAAGGGAAACCATTGGGCTGGTAGATTTCCAAGATATAGCCCCCCGCCTCCACCCCGATCATCACAGATCCTCCATGTTTAACAGTTGGAAGTAGGCAGTCTGGGTCAAATGCTTCTTTTGGCTGTCTCCACTTGTATACTTGGCCGGTGGGTGGAAATAAGGTAAAGGATGACTCATCCGAGAAAATAACATTCTTCCACTGCTCTAGGGGCCAAATTCATAGGTTTTTACTCCACTCTAAATGCTTAACAACTTTTGTTTTTGAAAGTAGTGGTTTTCTGATTGCAGCTCTTCCATGAAATCTGGCTTTGTGCAGCTCCCGGTGAACAGTTTTTGTGGAAACTGGATTTTCAAGATGGTCATTAATTTTGTGATCCTTTTACAACAATTTGTGTAAGAGTCCGACGGTCGCCTATCTGAAAGCTTTGGTTTTCTTCTGGAGTTTTGTTTTAACAAGGAGGCTTTTCTCTCTTTCTCAAGGGCTGTCATTACTTTTGAGACAGTACTTCTTGATACACCAAACATTTCAGCTGTTTTCATTATGCTAGTGCCTGCCATACAAGCACCAACAATTTGACCTCTTTGAAAGTTCAATAGATCTGTCATTTTAATGAATTTTAATTACCTTTTTCTGATGATATCTGGAAAGAAACAGAAATTTTAGCAAGACATATTAAGCAACACTAATAATAAATCAAAAAGCATAAAAATAAACAAGCTTTTGATGGTTGTATAGATATTTCAAAATTACGATGCTATGATGCTAGGTATTTACATTATTTTGTCCAACCCCTATATATATATGATGGTCTTATTTAATTTTCTGTTCACCAAACCCACTCACAAGGCTTTGGTCAGCCAGGGATGACAATAGGAGACACTTGTCGTTGGTACCATGCATTGGGACTGAATAATGAAAGTATTTGGTCAGGAAGTAAACTGTTTAACCACACACCCATTGCTGCGCCAATCTTTCAAGCCTTTTCTTTGTGTTTTTCAATTTCAATTCTTTAACATTCATGATTAAGATTAGCTTTGATGGTATGATCCTAAATGCCTTTATTTTACCTAGTGGATTTATTTATTCACTCATCATCATCGTTTAAAGTCTGTTTTCCATGCTAGCATGGGTTGGATGGTTTGACTGGGGTCTGAGAAGCCAAGAGGTTGCAACTGGCTCCAGTCTGATCTGGCAGTGTTTCTACAGCTGGATGCCCTTCCTAACACCAACCACTCTGTGAGTGTAGTGAGTGCTTTTTACGTGCCACCGGCACAGATGCCATGGGAGGCTGGCAAGGGGCTCCTTTTTCAAAAATCGAATTTATAGCTTAATACTGTTGAAAATGCGCAAGTTCATCTTTTTTTGAAAATATAGAAATAAAATATTATTTGTACCATGTTCAATGAGAGCTAGAACACATTTGCATATTCATTTGTGATACATCCAAGCAAGTTCAGACACAAAGTATACTAGTCACTCTAGTGTGCATCATAGGAGAATAACTTCTGTCTTTTACAATGACAATGTGTTCAACACATTCAGCTCAATCAATCAATAAATAAATCTGTAGATCCAAACTATCTTGTTCTTGACTTTACTTGTAGTAATTGTTGACTGTCTGGCCATTTTATCTTTCTTATTTGTATAAGTAAATAGATTGGAAAGGTATTTAATTAGCCAACCCAGTTATAATTTCATAGTAGATAATCTACTGTCTCTAATGCAATTAGGAAATGAAAGTGGTCACTGTTGCAAATTTCTCTTGTTAATACAATGTAGTGTTATAATATTTAAAAAGGAAACAAAACAAAAATCCTAATGATGGCTGCTGCTGGATATGAAACATAAATGATAGTGATGGCGATACTTTTTAGATAATTTCCATAATTTTCTTATCAAGACTACTTATTTGTTTTTATTGGTTTGCTCTTTGTCTAAAAAGCAATACTACTCAACTAATCATTATACATTAGATCAGAATGTCTGATTATAGCATGTAATGCATCCCAATGTTTACTCACGATGTTTTTAATTCATATTTTTCCCATGTATAACCAAAGCTTTGTTTATTGCACTTTGTCACACTTACAATCATCAATACATTCTCCCATTCTGTTCATTGAGGTGGGATGAGGGACTCTATGTAGTCTATCAGTCTATAAGAAATAGCAACCAAACTGTTGTCAAACCTCACACTACCTACTTAAATAATGAAGGCATGCATTAAATAATATGCTCTTACATATCTCTAAAAAGATGGAGTGGTTACATTTGGAATGACTTTGATAATAGATCTAGTCGAACAGGGTTAACTAGAGCTAATCAACAACAAGAGAAAACAGAAAACCTTGAAAATTGATTTGTCAGAATTTTCTAAAAGTATCAGATATATGAATGAAGAATGCTTGCAATCTCTGAAATTTTGTCAAACACTGAGATCTATTTTGAAGACGCCAATATTATAATTTTCTCCCATAATGTATTTGACCACTATCATGATACAGTAGACAATGTCTAAAACTATGAATCACCATCTTTAGCTGTCATCATTTCTAATATTATTAACTAATTTGTCATCAGCAGGAATCTAATCCATTTGGCTTTAAAAAAATCTGTCTATCAGAATTGTTGTTAGCTTTTTCTTTCTATATTTCTTCTAATATAAAGACTTGACAGTTTTTGAATGGTGTAATCTAATTAGCATATCTTATTTTGCTTTAAAAAAAATAACAACAAAGGATTTGCATAAGAAATCCAAGTTCTTGTGTGAAATCTTCTAAAAATATTACAAATTTTGTTTTGTTAATTTTCTGTCTTATTTTTATTACATCTGACATATGATGCAGGCATGGCTGTGTGGATAAGATGTTTGTTTCATAACAATTTGGTTCTCCAGGTTTGATTTGATTGTGTGGCACCTTATGCAAGCATCATTTAGCATTGCCTTGGATTCACCAATGTTCTATTTATGAAATTTTAGGAACTAAAGCTGTGTGGAATACAATCATATAAATAGATGTGTTTGTGCATGTGCATGTGTGTTGTTCACATGTATTTGTGTAAACTGTAAAGTTGTATAAATATCTTGTTATGTACATGAAAATTTCTCTAAGAAGAGCCTAACTTTGGAAAAATTTAACCTTTCAGTTTTTTGGGCTTCCATCAATCACTACTGATCATGCATCTGCAAATATATGTGCAAGTTGAGACAAGAGTTTTTGAGAAAGACTAGTAGTTGTCTATACATTCAAGTCTACCCTCTCCACTCCATATTTGCCCAAACTAGTTTTCTTGAACTATGCATTTGACTTATAATATAGGATCTAGTATCCATATTGTAGTGTAGAACGTAGCTCCTGTACTGTAGTGTAAAATCAGCATCTGTACTGAAGTTTAGGATCTGGTATCTGTACTGTACCTTAGGATATAGCATCTGTACTGTAGTGTAGGATGTAGCAACTGTGCCAGCGTCTAGGACGTAACATCTATAGAAAGTTGATGGCTTTAATAGTGTGTTCATCAGTTGTGTGTAGTTTAAGGCTTATTCTCTTATGAAAAATTGTATTTTTTTGTGTTTTGGATGTTTTTGAGAAGGGCTAAGTTGACATCTCGTTGCAGTGTGTTCTCAAGGTTTCTGCATTTTGCAAAATGATTATACCTGGAAGAGAGTTTTGTGTTGAAAGATGGTGAAGCATTAATGTCATTGCCTAAGGATGAATATGTCATTAGAGGTGACAGCAAGTGGTTTGATGTTGTTATTTAGCCAACCACTAAATCATTTTTGATTGAACAGATCGATCAATGATCAAAGGAAGTTGATCCATGGGCTGCTTGTCATGTTTAATATTTTGCTTTGATTTTTTTTTTCTTTTTGTTTTTCATGAATAATGTATACCATAATCTATAATATCCCCTGTCTTATTTTTCATAATAACAGGGTGAGGATGTAGTTTGAGGAAAATTTTGCCAGTCTTTATCTCTATTTCCTCAAAATCATTTGTTGATATAAAGGTGAAAAAGAGTAGGAGAGATAGGAAAGCTTTGAGGAATACTCAAGTTGATATGAGAGAGCCTTATCAAGTTTATCATATATATGATTATTGAAGGGTAATGGGATGATGCTCATAATTTATCAGTAGGTTTAATCAAAGTGGATGTTTGTAGACATCAAGTATATATATTAGATAGTTTGTTACTTTTATTAAAATTTTTTGTAATGTATTGGCTATGAATAACTGCAAACATAGATTTGAAGATGTACATAGTTACAGTTATGGCTGTATGGTTAAGAAGCTTGCTTCCCACCCATATGGCCTTGGGTTCAGTCTCCTTTCATGGCACTTTGGGCAAGTGTTTTCTACTATAACCCTGAGTTGACCAAAGCTTTGTGAGTGGATTTAGTTGATGGAATCTGAAAGACGTTTATGTTGTATATGTGTGTGGTGTGTGTATGTATAAAGAGAGAGAGAGAGAGAGAGAGAGAGAGAGAGTGGTAACAGATGAGGTTAAGACAAGGGACCAGTTCCGCAGGGTAAAGCGTGGCTATAAGCGGAATCTAAGTGAGTAGGTATGGAGACAATTGGGCAGATAAACAAATACATACATACATACATACATACATGAGGTTATTTCCTATGAAATGTCATATTTGAAAGACCACCATATAGTGACCACTAACTTTTTAGGGTGCAATGGTGGGTTTGGGTAGTGTTTAGCTGACTCTCCTGCATCTAATCACTGTTCTGTTCTGCTGTTATTAAAGAGTATCCATTTC
>NC_043002.1:47893027-47925527 GCF_006345805.1 Octopus sinensis | reverse complement strand
AATGGTAATAACTACAAGGTCCTGTTCTTGTTGTGGTGTGGTGGCTTGTAAGCTTCAGTGACCCCAAGAGCTATGCCAATAGCGTGCAAGCTCCTAGTAGGACCTCCAATGTTACACTAGTCAAAGGATAGAGACCAGATTAAAATAGTGCACTTCTTCCCTGAGGTAAAAATGGGTTTGTGCAGGGCTAACACTCTACCTAGAAAAATAGAAAAGTTACAGAAGCATCAATAACAATTTGAAGCCAAGACTTGAGAAAGGACCAAAAAGTCATCAATAGCTTTTACTCCATAAGGAGCAAAAGGCTTCAGTCAGAAAGTCAATGAAAATAATATAGAAAGAGTGAAAGAAAGAGAGGAGTACTTGAGCATAAAATCATATATATCAGCAAGAATGGTTAGTTTGTGGCTTAATTTATTAAGGTGGATGTCAGTTGAACGTAATATATGATTTTTAAATGTAGGTTGAATATTTAAAAATTTGTTTGAACGTGGTTACTCTCTCAAGAATAGACATGATTGTCACGTTTCTCTCTTTCTTTTTCCTTTGTTCTTGGTTTGAAAGGCATCTTCAGGTACCAGCTAAGATCCATGAATAAGGTCAGATATGTTATAATGTTGGCAGATAGCTAAACTCATATGTTAAATTTCTTAATTTGGTGTGAGTTTTCCTCTTGTACCAGTTGATATTTGGATGTAGGTATTCTGTGGTGTTATGTATAGCATCTGATCTAATGTTAAATTTCTTTCGACAATAAGTTGTAGAACTCAAGTGTTGCTTTTTATATTTGTGATATTTGCTATTGTCTCAGTTTCAATTCCTGTTTTGTTTTTAATGGCAGAGACTCTTTCTATAGAATATGCCAGTTAATTTCTTGATTCATATTGTTAGCTTTCTTACAACTAGGAATTATATGCAAGCTTCCCAAGCTATATGGCACTGTTGATGGAGTGTAACAGTAATAAACAGGCCAATAGAATAACTATTTCATCATCAAAACTTTCTAGTATTTAATTCTTTCAGTATTTTCACCGTGTTTCCTTTTGTTTTTTTCAGTTCATTAAACTCAATCTAATTGTTCTGCTGCAGTACTTGTGATTTGTTTCCTAAATATTTTTCTTTTAAACAAATGAGGGAAGAAATCACTTGTGAATTTTTAGTCTGTCCTTGACATCAGTAATGCATTTCTTAGTTATCCGTTTTCCATGATCAATAAAGTAAGAAAACTTGTGTGTTTGTGAAATTAGAACCTGCTAAGATCTTATGTCAATAATTGGCTATTAGTTAAGGAGTATAGTTTATGAAATCCTATTCAAAGCAAACTTTATTTTTGCTTAAATCCAACTTTATATTATTGATTTACCATTCTCTAAAAAAGTTTGAATGTATTTACCTCTAGCAAATCTTACAATAACACTGCTAAGATTTTAATGAAAATGATATAAGTTTCAACTTGAGACAAAAAGCAAAAAGCAAGAACAGAAAATTAAATAATAAAAAAATAACATTTGGTTTTGATGCTCTTTTCTGTCTCAGATTGATGCCTATAATGTCTAATAACAAGAAAATCTTCTTTAACTTCTTTTAGATTTTGATTTATCTTAGTTTTATTGATGTTTTATCATATAGTACTCCAACATGAAATCTATATCTGTTGCTCTAAGAATGAAAATGACTTTGACATTTGAAGTGATATTAAGGAAAACTCTTTGTGGGAAAATTTTTGCTGAGTAACTAAAGAACTGCAAAAGTTACAGAATGAGTTGTTTTTCTTTTTCATTCTGAGTATTCTCCATCCTTTAAATAATTTATGAAATTAAGGAAGAATAAACAACAAAATAATATCAATGAGTCTGGTGCAGCCATCTGGTTAGCTAGACCTCAGTCAAATCGTCCAACCCATGCTAGCATGGAAAGTGGGCGTTAAACGATGAGGATGATTTAAAAGGGTTAGCCAGTTACTGTAGACAAAAGAGAACTTTCCCTGTTTATAATATGAGTGCTTTTGATGTTATCAAAATTCCAGGTTTACTTACAGTTAAGTCACACATATCAAGGATGAAAAAGCACAGCTGAACTTCACCAAAGCTTATTGCAATATTTATGAGCCTGTTGATACAAAGCAAATAATCATCAGCTTTTATAATTGCCAAATATGTTATCTTTTGTGAAATCTGCACGTATACAAGAAAGCCATTTCAATGGTAGTTAGTTCCTTGTTACCATAGTAATGGAGAGATAGTGATAAATATATTAAACAACTAAAAATACTTAACGACAGTCCTTGCATTCATTGAAAAGCATTGATATTATTTCAGAATTTAACCTGAAAATCCTAGCAAAAACTTAACTTTTTTAGCATGGAAAATTACGTATGTACACTGAGATCACTCTACTACACACACAAAGCTAAAATTAGCTTCTCAAGTTAAAGCTTTATCCTCTCCCTGCTCAAAGTATTTTCATTCTATGGAATGTTTATTAGACATTAAGTTTATGTATATATATCATCATCATCGTTTAACATTGCTCTTCATGCTAGCATAGGTTGCACGGCTTGACTGGGGATTGGCAAGCCAGATGGCTGCACCAGGCTCCAATCTGATCTGGCAGAGTTTCTACAGCTGGATGCCCTTCCTAACGCCAACCACTTCAAGAGAGTGTAGTGGGTGCTCTTACGTGCCACCGGCACGAGGGCCAGTCAGGCGGTACTGTCAATGGCTACACTTAAGTGGTGTTTTTTACATGCCACCTGCACAAGAGCCAGTCCAGCAATATATATATATTACTATCATCATCATCTAATATCCATATTCTATGCCAGTATGGGTTGGACAGTTTGACTGGATCCAGCAGGTTAGAGGAGTGTGTCAAGGTCCAATGTGTGTTTTGGTAAATTTTTTATAGCTAGATGGCCTTTGCAATGCCACCTTCTTTGCAACATGTTATGTGCACTTTTTCAAGTCCTTAGCACTAATGAGATCAATTAGCTCACAAGACAAGATCCCTATACAGACTGGGGGAAGGTACAGTATTGAGTGGTGGCTTATGCTCTAATGCACAAAGCATGTGGTTTTATTTGCATTCCAAAATGTGTGCTGTAACTTTTAATCGATCAATATTCATATGGTGTACTTTTAACATATTCATGACCTACCGGCAAGCACTAGAGATAGGCATCAGGATGTGGTGTACTAATTCTCCACTCTGCATTTAAAAGTAAAAAACAATATTCACATGGAACGAAAATTAGAAAACACCCAGTACTACTACTGATGTGTGTGTCTATGGATGATATTACCACCACAGTAGAAACAAGGAGAGAAGCTAAATGCCTCTTGCGCAATTAGATGAAGTATTCCAGCAAAGTTGACTGCATGCAAATGGCTAAAATAACATCATGATCTGTTTGCAATGTAAGGTCAAGTTAAGCAATTTCTCTTTAAAACTAAAGAGGAGTTGCTTCCAGTGAAAAGGTACCTACACAGTACTCTTGATTGATGCCACAGATGGTATCGTGATTGAGGCCAATTTTAAACATTGACAACTGTTGTTTGATGAGTAAGTTTGATGTGTGACCTTAACAAATTTAACCATTTGCTGAAGACCTTACAAGTTTTTATATGTGTTGCTTGGTTTCCTGTCATGCTTTACAGGAACTAGATTGTATAGTGCCACTGCGTAACTTCAGCTGCTTTTAGCATCAATGGTAAAGAAGTTATAAATAATAAAAGCCTTCTGCCTTATGATACTGTAGATTCACTATATTCCAATATTCATGTGATCCATCCAATAGTAATAACAACTAGGAAATGAAACATATGACTTCCACCCCATCCCACCAAACAAAAAATCAGTTGAAGAGTGACAGAGACTTCTCCGAAACAGAAGAGGTGAGAGTTGTGATGCAGTACTTGATTGGGATCAATACAGTAAAAAAATGGATATCCTGCCAAAAATAACAAAGGTATGCAAGATATTGTCATAAAAGAAATTCATCTTCTTGGAGAGTAAGAGTGAGTGACTAAAGCAGTAGGACTCAGAAAGCCATTGCCCATGGGTGGCATTGAAGATATCGGTACAAGGGAAACTATTGTTGAGCATGAGCATGTCTTGAAAGCATTCAAGTCTTTCCTTACTGAGTATTCCTAGTATCTTATTCCAGTCTTGAATATCAATTCTAATGTCCTGAAACAACACTACAGCATTGCTATTGCAATGAGAATCTATACTGTTATAGCCTGTTTCTACAAGGGGAATGAGAAAAAAACACTACAGCTTAAACCAAAGGAAGCTGAAGCCCAAACATCTGGATGGTGCTAATGACTAGAAAGGGCAAACAGATTTGAATGCAGCACTCATATTCCAAGACTATATTGCAATAGTAAAGGAATTTCTTGATCTCATGGCACTATCTTTTATAGCATTGCCATGATCTTCTGACTACGAAGGTCTTCATTGCTGAGTTGGTTGTGCTACTGAATGGCAATATTAGAAAAAGAAACTAATGTATGATGTACTAAGAGAATCATTTGAGACACGAGGATGGTTATGTCTCTCTTAGAGGTGGGATATCATGGATTTGTATTTAGACTCCCATTACTTTGGACATAGGAATAACAGTTGAATAGGGATTTAAGAACTGAATAAGAAAGCAGAAAATTCTTTACAAATATAGCAGCAACATATGAGAGAAAGACTTCACTTGAGAGCAAAGAATAAATTTTCATCAAGTACTAAAGCAAAATATTTGTTGCATGGCTGGAGAGGTTTGGTGTAACAGCTGCAAAGATAATGGAGGAGAAAAGGTTTGCTTCAGAGTGGCCAAAAGAATCTGGGCTTTCCCTGGTTAGGTATATATATATATATATATATATATATATGATTTACATACTAAAATGATAGTATGAGGGAACATCAGCATAGCATTAAAGTGAAGTTGGAATTCTGAACAAAGAAATCATCTTTAGTATATTTGATATGCATCTATATAGATAATATGTATATCTAGTTATAAAAGGCATTAATTTCGTCTGAATGGATACAGTTAGATACACATTTATATATCTGTGTATGCATGTGTGTGTGTGGGTGTGAGAGAGAGAGAGAGAGAGGGAGAAAGAGAATATGTAGATGTGTGTGTAAGTAAATGTATGTGAGACGATACATGGAAAAAAGTTAGTATGTCAAAGGAAAGCATCAATTACCTTGACCAACCTACTTAATCTTACTTCACTTTCCAGGCAACCATGAACTAATCTAAGTAGTTTGTGTAGCATCACTGGGTTGTAGGCATGCATAAATTGTGGCCACAAATATATGCGATACATAACTATGTGGTTCATTGCTGAGACAATTTGACCTCTGTCAATGTGCCTCTAGATACTGTCAAATATCATGATCTATACAAAGTTAGTCATCACCCAAATGAAATTCAAAATTTTTTCCTTCAACACTGCCAAAAGAAATTTTCTGAATGGCCAAAAAGACCCCCTCATATATAATGTGTGTATTCTAGTGAAAGAGTTTGTATGAAGTCAGAGAGAAAGTGAGAGAGGGTGAGTGTGTATGTGCGTGAGTGTGTGTTTGTGTGTGTGTTTGTGTGTGTGTGTGTGTGTGTGTGTGTGTAATGCATGTGTAGACTGACTAATAGAGTACCTCAAAATCCCAGTACCATAAATCCTCGAGTATAATCCACATTTTCCCCCAAAATTTAAAGGTCAAAGTCCCTAGTGCATACTATATATGAGGTTAAAAATGAAAATTATTTTCTAAGCAATGTCCAAGTCTCTATTTGCTGTCCGGCAATGTTTATTCAGATGCATTTTGTGATGTCGGGTGTGAAAATACCTTAAAGCATCCATAACTTGCAGTTAGCAACATTTATTAAATGTTATTACTGTTATTACTGTTATTTCTTTATTTTCTGTA
This sequence comes from Octopus sinensis, assembly GCF_006345805.1. NCBI lineage: Eukaryota > Metazoa > Mollusca > Cephalopoda > Octopoda > Octopodidae > Octopus > Octopus sinensis. Next base: position 47,919,596 of record NC_043002.1, on the reverse strand, counting down.
AACAAAATGCACAAAAAAGGCTACACGTTTGCATTATGTTATATTTACAATAATAATAAAGGACGTTACCGTATACATTTTTACGTTATATAGACCTCCGTGACTCAAGTTAGAGAAGGGGTGCATATTATACACAAGGTTTAGGTTTTTCAGAGGTACAGCCCCCTAAAAATCCCCTGCATATTACACTCAAGAGTGGATTATATTCGAGGATTTATGGTAATAATTATGAATGGATATTGATAACATTTAAAGTCCTCAAGGATATAAATCATTCTGCACAAAATATAAGTTACTTCAAAAATGAAGTACTTCTTGTACAGTTTTACTCCCATTATGTTTTCATGAAGGTAGGCATGTATGTATGTATTATGTATATATATATATATATATATATATATATATGTGTGTGTGTGCATGTATGTACATACATGTGTATGTATGCATGCATGTTTGTATGAAAGTACATATGAATTCCAAGTTTGCTGGAAGATATGATAAATTATCAAATAACACTGTGTAACAAAATTTTTAATTTTGAAATTTTGTTAGTAAGTGTTATTTCTGATTTGCTTCTGTCTAGAAATCAAAGGAAATAACTACTACTATCTTCAAACTTTGCTTTTGTGACCCAGACATCAATACTTTGAATTGACCTATGTTCTATAATATTTCGGACAGATTCAGTGCTGAGTTACTCAAACAGAAATATCGTTATAGCAAATATTCTTTTCAATACGACTAATTTGTTTGTCTGCTTCTTGATCTTAACCACTTGAACATGTCCCTTAGTGACTGACAATAAGTGCATCTCTGATCATGAGCAGCAGTGGGGAAACATCTTAGCCATGTGTCAAGAGGGGCTCTTTGAGGTTTGAATAAATGTAAGAAAAGCAAAGTTTGAAGGAAATATTAGCCATTTCTCGTACTTTCTAGGAAAAAGCAAATAGGAAATAACAGTTGCTATCCAAGGACAAAATTCATGTTACACAGTGAAATTTGGACTCTGTTAGTAGTCTCACACTCCACTCCTATATACCACACAATGTAAAAACAATCATTATACGGGATAGCATACAGACTTCTGATCATGTTATGAGGTAATAAGAAGTACAGGAAATGTAATTGGTAATTTTACACTTTATATAACACACATGCATTTCCACAAGCCAGTTGGTACTCTTCCAAGCAAATGACTGTGTGTGTGTGTCACATGGATATGCATGTATGTGTACACACACACACACATATATATATATATATATATATATATATATATACATACATACATACATGTATATAATGTATTTATACACACACACACATATATATATACACACACAGATATGTATATATGTACATATATGGTGGGGTCCTGCACAGTTTCTGTCTCCCAAATTCTACTCACAAAGGATTGGTCAGCCTAAGGTTATAATAGTAGAAGACATTTGCCAAACATACTGTGCAAGGGGATCAAATATGGAACCACATGTTTGCAAAAGCAAAATTCACAGTAGATGCCTATATACACAGTGTGCTTAAGCTCTGTGTTTAAGAAGTTCATATCTCAGCACAGGTTTAGGTTCAGTCCTACTGTGTGGCACCTTGCATAAATGTCTTCAGCTATAGCCCCAAGCTGACCAGAGCCCTGTGAGTGGATTTGATAGACTAAATCTGAAGGATGCTTTTCGTGTATATACAAGATGTTCCAAAATGAAGGGAACTGAAGTTTCGGGCTTTAATAACCATCAATAAATGTGATAAGATATGAAAATTATGCATCATTATAAAAGCTTAGAGTGTTTCCTTTTTGTTTCAGACTAAATAAATTCAGATTTATAAATTGCATAATGACTGTAGACCGAAATACAATCATAACCCTCCACAAAGGAGGTGAAAGTAATACAGCTATATCAAAAAAAGCTTAAAATTAAACAAAAACCAATGATCTGGAAAATTGCCAAGAAATTTCAAAAGACTGGTTCCATCACTGATCAACCTGGACGTGGCTGAAAAATAAATGTGTGGACCCCTCAGCTTATCAAAAGTACCAGAGAAAAGATACGGTGAAATCCCCACCATTCCATTAGAAAACTAGTTGTCACAGCAAAAATAAGCTGAACATTGATGTATCAAGTGCTGAAGGAGGATCTCAGGACCCACCCTTACAAGATGATCCACCATCATGAGTTCACGCTAGTTTATAAGGCCATGAGAATGGAGAGAACTTGTCTTATCCTGTATCAGACTGCTGAAGGCATGCTGCCCAACCTGGTGTTCACTGATGAAAAGAAATTTGACATTGAACAGACAGTAAATCACCAGAAGGACCGACTTTGGAGTATCTGGCTCCATTGAGGGTAGACTGATATATCGATATCAAAATCCAGTCAGTAATGGCTTGGGCAGCTGTAACAGGAAGGTCTCGCCTCATTTCTGTACCCTAAGGTGTTAAAATTAATACCCAGCAATACTTTAGCGATATTCTGGAAGCTGAACTGCTTTCATGAGTGAATGAGCATTTTCAAGGTGCAGATTGAAGCTTCCAACAGGACTTGGCACCATCCCATAGTTCTATGGGAACACATGCATATATATAAAATTGATAAAAGGTGTTTTTTTTCTGATTTTTATATATATATTATATTTTGTGAAATTTGATTTAGTATTTCTAAATTGAATTTTTCCCTGTAAGTTAGGAATAATATTCCCTCAAATAATAATTATTATATATATATACACACATACATATATTTTCATGCATATATATATATCTGCACCCACACTTACATGCACACACACACACACACACACACATTACTAATAGGATTCAAAAGACAATGTTTTCTGAAATATTCGAAGCCTCATGAAAACTGAGAAAGATATCAGAATTTAATCTTTACATCTGAAATGTCTAAAATGTTTTATCATTCAATAAATGCAATAGCAACTTTGTATTCAAAGACATTAGAATAAGTTTCATTTAAGCTGTAAATTTTCTCCTTAGTGATTTTACCATCATCATCATTGTTATTTTCATTTTACATTGGCTTTCAATGTTGACATTATTTTGACAGATCATTACAATATGAATTATTTATTAATGAGAACTATTGCTCTTGTAGATTAGTCTTCATAATTTTGTGAGTTTCAGTTATCTGGCTGTGATTGTCCTATATTTATACACTAGTTCATCTCAAAATGTTTGATACAAGATCACTTCCTGCAGTGAGCCCTCCCTCTCAGAGAGTCCTTGTGTTGCAAGTTACTTGGTGACCCTGACAGTGCTGATGCCACATGAAAAAAGCATCCAGTAAAGTGGTTGGCATTTGGAAGGGCATCCATTTGTAAAAACCATGCCAGAACTGACCCCAGCTGTGCTGGTGCCATGTAGAAAGCACTCAGTCCACTTAGCGGGGTAGTTGGTGTTAGGAAGGACACCCAGCCATAAAAACCATGCCAAACTAGACACAAATCTGGGGCAGTCTTTTTCCTGGTCAGATCCTGTCAAACCATCAAACCCATCCTGGTATGGAAGGAGGATGTTAAATAATTATGATGATGATGAATGCTTCACCACCCCCTTTTTTTTTCAAGCGCTGCAGACATGACAGTATGTTTAAGAAGTATGCTTCACAGCCATGTGATTGTTAGCTCGGTCCTACTGCACAACTCCTTGGGCAAGTTTCTCCTACTATAGCCCTTGTGAGTGAATTTGGTAAAGAGAAACTGACTGAAAAGCAGTCTGTTATATGTCATGTTCATATCTCGACATCATGAACTAATTGTAAACAGATGTCCCTGTCATACAAGCAGTGTCATTCATTTACAATCTTTATTCAAAACATGTTGAGTGTTCATTTGTGTTTAAAAGACAAAAAGAAAATATTATCTTACTTGGAAACAGCGAAAGTTGGTTACAAGAAGAGCATCTAGCTGCAGGTAAATCTGCCTCAAAGAATTTTGTCTGGCTCATGCAAGCATGGGAAAATAGTCATTAAATGATGATGATGATAATGATAGTGGCGATAGTGATGGCGGTGGTGGTGGTGGCCGTGGAGGGGGTGGCAGTGGTAGTGGTGGCAGTGGTGGTGGTGGCAGCAGAGAGATTTGGTTTCTGTTTCTGGCTGTTCACACAACTATCGATATTTATTGGTTTTCTCGTTGGCTTCATGTGATTAATAATTTTATCAGGTAAATTAGAAAGCAAACATCAATCTTTAAATTGTACGTGTATACTTTTCATTTCATCATATTTCTTCTACATTTACATAAATTATATATATATATATATGTATTCTTATATCTTATAATAATATAACTATTTTCTTGCATTTTTCAGGTAAGGATTTTGAGTTCCTGATATTAAAAGCAGTAATGGTAATGTATTAATTCCATTAAACCCTGTTCTGTTGCCTTTGATGAAATACTTCAAACAATTTATTTGTATTGCATGCATCAAGATGTTTGTCTGAAATGTTTAGCTTATGTGTTTCAGCTTTTATGTAATTACATAATTTATAATTTGCTTGCAAATATCTTGTTGTCAAGTTAATTATAGTGTGGTTAATTCTCAATTATATTCATGTACACTGATTCAAGTATTGATATTTTTGAGTTTGGATTATGTATTATTATTCTATTAGAAATATTTCACCATTAGCTTTACACTTTCCCCAGTATTTTATTATTGAAATCAACATGTGTTTGTGTATTGCTTTTTTCTTTTTTTTATCTTACAATAAGTCTTGAATGTGAGCTATAGGAAATGTAAGCTGTGAATGTATATAAATTGTGTGAAATATATGCAATGAATATGTATTAATTAAATGTTGGCTTTAACTGTTTTGTATGGAATGTTGGCCATGCATGCATGTAACCTAAAATGTAGATTTGGATCATTACATTCAACAAACATACTTCTAGCCCATGAATATATTGGGTGTTTTCATGATATTCGTTGACAAATTCATATTCTGCACAGTCAGTTTCCATTGTTGCTATAACAGCTTTTTATTTCCTGAATATGCTACATGTGTGGCTGTGTGGTTAAGAAGCTTGCTTCTCAATCATGCGGTGTTAGGTTCAGTTCTACCATACAACACCTTGGGCATGTGTCTTTTTAATATAGCCTCAGGCCAGGCCAATCAAAACCTTACAAGTGGATTTAGTAGACAGAAATTGAAAGAAACAATGAGTGTGTGTGTATGTGTGTGTGTGTGTATTTTTGTTTAGACATTATGTGATGGCTGTAAATGATCATCACTGTTATACAAGCATGGTTGTTCATTTCCAGTCTTCCATGAAAAATATTCCTGGCTATGGGGAAATATTACCTTACTTGGAAGCAGGTGAGGCATTCAGTGAGAGGAAAGGCATTGAGTTGTAGAAAATGTGTCTTGGCAAATTCTTTCTGACCCATGCAAGCAAAGAAAAGTAGACATTAAAAGATGATAATGATGATGATGATGATGATGATGACAGTGGTGGTGAGCTGTTTTGTATACATTTTTTGTACCATCTCTATGTTCAAATGAACAAATGCAATATTTTTCTTAGATAATTATATTTGCTAATCTTAAAACAAATTGCCTGGCAAAACAATTTACTTTGAAGAAATAAACTTAAATATACTACATAAATAAAAATAGAAACAGATACAATAAGTTTAATATTATTAAAAATAAATAAATAAATGCATATTTTTCACTTTCAACACTTATTTTTCTCAGTATTCAGAATCTCTAAGCAGTTAATTTAAATAACTTAATCTGATTTTTATAATGTGTATGCTTGTATATGTCTTGAGGTGTATATGTGTGTGTTCAGAAGTGTATGTGTGTACCGTTTTGTTTTTACATTTTTATGTCAATATAATTGGAAAGGTGTTTGGAAAATTTCATCATAATGTATATCATCATTGTCATCATTTAGTGTTCACTTTTTCATGCCTGCATGGGTCAGATGAAATTTTGGGGAGTAGATTTTTCTACAGCTAGATGCCCTTCCTGTTGCCAACTCTCACCTGTTTCCAAGCAAGTTAATATTTTCTCATAATTAGACATTTTTTATTTTCATCGGAGACTGGAAATTAATAGCCTCACTTGTATAACAATGACGCTCATTCACCACCACATGATGTCTAGGCAAGGGTATTCACCCACCTCATGCTCACACACATGCATACATACTACACACACACATATATACATATGTGTGCTTGTATGTTTATATATACTAACCAACCCAATAGCAATGTCTCGGTACCAAAGAACATAACTCTTAACTTAATCCACTACTCATTTCGTTTCATCATCTTCACCACCAACAATAGAGAGCAGTTAGCAAATTTAATTCCATATCGGCCACTTCTAATGACCGTAGGGGTATATAACTGGATTGTTACCTAACACTCCATTGTACTCCTAGCATGAAACCGATTGGTAAGATCAGCCCTGATGGATATACAATACTCTACACTTCAGATATATATATTGTAAAGAATTTTGTCGAAGAGATTTTTACCACATGGTAAGTTATAATGGAAAAATATATAACAAAAGAAGGAAAATGCACACAATTTATATATTTTTAATGTATTTTATAAGATAGGATATTCTGTTTACATCTCGTTCGGAGATTTATTGATATTATGATAGTCTACCGGTTTCACATTTTGCTAATCATGATTGGAAAGTTGGTGAAGTTGTTGCTATTTTGTAGTATTTTATGGAGTTTTTAGTCCATGTTCTTTGTATGAGAGTTTGTTTGTAAATGAACCTGCATGTATTTATTTACAAACAAACTCTCATACCAAAAACATGGACTAAAGAAACTCCATAAAATACTACAAAATTGCAATATTTTCACCAATTTTCCAGTCATAATTAGCAAAATATGAAACCAGTGGACTATCATAATATTCTATACACACACACACACAACAGGCTTCTTTCAGTTTTTGTCTACCAAATCTACTCACAAGGTTTTGGTCAGCTTGAGGCCATTACAGAAGATACTGGTTCAAGGTTCCTGACACTAGAACTAAATGCAAGACCTCATCGTTGGGTAGCAAGCTTCTTCACCACACAGTTTCTCAACCATATTTGTGCCTATTCAATATATATATATATATATGTTTTAAAAAATGCTTTTACAAATGAATATTCTCTACAATGCAAATCAACCAATACATCATGTATAGAAATTGCTATCATTTCTCAGCCAGGCAAAGCAAAAAGAATGCTTTTTGCCAAGGTGCAAAATATGGTGGCTTCATCAATCAAGTTTAAGCTCAGAGCCTTGTAGAACTTAGTAGAGCCCAGTCCATTTAGCTGTAACAAAGTATTGCTGGCTGGTATAAATTTACTGTGAGAACTTCATAAAATAACTAGGTTTCAAATGTTGAGCTTAATTTCATTTCATCTGCTGAAAAATTATCTGTAATGGTGTAACACACTTCTCAGGAGAAACTCATTATTTCTCACCTACTTAGTGCAATGGATGTAAACAGAAACTTCATAAAATATAGGGGTTTGTGAAATGACAGAACCAGAATTTTATGAAATGATGTATCATAATTTTTTATTTCAAAATATAACTTCTGTAAGATGAATTACAACCTAACACTGAAAATGTTATTTTTTGCCAAATATTAACAGAACGTACATTTTAATACATACACATATACATATATGAGATACATGTGGAAATGTACATAGCAATACATTAAAATGTTTATAAATTCCATTCATGGATTATTATTACTATATGTATATATATATATTTCAATCTAATAATCCTTTAACACATTATTCCTTGGTTTTTGTAAACATTTTAACAACATGTTTAGACAAAAATTATATTCCAATTTAATTATTTTTGAAAAATATTTACTGAATTTTCCCTATAATTATAAAATTTCTCTTTCTTTGAAACCCGGAAAATCAAATACAATTTGATGTGGAAAGAAAGGATTTTAATAAAAATATTGACAAGCGTATAATTTAAAATGAGTAAATTACATTTCCTACTTCAAAATGGTCTTGTAGAAATATTAGAAATAGAATTATTTCTCTCCTTATTCAGGATCTTTTATTTCTCCCTTTAATTTTATTCTTATTTAATACGTTTATTTGAAAGATATTATTGTCTTATATTAAAATGCTAACACAAATTTTATCATTATAATCTTTCATCTCTCAAGAAACTGCTGGGAAAAAGTTGTCTCTTGACAATATATTAGATATGAAATAATATCAATTTAGTCTGAAGTTTCTTTTTGTAGCTTTTATTTTCCATTTACCTGGTAGTTTGAGAAGAAGAGAACTTGCCTAAAAAATATTTATTAAGCTATTTGTTAAATTGCATTTGTCTATTTACATATTATTTAAATGCCATTCATTATTATATTTTGTTCTGCTGATAAAATGACGTCTGGCTTCATTTTAACTTCACTTATTATTGGCAATTTCACTAGTGGCAGTAATTATAGATTATAAACAGTAAACCTTATGTTTTAAACTAGAACCAATAAACAGAATCTAATGCAAATTTTACAACATTGTAAAATTCATAAAATTGTGTATGTAATTTATATTAAGTTTTTTTATATATATATATATATATTTTACTTTGTCTTGAGAAATAAGCTAGCCATATGTCTGTTATTAATGTTGTTCAATACTTGAGGGGGAGTTACTAAGTAGTTTAAGAAGTGAAGTACATAGCTATTTCAAAAATCATATCAACACTATCATCTGCTCTTAAGCAGAAATGAGACAATTGGGCTCAGCTGTTAGGATGCTGATGATTTGACAGGGCTGACAGAACGTTCAGCCTGTTTTGGCGACAGTATGTTTTGGTACTGGCAGGCAAACACACACACACACACACACACACATACACACACACATGTATGCAAAAATGTATGTCAAGATAGAGTTTGTGTGTGTGATTGTGTGTGAGAGAGAAGGAGAGCAAGACATTATACAAACATACAAACACAACTAGATACTCACACACATAAACAGAGAGTCAGAAAGACAGGGGTGAGAAGAATGAGAGATGAACATTAAAACGATAAACATTGAACCACCTGATGCCAAATAAGTCAATGTAGAATCAGTAATGCCAAACAGACAGCACCAAAACATCTCATACACCTCCGCCTCCTTTCTTAGGCAAAGCACAGTACTTCAATTACTTCAGTGAACCAATCTATTTTTGTAAAAAATTACTACTCTTTACTTCATACTAGCGTGTTTAACACGAGTTCCATTCTCATTCTTCAGTCCAAAATGTTTGCTCCTTGAATCCACAAAACTGAAGTACCTATGCCACTGGCACAAATAATATCAATTTTTTTCCTTCTTTCCTTTTTTGCTTTTTCTACAAAAATTTATATTCTCTATTAATGCAAATAAGTCTTTGAATTTTGAAGTATTAACTAGATTAAATAGAATTAATAATTATTTCCTATATAAGTATATATAATTGAAGAAATATTGTGATAATGTTTTAAATTTTTTAATTGCTTAGCAGAGAGACACCATAATTTTCTCATAATCAGTTATATATTTTTCTTTCCAAAGTAAACATTACAGTACGGTATAGTTTAAGGTAATGCAGTGTGTGTGTGTGTGCACATCTGTGTATATGACATTTATGCAAAAATGTACACAAACACACCTTCTATCTCTACCTTTACAACTCTTTTACATAGTGAGATAATGTTTATCATTTATCTTTTACTTGTTTCAGTCATTGGAGAGCAGCCATATTAGGGCACCACCTTGTATATGTATATGTATGTATGTACTTTTTTATGTACATATGTATGTCTGTGTGTGTGTGTGTGGTGTGTGTGTGTTGTGTGTGTGTGTGTGTGTGCATGCATGTTTGTGTGTTACTGTCACCTTTCTTTGACTTCACATGATAGTTGTAAAGTGCTACATTCATGCAAGATAGTCTGTTTCTGATCTTTCTGAGTTTTGCCCATAGCATCATCATCATCAAAGGCCTACTAAGTCTTTTGGGGGGTTTGGGCATGAGTATCCCCAAACTTTTGACAAAATTTGATGCAATATCTCCTCTTGATGTATTCGGTGAAAACAAAAATCTGATAAACCTGCACTACATATCTGTACTCTATAGCGGCTGGGAACTCCTGTGGCTTTACCAATGCAAGAATTTTCACACATGTGCAGAGAGGATGGTATCACCTCCCATCCAAATGATTTTGCCCCATAGCATTTTTTCGGCTGGAAAAATAAAGTTGAATACTTTTTGAATGCACCTCATACATACATGCATACATACTTATACACACACACATACACATGTAAGTATGTATGTATGCATGTATGTGTGTTACACGTGAACATATCTGATCATCAGGAAATTATATCTTGCATGGACACAGGTGAGGTTTGGTAACAGGAAGAGCATCCAGCTGTAGAAAATCCACTTCAGTAAATTCTGCTTGACCCCTGCAAGCATAGAAAAGCAGACCAATGTACTTCCATGTATGGCAATTGTTTCTTACATAGGCATAAGGCCTGAAATTTATGGGCAGGGGTTTAGTTGATTGCATCAATCCCCTGTACTTAACTGGTATTTTATATTATTGCTTGCTGCTGGAGGGATGAAAGGATAAGTTGACATCAACAAGCTTTGAGCTCAGAGCATCATCATCCTCATCATCATCCCCCTCATCATCCTTTAACGTCCATTTTGCCAGCTGGCATGGGTTGGACGGTTTGACTAGAGCTGGTAAGCAGGTTCCAGTCTTATTTGGCTTGGTCTCTACAGCTGGATGCCCTTCATAGCACCAACCACTTTACAGAGTGTGCTGGGTGCCTTTTACATGACACCAGCACAGGTACTTTTATGTGGCACTGGCACGAGTTCTATTACATGGCATGGGAGCCAAAATAAACCAAAATCAGCTTAGAAATTCTTAAGACATCAACAACACAGTTCATGCTGGTACAAATACAGTTTCTAAACTAGATAGAGAAATTCAAAAGATTGTTTTGGTACAATGGCAGAACACCTATCATGACTACAGGAGGTGTGAGTTCATGGGCAGACTTTGTCTTTTTCCACCCAAAAAAGGGGTTTCAAACCAATATTTATATGGTATTATCTATAGAATTTTGTGTGGACTTTAAGATATTTCAAGAAAGAATTACACATAATAGTAGCAATAATTGCATCCAATTTAGGTACATGGCCAACAATTTGAGGAGAGGGGATTAGTTGATTACATCAACCCCTAGAACTTAGCGAGTATTTTATTGATGCTGAAAGGATGGAAGTCACAGTTGACTATAGCAGGATTTGAACACAAAAATGTTGCAAGGCATTTTGTCCAATGCTGTAATGATTTTTACCAATAAATTTCTCATATTAAAACAAAGCTAAAAACTTGCAGAGAAAGAGAAATGATTAATGCTTTATAATTATTTTAGAAACTCCACAAGGGGATGAGGGTGGAAAAGATAAAATAAGATGGTAATTTTAGAGAGGTTTGATCTCAGAATTTAAGCCTTCTAGTATTTCTGTCGCTACAAAACATCATCATCATCATCAGTTTACGTTCACTTTTCTATGCTTACCCAGGTTTGATGGAATTTGTTGTGGCTGTTTTTCTACTGCCAGATGCCCTTCCTCTTAGCAAACTTCATTTGTTTCTAAGCAAGGTAATATTTCCTCCATGACCAGACATGTTTTCATGAAGGATTGGAAAGAGATAACCTTGCATGAAGGTGGCACTCTACAACTATTATGTGAAGTCAAGAAATGGTGACAGTTACATGCATACACACACACGTGCATGGTCCTGGCAGGGTATAAAGGTAGGGTATTTCCAGAGAAGCATTTAACCAAAGTTCAGTGCTATCAATACTGTCAGATTCCAGATTAATACCGAAATATATATATATAGTCCCACTCATGCCAGCATGGAAGGCAGACATTAATGATGATGATGATGATATATACATACACACACACACACACACACACATATATATATGCAGAGATATATATATATATATATATAGATATATATATCATATATACATACATATATATATAAATATATATACATATACATATATCATCATCATTTAACGTCCACTTTCTATGCTGGCACGGGTTGGATGGTTTGACTGAAAACTGGTAAGCCGGAGGGCTGCACTAGGTTCCGATCTGATTTGGCAAGGCTTCTATGGCTGGATACCCTTCGTAATGCCAACCACTCCGAGAGTGTAGTGGGTATTTTTTACATGCCTCCAGTACGGGTGCCATTGATCTGACTATGGCCTCACTTGGTTTGATAGGTTTACACAAGCATTGTATATTGCCAAAGGTCTTGGTCACCTGTCACCGCCTCGATGAAGCCCAGTGCTTGAACAGTGCTTTTTATGTGCCGCCGGCATGAGTGCCAGTCAGACAGCACTAGTATGGTTCAACAGGTCTTCACAAGCACAGCATATTGCCTAATGATTGAAGATTACTTTTAACAGGCCACTTACACAACACTGACATTGGCCATAACTTCATGACTAAGATCTCAGTTGGCTTGACAGGATCTTCTCAAGCACACTATACCTCTAAAGGTCTCGGCTGTTTGTCATTGCCTCTGTGAGGCCCAGCATTCAAAGATCGTACTTCACCACCTCATTCCATGTCTTCCTGGGTCTACCTCTTCCACCGGTTCCCTCCGCTATTAAAGTGTGACACTTCTTCACACAACTGTCCTCATTGATATGCATCACATGACCATACCAGTGCAGTCGTCTCTTGCACACCACATCTGATGCTTCTTATGTCCAACTTTTCTCTCAAGATACTTACACTGTTGTGCATGCACACTGACATTATCCATCCAGCAGAGCATACTTGCCTCTTTTCTTACAAGCTTATGCATGTCCTTGGCAGTCATGTATGAGGTGCATTCGTGCATTCAAAAAAGATCTGTCTTTAATTTTTCCTGCCAAACTAATGTCACTCATGCAAATTCCTTTGAGAGAGAGGTGACACCATCCATATGCATGAAAGTTTTTGTGCTGGTAGCCCACGTCAGTCCTCAGCTGTTATGCCTAGAGTACAGATGTGTAGTGTGGAGGCGCAATGGCCCAGTGGTTAGGGCAGCGGACTCGCGGTCGTAGGATCGCAGTTTCGATTCCCAGACCGGGCATTGTGAGTGTTTATTGAGCAAAAAAACCTAAAGCTCCACAAGGCTCCGGCAGGGGGTGGTGGTGAATCCTGCAGTACACTTTCACCACAACTTTCTCTCACTCTTTCTTCCTGTTTCTGTTGTACCTGTATTTCAAAGGGCCAGTCTTGTCACACTCTGTGTCACGCTGAATCTCCTCGAGAACTACGTTAAGGGTACATGTGTCTGTGGAGTGCTCAGCCACTTGCACGTTAATAAATGAGCTGTGACGTCAATGGTGCCAAGCTGCATCGGCCTTTGGATAACATCAGTGATGTGGAGAGGGGAGGCTGGTATGTGTGGGCGACTGCTGATCTTCCATAAACAACCTTGCCCAGATTTGTACCTCGGAGGGTAACTTTCTGGGTGCAATTCCATGGTCATTCATGACCAAAGGAGGTCACAGATGTGTAGTGCATGCTTGTCAGATTTTCATTTCCACAGAACACATTAAACAGAGACATTGCATCAAGTTTTGCCAAAAGCTCAAACCATCCAGAAAACTCAGCAGGCTTTTGGCTATGAAGCCATGGGCAAATCTCAGATCAAGGAATGGTACAACCATTTCAAATATGGCTGCACCTTGTCCTCCAAGGTGCTGGAGGAACAGCATAAGCAACTCAGCATGGAAATTGCTCCAGATATGCTTGACTGTGCAAGCCATAATTCAAATTTCATGAAGACCAACAGCACTGATGATGAAACATGAGTTTATGGTGTCTGCTCTATGTGTTTAGACATCTTGCATTAAAATGAAAACCCAGCAAGTGTGCACTACACATCTATACACTAGGCGAAACAGCCAGAAACTGACAAGGCTTACTGGCATGAAAATTTTTATGCTTGCACAAGGAGAGTGGTGTCACCTTCCACCCAAAAAATTTTGGCCACATGGTATTAATTTTGGCAGGAAAAATTAAAGTCTGATGCTTTTTTGAATGCACTTTGTATATATACTCTTTACTCTTTTTACTCTTTTGCTCGTTTCAGTCATTTTGACTGCGGCCATGCTGGAGCACCACCTTTAGTCCAGCAAATCAACCCCAGGACTTATTCTTTGTAAGCCTAGTACTTATTCTATCGGTTGTCAAGTGATGTTGTGGGAACCAACACAGAAACCCTAACATATACACACACATACATATATATATATATATACACATATACAACAGGCTTCTTTCAGTTTCTGTCTACCAAATCCACTCACAAGGCTTTGGTTGGCCCGAGGTCATAGTAGAAGACACTTGCCCAAGGTGCCACGCAGTGGGACTGAGCCCGGAACCATGTGGTTTGTAAGCAAGCTACTTACCACACAGCCATATATATATCAGACTGGAGCCTGGTGCAGCCTTCTGGCTTCCTGGACCCCGGTCGAACTGGCCAACCCATGGAAAATGGACATTAAACGATGATGATGATGATAATGGTGATGATATATTTATATATATATATAGCCAATCCAAATATGAACAAGCAAGAAAAAACAACAACATGAGGACATGGAATAAGTATAGTGTTATTGGATGCTCAGGAAAAGAAAGAAAAGAAAGATGATTTCATGTTTTGAGTGAAGCTCTTCATCAGAAATATAGAAAAAGTCCAAAGAAGGGAAGACGGAGAAAGAATATATATATACATATATACGATGACTTCCACACAGTTTCTGTCTGCCAAATCCACTTACAATGCTTTGGCCTGCCCAGTGACTCAATATGCCATGCAGTGGGACTGAACCCAATACCATGTGATTGGAAAGCAAACTGCTTACAACATAGCTATGTTTGCATCTATACTGGGGGAAAATATCAAAATTTCATTTATAGTCTGTTGATTAGCAGATTGTTGTGTTAACTGGATGTCAGCCAACAAGTTTGAAGAATCTATGGTTTGTATCCTATCAGCAGGGCACTTATTGTCTTCCACTAAGTAATATAAGGAAGTACTACATTCTATTATGAGTTGTTAGAACACTAATTGCTTCATTATTTTGCAATATTGGATAAATAGAAACAGGTTGTTAAAATGCTTGCTTTGCAACCATGTGGTTTCAAGTTCAGTTGCACTGCACAGTACCTTGGGCAAGTGTCTTCTACTATAGCACTGGGCTGGTCCAATACATAGTGAGTGAATTTGGTAGATGAGAACTCAGAAAAGCCTGTCATACATATTTACTAGCAGTATCGCCCGGCATTGCTCAGGTTTGTTTCGACCCTTTAGAATTGGAATTTTTGAAAAGTAAAAATTTTGCATTATGTAGTTTGTTATTCTCTTAAAGTGAACATTTTTCTGGTTGAAATACACCGAAAAATGGCAACACAGCAGTAAAAAAAATCATAAAAAATAGGAATTTTCATAGAAAAAAAGCACCTTTTTGATGTAAATAATTTTTGGTGTTAATATGGTCCGATTTGAATTTTGTCTCCTACAGAATGAAGAGCAAGCCTTCATCTATCATACTTTCAATTTTTGTCAACTTGCACTGCAGAGTCTCTGAGGAGATAGTGTTAGTTGAAGGCTACCAAACCTGCCATACACAGACAACTTCAGCTTTATATATAGAGAGATTTATGTATGTGTGTGGGTGTGTGTTTGTGTGTGTGTGTGTCTTCTACTCCTTGACAACCGATGTTAGTTTATTGTCATCTCTGTAACTTAGTTCTGCAAAGATGACCAATAGTATAAGTACCAAATTTAAAAGAATTGAGAGCTGGAGCCAATTTGTTTGACTAAATTTGAATCGGTGCCCCAGCATGGCCACAGTTCAGTGACTAAAACTAATAAAAAATAAAAGATATATCCTGCCCTGAGTGTAGATGAAGAAGGGGTTCTCGGATTGCCTCTGCCTCATCACCTCACCAATTTGTCCTTAAACTGTGGACTATGCTTTCATAGATGACAGATGAGGGCTCTGCAATTTTTTTGCTGAACAACCTGCTCAGATGATTTATTTATAGTGGACTGGAGACTGAGACTCCTGGTGTTTTGCAGTGCTTCAGAAGACATGTCAAACTAAATAAAAGCTCCAGCTGAGTATCCCTAATCTTGTGGGTTCATAAGTGCTGGTGCCACAGTAAAAGCATCCATATCAGTGCTGCATAAAAGCACCCAGTACACTCTTTAAAGTGGTTGATTTTAGGAAGGGCATCCAGCCATAGAAACCATATCAAAACAGCCTTTCTGCCGGTCAGCTTCTGTCAAACCACCCAACCCATGCCAGCATGGAAAACAGAAGTCAAATGATGATGATGATGCTCAAGTGTTTGTGTTGCTTAGAAATTCACTCCCGCATTAGATCAATTTGTTTGGGAGTGAACTTACAATGGAAGGCAAGGTTTACGATATTGGGAGAATATTGCTTTCTCCCATTATATCTTGTTCTTCATGTAGTTGAGGCTCTGGCAGGCAAAGAAAGAAGTCTTTAAGTACACATGCAATTTACAACCGGTTTATTTACAGGGTTCACAGGATAGATGAAGTGTGTTGGTCTCAGCAACCATCTCAAGCTGTGTGCTTTGTGTTGTATCTCCATTAGTGCAGGCACATTGCCTCTAAAGGTACAACATGCAGACAGGCCCAGTCAGTGAAGTGTGCTCAGCAAGCACTGCTGCAAAGAAGTGGAGAGAATGAATCTGTTTCTGTTTTGCCCTTATATACAGTTTGCCATCATGAGCCTTGTTGTAATCTTGCGCATGGCAAATGGATGCAGGTGAGATCTCACTCCAGTCTCAGAGATGGAAATGGCTGCCACGAGATCTCACCCAATATGGTGCTGCCTGCTTGTGCTGCTACAAACTTATATCTTGCAATTATGGGTGCAACATCCTAACCACCAGGCCACATGCCCTCACTACACTTACATGCAGTATATCAAAATGAAGTCTTTATTAGTGACTTTATCATTCAGTAGATTAGAGGACTTATCAAAGCCAATACAGCCCAATATTTTTAAGGAAGGGAAAACAAGAAATTTAGGTATTAACGTCTTTGAAAGATTACTCATTCAATAAGTGAAACATTATGTTTTTAGTTGAAGTTATTTCAACTAAAATTTAAAATCTAATCACTGTCTAAAACAGAGCAAGTGTGCTAACTCCCACTTTACTATTATGTTTCTGTGTAGCAGGCAATACTATGTTTAATTTCCTATTCATTGTTATAAGTTACAACACCATTCTGTACTCATTCATTAAAATCCGATATACTTTTCAAGCCAGTCTACGACACAAGGAAGTCTAATATCTATTTAATTATTTCTATATTTAAGTATATCAGGTTTGGAATCATAATAACAATGGTATTTTCAAAAAATATAATTTCCTAATGCTTGCACTTATACCTGAAATCTTTGAACATTTAGAAAATTTATATCTCATTTAATTAAGATGTGAAAATTAGATAACAATTTCACTATTGTCTTCCTCCTGCTTTTCTTCCTTAATTTTTTTTAGCCAATATTTTAAAATCTATTACTGAAAATCATTACTGGAATACTAAATTCTGATAAGAGTGAACATTTTTTTTTCTTAAATAAAAAAATAATTAATATCACTTAATAATGAAAATCTATCACAAGATTTCATATATCACTACTATCACTGTAATTAAGGTATATCATTACAACAACTGTAATTAGCTCCAGCACTAATAGCTTGAAGCATAATGAAAGTTAAATGAAAATAATTTTTTTAATATTTTTGAAGAGTATTCAACTAAGCCATCAATTCTTATTTGAAGCTGATTCATGTGTTGATAATATCTTTGAGCAACATAGTATCTTATAGCCATTTTATCCCCTACAACATCTCAAGCTTCAGGGATATACAAAGAAACTTTAGTATATTCATTCTATCTTTTAAAGAAATAATTCTTATACCTAGATTTATTATTATGTCAAGTATAAGTTACAATAAACTCATTTTCATGTACAAATGTCAATTCTTTTCAATATAAAATAATAATATAACGCAGTTCAGTTCCTATTTTAATAAATTACATTTTAAATCCCGCTGAACACACGTTTCAATAAATTAAGCGATGGAATATATTGTAAGGGAAATAACTCTTGCAGCCTTCCCGAAAAAAGAAAATAATTTTTAAATTACTTTTGATTTTTTTTTTTAGATTTGAATATTATACACAGTAATCCCTCGACTATCGCGTGTGTTGTGTTTCAAAACACCCCGCGATAGGTGAAAATTCGCGTGAAGTAGAAACAGTACTGTACTGTATAATTTTTTATATATTTTTACAATTTGTATATATTTATTTTATCATAAATGCAAACCACTGAGGAATTGACGTAAGCTTAAATAATAAACCTCAATAGGGCGAGAGATTACTGTAGGTATAAATTTTTTGTCTTTAAGAAGGAAATTAACTGACATTTTCTCCCTTTTAGTTTTCGATATTAGTGGTTGTGGGACAATGGCATAAGGTTATCCAATAACAGATTATTCTTTGAAAAGAAGGATATTGGCAGTTTAGAATTTCATTATCATTCTATTCTACTTTCTTGATTATGACAGTATGCAAATACCATAGAATACACACACATACAAGTTGTGGTGCACCTGAGCACTGTATACAATAATTTCATTATTATTTATACACACACACACACACAGAATTTACAGACTAGAAGACTTTCAACTTTTAAGAATTACTTACAATATAAAATCTATTCTTATAAGATTAACTTTTGAATTCTTCCATCCATTTCAGTTTATGTTTTGATATAAATGTTACTGGAATTTCTTGACCATATTGTTCTGGTCACACACACGTTAGAATTAGGAGATTTCGAACAATGTCACCATATCACACAAAGTCACAATTCCCAGAAACTGAGGATTAACTGATTCAATAGACAGCTTCATTATTTGATAGGTATGTACTTAATGTAGAACTTAGAATTCAGTACACAAAGGGACATAACTAAATGCAACAAGAAATTTGTCCAGCAATTTATTATTCTACCAATCCACTACTTTCAAAAACAGAATAAATATCTGAATAGCTGAAAAAATATAAATCAGGTGACGAAAACACTTGGAGATAGAGTTATTCAGCAGAAGAAAATGGCAATGGCCAGGTATGGTATCAATGTAATATAAGACAATTGGGTTTCATTTGAGAGTGATTTAGCTGGTATTCCTAGTATGTTTTCTTTGTCAGCTTATATATAAAGGTATATATACACATACAATGGAGTATGGTTGGAGGGAAATTTTTCTGCTGTATTAGCCAGGTTTCATTAAAGTGTAAAGCTTTCCCTCAGCTTGGGGCCACAATTTAATGACTGAAACAAGTGCTATATGCAACACATATGTATGTATGTATGTATGTATGTATGTACATACACTGTTGAATGGCATGATGTTGCAGTATTTGTCTGAGAGTACAATCTCTCCATAGACACATACAAAATGTGTGTGTGTGTGTGTGTGTCTGAGAGAGACAGACATAGTTGAAACTGTGACTTCACTGGTGCTGCTATCATGTAAAAAGCACCCAGTACATTTTAAAAGTGGTTGGTATTAGGAAATGCATTCAGCCATCAAAACAACAGCAAAATAGACAGTGGTGCATGATGCAGTCCTTGGATCCATCAGATCCTGTCAAACTATATATATATATATATATAGTTGAAATTTACAGAAAAACAAAAGACGAAGAGAGGTGTATGAGTATATATATATATATATATATATATATGAGAGTGTCCACTATGTGGTCGACTCCCTGGTTTTTATACGCTAAACCACTTGGTGTTAAGTTGATGGTATTATTAAATTGATATCCAATTTTTTCACCCTTATTTTTGATTGATATATATATATATATTATATATATATATATACATACATATAATTAACCTCCTCCTTCTATGCTGACTTAGGTTGGTCTAACAGGCAAGCCAGAGAACTATACCAAACTCTACTTTAGCTTGGTTTCTATGGCTGAATGCCCTTCATTATGCCATTATGTACAGAGTGTATTGGATGCTTTTTACATGGCCCCAGCAAACAAGACCCTGCAACAAAGATGGGAGAAGTATTGATGTGGAGTGGCCTTGTACTAGATGATGAGAGGTTCAAGTATGAATACAGGGTCAGAAATAGGTGTTTTACAGTAAAAGAGATACACACATGACTATCTCAGTTTGAGAGAGAGAGAGAGAAGGTAGAGTGAAAGAGGAGGGAATGAAGAGAGAGAAAATATGGTGAAGATATGACAGGAGGATATACATGCATATGCAGATGTATATATGTACATATGTACTACGTATATACATATATATATATATATATATATATATATATATTTGAACTGTGAATTTTATTTCCTTACTCACTACTCTTCTATTTCATTGTTTATTATCAGCGAATTTTCCATATCTAGATCTTTTCTCTGAATATTTCCATGTCTAGATCCTTCGTGTGTTCTCTACTTGTCTCTGATGACGGAATACCCCATATTCAGGCATACTTGCCTATCACTTGGGATACCCCAGAAACAGTTGTAAGACCTCAACAAATTTAAGAATAATATAAAATAATATATATGGCTTGAGATGCTTGTTATGCCTCAGCGTTTGTTGTCCTCTTTCATATATTCCATCTTCCATTTGCCATATATATATATATATATATATATATATATATATATATAGGCGCAGGAGTGGCTGCGTGGTAAGTAGCTTGCTTACCAACCACATGGTTCCGGGTTCAGTCCCACTGCGTGGCATCTTGGGCAAGTGTCTTCTGCTATAGCCCTGGGCCGACCAATGCCTTGTGAGTGGATTTGGTAGACGGAAACTGAAAGAAGCCTGTCGTATATATGTATATATATATGTGTGTGTGTGTATATGTTTGTGTGTGTGTTTGTCCCCCTAGCATTGCTTGACAACCGATGTTGGTGTGTTTACGTCCCCGTCACTTAGCGGTTCAGCAAAAGAGACCGATAGAATAAGTACTGGGCTTACAAAGAATAAGTCCTGGGGTCGATTTGCTCGACTAAAGGCTGTGCTCCTGCATGGCCGCAGTCAAATGACTGAAACAAGTAAGAGAGTAAAAGAGTATACATATGTATGTATGTATATATGTATATATATATGTATGTATGTATATATATGTATATATATATATGTATATATATATTCATATATATATATATATATATATATATATGTATATATATATATATATATATCATCATCATCATCATCATCATCATTTAGCGTCCGTTTTCCATGCTAGCATGGGTTGGACGGTTCAACTGGGGTCTGGGGAGCCCGAAGGCTGCACCAGGCCAGTCAGATCTGGCAGTGTTTCTACAGCTGGATGCCCTTCCTAACGCCAACCACTCCGAGAGTGTAGTGGGTGATTTTATGTGCCACCGACACAGGTGCCAGACGAGGCTGGCGAACGGCCACGCTCGGATGGTGTTTTTATGTGCCACCGACACAGGTGCCAGACGAGGCTGGCAGACGGCCACGCTCGGATGGTGTTTTTATGTGCCACCGACACAGGTGCCATATGAGGCTGGCGGACGGCCACGATCGGATGGTGTTTGTTACGTCCCCAAAGCACGGAGGCCAGTCTATGCGGTACTGGCTACGGCCACGTTCGGATGATTTTCTTGTGTGCCACCGGCACTGGTACCACAAAGATACAAATTCCATTTATGTTCATCTATTTTGATTTGTTTTGATTTGATTTGATTTTCACTTGCCTCAACAGGTCTTCACAAGTGTCACTTGCCTCAACAGGTCTTCACAAGTGTCACAAGAAGGAAGGTATGCACAGGTGGACTGTCTACGTCGCCGGGTCTTCGGATGGTGTCTTTATGTGCCACCGACACAGGTGCCAGATGTGGCTGGCGAACGGCCACGATCGGATGGTTTTCTTGTGTGCCACCGGTACTGGAACCACAAAGATACAAATTCCATTGATGTTCATCTATTTTGATTTGGTTTGATTTTCACTTGCCTCAACAGGTCTTCACAAGTGTCACGCGTGTCACACACTTGCCTCAACAGGTCTCCACAAGTGTCACACACTTGCCTCTGCCTCAACAGGTCTTCACAAGTGTCACACACTTGCCTCTGCCTCAACAGGTCTTCACAAGTGTCATAAGAGGGAAGGTATGCACAGGTGGACTGACTACGTCGCCGGGTCTTTGGATGGTGTTTTTATGTGCCACCGACACAGGTGCCAGGTGAGGCTGGCGAACGGCCACGATCAGATGGTGTTTGTTGTGCCCACAGCACGGAGGCCAGTCGATGCGTACCAGCTACGGCCACTTCGGATGGTTTTCTTGTGTGCCACCGGTACTGGAACCACAAAGATACAAATTCCATTGATATTCATCTATTTTGATTTGGTTTGATTTTCACTTGCCTCAACAGGTCTTCACAAGTGTCACACACTTGCCTCAACAGGTCTTCACAAGTGTCATAAGAGGGAAGGTATGCACAGGTGGACTGACTACGTCGCCGGGTCTTCGGATGGTGTCTTTATGTGCCACCGGCACAGGTGCCAGATGAGGCTGGCGAACGGCCACGATCGGATGGTGTTTGTTATGCCCACAGCACGGAGGCCAGTCGATGCGGTACTGGTTACGGCCACGTTTGGGTGGTTTTCTTGTGTGCCACCGGCACTGGTACCACAAAGAATACAATTCCACTGATGTTCATCTATTTTGATTTGTTTTGATTTGATTTGATTTTCACTTGCCTCAACAGGTCTTCATAAGTGTCACAAGAAGGAAGGTATGCACAGGACTGACTACGTCCCAGGTCGGGGCCACGGGTTATGGCCTGACTAGTCTTGCCGGGTCTTCTCATGCACAGCATACTTCCATAGGTCTCGGTCTCTAGACATTTCCTTAGTGAGACCTAAAGTTCGAAGGTCGTGCTTCACCACCTCGTCCCAGGTTTTCCTGGGTCTACCTCTTCCACAGGTTCCCTCCACTGCTAGGGTGTAGCACTTTTGCACACAACTATCTTCAGCCTTTCTTGTCACATGACCATACCAGCGCAGCCGTCTCTCTTGCACGCCACAACTGACGCTTCTTAGGTTCAGCTTTTCTCTCAAGGAACTTACACTCTGACGATTATGAACACTGACATTACACATCCATCGGAGCATACTGGCTTCATTTCTTGCGAGCTTACGCATATCCTCAGCAGTCACGGCCCATGTTTCACTACCATGTAGCATGGCTGTACGTACACATGCATCATACAGTCTGCCTTTTACTCTGAGCGAGAGGCCTTTTGTCACCAGCAGGGGTAAGAGCTCTCTAAACTTTGCCCAGGCTATTCTTACTCTAGCAGTTACACTTTCAGCACACCCACCCCCGCTACTGACTTGGTCTCCTAGGTAGCGGAAGCTATCAACTACTTCTAGTTTGTCTCCCTGGAACGTGGCAGAAGTTGGTCTCTGCATATTTCCAGTGTTTATTGCTCCTGAGCATTTGCCACAGACAAAAACTATTTTCCTAGTTAGCCTTCCTTTGACATTGCTGCACCTCTTATGTGTCCATAGCTTACACTTGGTGCATCTTATAGAGTTTCTACCTACACCTTTTTTACAGATCGAGCAGGGCCATCTACCTGAAGGCGTTTGTGATTGATCTACCTTCCTACTTATTAGAACTTTGGTTTTGGCTAGGTTGATTCTAAGGCCCTTCGATTCTAATCCTTGTTTCCACACCTGGAACTTCTCCTCCAGTTCTGATAGTGACTCAGCAATTAGAGCAAGGTCATCAGCATAGAGGAGCTCCCAGGGGCAACCTGTCTTGAATTCCTCCGTTATTGCCTGGAGGACTATGATAAATAGGAGGGGACTGAGGACTGAACCTTGGTGGACCCCAACCTCTACCCGGAATTCTTCACTGTACTCGTTGCCCACCCTCACCTTACTAGCAGCGTCTCTGTACATGGCTTGCACAGCTCTCACCAACCATTCTTCTATCCCTAGTTTCCTCATTGACCACTAGATAAGGGACCGGGGGACCCTGTCAAAGGCTTTCTCCAAGTCAACAAAAGCCAGGTACAAGGGCTTATCTTTGGCTAGGTATTTCTCCTGCAGCTGTCTTACCAGGAATATAGCATCAGTAGTACTTTTCCCTGGCACGAACCCAAACTGCATATCATCTAAGGTAACTCTCTCTCTAATTAGTTGGGCTACAACCCTCTCCGTAACCTTCATTACCTGATCCAGCAGCTTGATGCCCCTGTAGTTATTTGTCTCTAGGGCGTCGCCTTTACCTTTGTAGCAGTTGACTATTATGCTGCTACACCAGTCATTGGGTATGACCCCCTCGTGTATCACCTGGTTAACTATACGGGTGACTAAGCTATAGCCGACACCACCAGATATTTTGAGCATCTCTGCAGTAATTCCTGATGGGCCTGGGGCTTTCCCTGTTTTCATGCTTCTAATTGCCTTATCTACTAAGGAACTGTTAACTCGGATTGCTGGTCCCTCTGTTGGGTCGACATTCGGCAGACTCTCTTTATCCCATTCATTTTCTTCATTCAGCAACCTATCATAGTGGCGTCTCCAAGTCTCTCTCTTTGCACCCTCATTAAGTGCAAGTGAACCGTCCTCCTTGCGAACACATTTCTCTCCTACCACGTCACGATTCTCTCTCACACACTGTCTTGCAACACGAAATACCTCAAGTCTTTCATCCTCACGACGCAGGACATTGGCAAATTTTTCCTTCTCTGCTTCCCCTCTGGCTAGATAGACCTGTCTCCTGGCTTCCCTTCTGGCAGACTGATACACTTCCCTGCTACCACCGTTCTTCCAGGCCTTCCAAGCCTGTTTCTTTTGTCTAATAGCCCTGTATGTATATATATATTCATATATATATATATATATATATATATGTATATATATATATATATATGTATATATATATATATATATATATATATGTATATACACACACACATTTAATATAGGATAAAATTTTTTTAAATGGCCAGCATATTAAAAAATACCTTTAAAGGTTAAATTTATAAACAACTTATAAACAAGGGCAAAATAAAATCATTTCTAATGCCAAATATGCTGAAACTAGACACATCATCCATAACCATATAATTCATCACTATAAGCATGTGTCCCAAAGAGAACCGACAGAAATTTCTAAAAAATTCCGTTATTGCCATATCGGACCCGATTTCAGAGTTAGTTCATAAGAACCTTCTCTTCGTCAGTGATAAATGTGGCAAAGAAATAAATGAGATACTTACTCATACCCATTGAAGAAGGGTACTCACTCACTTTATGAGAGTTTTCAGTTCGAATTGCACGTCTCTTGAATGGGCTGGTGAATTTCTATTTTGGATATATTTGGAGTACTTAATTGTGTTCATGACTTAGTGTTTGCTTCTTCCATGGGTATGAGTAAGTATTTCATTTATTTCTTTGCCACATTTATCACTGACAAAGAGAAGGTTCTTATGAATTAACTCTGAAATGGGGTCCAATATGGTAATAACAGAATTTTTTAGAACATTTTTTTGGGACATGTGCTGATGAACTATATGGTTATGGATGATGTGTCTAGTTTCGGCATATTTGGCATTAGAAATTTTTTTCTTTTGCCCTTGTTTATAAGTTGTATTTATATATATGTTACATTTATATATTTGTTTTGCAAGATTCTTAATGTGAATTCGTGTCTTGAAACAGATATTGTTATATGGGGATGGTCATGTTGCCAGTTTAACCAATACAATTAATATAAAATTAAGCTGAAACACATGAATAACAAATATATAGTTCATGTGTATTTATTGGCTAAACTGGCAACATCACCATCCCCAAAGTAGCTCTTCTTATAGGTCTCAGCTAACCAATGCATCATAAGTGGATTTGATAGAAGATTAGTAAAAAAAACTCAATGTGTATAATATAATATTTGTGTATGTATAGGTGCATGTATGTGTGTGTCTATGAAAGTTCGGGTTCGTTTGTTTTAACTTGGTGCATGAATTGCCAACAAATGTCATCACAAGTGGTGTCATTAGTTTGCACTATTCTATGAAGACAAGTCAGGCTATGGCATCTAGCCTGAGAAAATCTATTGGATGAAAAAGGGAACGTTAAACTATAATTGTATATACAGTTGCGAACAAAATGTTCAGAACGGCATTGTTTTCGTCAGAAAAGTAGATATAATTTTTTATCAAAGTTGTTTTATATTCTATAATTTTCACAGACAATAAATACGATATTATTTGTTATTGCCTGAGATTTTAGTGTAATTTGAGAGGATAATACAAAAGTTATGGATGATTTAGTGATTTATTGCAAAACCCAT